>NC_137876.1:35759676-35779676 GCF_963924005.1 Protomyctophum bolini
ATTTGGCACAGATGACCTTTATATGACCATAATCGATAATCAACCTCGGGCCACCAAAATTTCTCCATTTTCCAAGATGGCCGCCAGTTTGTAATTGGACAGCTAGGCGGGAATAGAGGTGATAGGTCAGTTGGTGATACAAGCATGAAATTTGGTACAGATGACCTTTATATGACCATAATCGATAATCAACCTCGGGCCACGCAAAATTCCTCCATTTTCCAAGATGGCCGCCAGTTTGCAATTTGGACATACGTTTTGGACTACAACAATTTGCGGGGTCTATAAAACTTAGAATTTCCCCTAATTTTGGTATAAGATATGTCCTGGAGGTATTTCTACCAAGTGAGATAAAACAATAACATTAGGTTCCAATATGGCGGCATATTTTTCAATATGGCTGCTGAGAAATTGCATAAATGTACATCTGCTCATGGTTAATCCACAGTTGGTGATGCTCATGGTTAATCCACAGTTGGTGATACAAGCATGAAATTTGGTACAGATGACCTTTATATGACCATAATCGATAATCAACCTCGGGCCACGCAAAATTCCTCCATTTTCCAAGATGGCCGCCAGTTTGCAATTTGGACATACGTTTTGGACTACAACAATTTGCGGGGTCTATAAAACTTAGAATTTCCCCTAATTTTGGTATAAGATATGTCCTGGAGGTATTTCTACCAAGTGAGATAACATTAGGTTCCAATATGGCGGCATATTTTTCAATATGGCTGCTGAGAAATTGCATAAATGTACATCTGCTCATGGTTAATCCACAGTTGGCGATACAAGCATGAAATTTGGCACAGATTACCATTATACCACCCTAATTGATAATCAACATTAGGCAACGCATTTTTCAAGATGGTTTGCAATTGGACCTATACGTTTTTCAATATGGCTGCCGAGAAATTGCAGAAATATAGGCCTATATGGTTATTCCACATGAGCTTGTAACACATGCATTTGTAAATTACCATACACATAATCCATTTATGGCACATTTTAAAGTAGGTAGGTAGATAAGTAATAAGTATACAGAGATTGGCCTACTGGCAGTATCATATTCTGTCCTCTTGGATGTATATTCAACCAGTGTTTCCCAGGCTGCACCACGGGGAGGTTTCTGTATATTCAGCCCATATTTTTTTTTTTTTTTTTTTTTACATTTTAAAGTGATTTGAATGATTTTGAATGACCTAAGTTCAAATAGGGTGACATATGTTAAATATTATTATATCACCATACACAAACTTGCATCCCATAAAGCTTAGTGCTTTTTTTCTTCTTTTTTCTTTTTTTCTTTTTTTCTTTTTTCTTCTTTTTTTTCCAGTATACTGTACTAGCAACTGCAACCACAGAGGTGTGTGCAAATAAGCCCAGACTTAAAACATTTGCAGCGGCCACAACATTCCTTTTTACAACCACATCGCGTCAGCTCCTGGCATGATTTGGCCACTGCTGGAAGATCTGTCCAGTGTGGAAGCCAGGTTCTGTCCGTCTGGTGCCATCCCCAGTGGATTGGACTTGGCAAAACAGGACTGCACAAGAGTGACTGGCCCCATATATGTCCTGCTTGGTATGCAGCTCTCTTGCAATGTTCCTTTAGAGCAGCACTTGTTGGTGGAATGCAATCATATAATCGCTGCTTTCTAGCAAACAAGTCCAGTCGTGCCTCATTCACTTCCTTGTAGGAACTACTTTTATCGTACATGAGTACTACGAACTCCTCAAGGACTTGCATGTCTTCATCGGTTACTGCAACAGGTGTTGAACCTAATTTGGTAAAGACTGGGGATATTTTATCAAACACATTCCATGTCTGCCATGCTGACCTTTTCCCCTTTCCATGGAAGGACGAAACAGTATCACATCCGCTGAATGCATGGAAGAAGGGAAGACCTGATGTCTTTGATCCCATAGCTGATGCAATTTCATGAATTGGGATCCATCTGCGGTCTTTCCCCCGGCCAAAGTCAATCCACAGCTTTTTCAAGCCAAGTCTTTGAAAAAGGGAAACTGCTATGACAACAACATCAGTATCTGAGCTGCAGATGATGGCATCTGACACACCATGATTTGCAGCATAGGCGGCATGAAGGAACATCCTTGTGTCAGCTTCCTCGTGAGTGCAACCTTGTAAGTCAGACACATCTTGCTCATCCAAGTTGCAAAGTACTGCATTTCCCATTGTGACAGTAGTGCAAGTCTGTGTGTCCATGGAAGCAATTTTATGTGCCAGAAACTCAAAGAGTTCCGTTTTATTGAGATCATTCCTGAGGAAACTGGCCCAGTTAGTAGGTGTCCTGATTCCACCACCTACTCTGCGCCGCACTCCAGTGCCTCGTTTCTGCCTTGTTTGGGATTTCAGACTGTCTTCCTTGTAGACATCAAACACTATGTGAAGTTGTTGGTGACCGTTTGCATATTTGTGCAATTTTTGCAAGACTTCATTAATTGCATAGGACTCAAATGTTGAACCACTAGAGGGACGTAGGGAATTTACCAAAGCAGCACCATCAATTATTATGGCATCAGCAGGAGGTTCTCTATCAGGCACACTGGTCACATGTTTTTCCAGCAAAGGTAGAAGTTGGGACTTCTGCCCTAGGTGCATTTGTCCAGCTCTGGCCAGAGCAGGTGGAGAACTCTGGTTTTCATGCTGGAAGAACTCTTCTAGGTCACAGTCTCGATTCTGACATGATATAAAAAGGCGCGAGAAGAGACGGTAATCATCTTTCAGTGTTTGCAATTTTTCTTTGTCTTTTGAAACACTAGGCTTGGATTTTCGACTGAACAGGGGCACCTTGTTCTTTCGAATAGGGTCATAAAACCTTCTTGGGGTTTTGAGTTGCTCTTTGAATTCTGTCAACTGTTTCTTTCCAAGAGTTTCAAGAGATTTCAAAGACTTGCTAACATTGGTGTCTACTATTTCGTGGGTGTCTAGCACAAGTAAGTCAGTCGAATCCTCCTCAAATGGGTTTCCCATTTCAAGAAAGACTTTCTTCAGGTTCCTCACTTTCTCTTTGAAATCTTTCTGTATGCACTCAACATCTTCGAGGTGTTTTTTAGTTGACTGTGTTTCAAAAGGCTCATTTTCAAATTCTTCAATAAGGCGACTCACTTCTGGTCCAGACACAGTCCATCTTCGAAGGGCAGCTTCATCTTCCAAAAGGCCAATAGCTCCACCATCTCCTTTCACATGAGCATTGTTTTGTTCATGTGCTTGGTCAATAGCAATAGATGAAAATGGGCGAGCTGTTTTATGCACAGTGAATTTGCCTTGTAAAAACTGGGCAAATGTGTTGCTGTCTAGGGTCTCCATGTCTCTCAAATGAACTGAAAGCCATCTGGCGTAGTGAACGTGATCCAGGGCAAAAAAGAAAGGAAGGAGTTCCTGTAGGACATCTTTGTAAAGTTCAAAGTTAGACTCACGGTATGACCTGATGAATAGGAGAACAAGGAGCTCTAGTCGAAGCACAAGGTTCCAAAAGTGGAATTGTGGACTCTCTGACTCACGTCTTGAGATCCATTGTTCGAAACTCTCAACATCTGTATCCTCTGCTTCTTGCAGATATTTTCCATATGCTGTCTTACACAACTGGTAAAGACTGCAGGCTGTGACCTGGTGTGCTAGGCGAGTCTTTTTCACATGTGAGGCATGAATAAATGATTCTGCTGTTCCTGCAGAGGCTACCTCTGCTTCTGTTAGCGCTATGGTCCACCCACTGTCTTTGAGGATATCACCTAGCATCTTGAGGGCGCACATTTCCAAATGTAGTCCTCCAAACATTATGACCACTTCTCCATACAAGTCAGGCCATTTCCACTGTACCTGTTTTGCGATGGCAAAGAGTGGCTGATCAACTGCCATTACTGGAACCTGACCTGGGTTCAGAAAAGTCGTGGTTGTCTTTGCCAAATCCATGGCGTGTTTGATCATAGCAACAGAATGTGCCAATTCCGGGAACAGAGGCATCATTGCAGACAAGGTTATTTCAAATTGTGCATGTCTTTCCTTGGAAGCATGATGTGCAGACCAGGATAGTGAAACTGTCTCTTCTGTATCCATTGACAAAGAGACCTTTTTGAGCCATTGATACTCTAGACAAAGTTGTTTTGGAAGCATAAGCTGACTGTGTCCTACACTCTCTTCTGATAATGGGACTGGATTGCTTTGTCCAAATGAGGCAGGAGGCACATTTGTGTAGTAATCAGGGAGGCATGGAACCTTCTTTGATTTTGTTCCTGATTTCTGGATCTGTGGCAAAATTCTGACCTCCCCTCTGCTGTCACCATCTGGGTGCTGAAAAAATGACAACCCTGTTCCATGGAAAGATGACTTTGAAGTTGTTGAACTCGGATTGTGGTCCAAGTTGTCAACAGCACAGGTTGTGAACAGTCCTTTTCTAAGCAAGTTTGGACAAACCACACCTTCATCTTCAGCTCTGATGACAACTGCTGTTCCCAAATCCTTTGTAATTTCTATGACCCTGTCATAGCTTATACTTAGGCCATATTTGTGCAGGAGATCAATCAAATGACGCTTTCTTGTTTTGGCATATATCAGAAGGCCAATGTAAATAGGAAATGGTGGTTCTCTGAATGTGGAATGATATGATGAAGTTTGGCTTTTGCGACAGTTATACTGCAAAAGTTGTGCTAGAGCCACATCAGCTTGTGTGACATCTGACTCTAGTTGGGATTCAATATTTACACCATTCTGCAGCACGCTAACAAATTTGAGCAAACTGGATGGCACTGATTCCTTTTGAGATTCCTCTGTAAGTTCTCCTGTAAATTCACATTTATGCTCAAGCATTTGTTTCCTTATTATCATAGCAGTTTTCACAACAGTCTGTGCAGTCTGTGCGTCAAATGCTGTGGCAAGGGCAGTTCCAACACTTTGCTTGTAGGCAAACCAGATTTCTTTCCCCTTGTTGTATGGCTCAAGCTCTGGTATGCGTGCAACAATTTGCTCTTTCAGTCTTGTACGATTAACAGAAGAAGCATCAACATTCATTTTATCAAGACGATTTTTGTATATATTATACAAGTCCAGCAATCTGAAATAGCAAGATCCTTCGGTTTGAAGACGTTTTTCCCTGATGAATATTTCAAGTTCAGCTAAAGCATAAGCATATGCTTCTTGCTTGTGTGTTCCTTCATTGGAGTCTGTATTTTGTGAGCTAAGCCTAGCTCTTTCTCTGTTGTACACTCTTGTTAAACATACAATATGGTACTTGTACTCTTGGGAAACTACGTCTCCAACACTGAGCTTTGCCAGAAGGTTATCGTCCAGCAGGTTTTGGGCAATTCTCTGCAGCTTGGTAGTCATTGTGAGAGACATCGCTTCTCTCAGATTCTTCTTTGTGTCTGTCTGGTTACATATGAAACACTCTCCTGTCGTTTCATAATCAGCTTCTGCAGAAGTCTTATTAAGGCTGCTGCGAGTGAACTTAGCACAAGGTACTTCACACTTCTCTTCTGATGACTTGGACTTCCTTTTTCTTTCCAATTTTGTTGCTTTAAACTTCAGTTTACATGAATCATGGTATGTGGCTTTGTTCCTCTCAAGTGTCAACTGAATTCCATCACCGTCATCAAGTCGCTTGGGGTCAAACATTATTGGCATGCAATTCAGTTCGTAAAACTGGGGAATATTGGTAGCCAATGTCACATAACCACTGCTAGTGGCATCAATTAGCTTCTCAACTGTAGAACGCTGGCACAAACAGCACAAATTCCAATAGGTTGTACTAGATGTACTGTTTTCCTGTGATGAACATGATGGCATTTCTGCCTGTGTGTCCATTGCAATTTCGTAGGCCGAGGGTTTATCCTTTTACCACCAATGAAAAAAAAAGATACACTTTACAGTATGGGATACAACTGGGCTCAGATAATAACATGACTATCCTACCCCCAGTCCGATCATTCATCCAATGCTATTTAATTCCTGTGTGATCTGTACACCGTCCGAAAGACTAAAGCCCCGTCTTCCTTGGCTCGGCTCTCCCGCGCTGGCACATCCTGTCAATTCAGGTGCGGCTGTTTAAGTTTAATTTGGGGCAACCTAAACAACATTTAGGAAACTAGAAAAAATATTAATTAATAGCTAGCATTGAACCCCATGCTGAGTCTCACAGCTATAGTGTCAACCAGTGTGCCCTGGTAGTGCAATGACACTATACAATACTTAAAAATTGTCAATTGGGCTGGGCAGATTTTGAAAACCTGTCAGCCATCTTGAAATATTCAGGAATTCTGCGTGGCCCAAGGTTGATTATGAATTAGGGTGGTATAAAAGTGATCTGTGACAAATGTTTATCACCAACTGTGAACCATGAACAGTACATTTATGCAATATTGGAACCCAATATTGGAACCCAATATATATATTCTTTATTGTACTTAGTAGAAATACCTCCAGAACATATTCTCTTATAACAAATTGTGGGGAAATAAAATATTTACAGCCCCAGCAAGGTCATATAGTCCAAAACGTATTTACAGTTGCAGCCATTTTTAAAACTGGCGGGCCACCTTGAAAGAATTGGAATTCTGCGTGGCCCGAGGTTGATTATCGATTAGGGACATATGAAGGACATCTGTGCCAAGTTTCATGCTTGTATCACCAACTGTGGATTAACCATGAGCATCACCAACTGTGGATTAACCATGAGCAGATGTACATTTATGCAATTTCTCAGCAGCCATATTGAAAAATATGCCGCCATATTGGAACCTAATGTTATTGTTTTATCTCACTTGGTAGAAATACCTCCAGGACATATCTTATACCAAAATTAGGGGAAATTCTAAGTTTTACAGACCCCTCAAATTGGTGTAGTCCAAAACGTATGTCCAATTGCAAACTGGCGGCCATCTTGGAAAATGGAGGAATTTTGCGTGGCCCGAGGTTGATTATCGATTATGGTCATATAAAGGTCATCTGTAACAAATTTCATGCTTGTATCACCAACTGACCTATCACCTCTATTTCCCGCCTAGCTGTCCAATTGCAAACTGGCGGCCATCTTGGAAAATGGAGGAATTTTGCGTGGCCCGAGGTTGATTATCGATTATGGTCATATAAAGGTCATCTGTGCCAAATTTCATGCTTGTATCGCCAACTGTGGATTAACCATGAGCAGATGTACATTTATGCAATTTCTGGCGGCCATCTTGGAAAATGGAGGAATTTTGCGTGGCCCGAGGTTGATTATCGATTATGGTCATATAAAGGTCATCTGTACCAAATTTCATGCTTGTATCACCAACGGAACTATCACCTTTATTCCCGCCTAGCTAATAGTCCAAAACGTATTTACAGTTGCAGCCATTTTTAAAACTGGCGGGCCACCTTGAAAAAATTGGAATTCTGCGTGGCCCGAGGTTGATTATCGATTAGGGACATATGAAGGACATCTGTACCAAATTTCATGCTTGTATCACCAACTGAACTATCATGCATTGAAAACAGCTATTTCCCGCCTAGCTACCATAGCAGATGTAGGACCCATCATAGGGATGGATGCAGTGGAATTAGGAGTCCTAATTGGCGGAGACCAATATTGGAAAATGGTCACAGGAAAAATGGAGAGACTGAATGAATAGTTGCACTGGAAAGTGTATTTGGATGGCTGGTGCAAGGAGAAGTCACCACGCTAAATATCATAACTGAAGTTGTGGACATTGAAGTGATGCACATCAGCGATCGGAGAGGAACAGGCACTGTCAGATCAGTTACGACTTTTGGGAAATCGAATCCCTTGGAATCCACATGAAATAAATGCATTCTGAGAAGGAAGACGTGGCCGTCATGGCTTTCCCACTATAGACTGAGGAAGAAATGCCACTTGACAGCTTTCAAATCAGCCTCATGATGGCGCTACAACAGGCCAAGTTCACACACACACACACACACACACACACACACACACACACACACACACACACACACACACACAAACCCAAACAAACATGTTTAAATTACTCCTATACATTTTGCCAAACATCACACACTCTCCTATCCTCCTGGTGGAGACCTGTGCCCAGAAGGGCACTTTTTCTAGTTAATTTCTGCATCTCTTAGGGCCCATTTAACCATATAATGCATTTGGATGACAGAAATGGCAGATCTGCAAGTTCAGTGTCTTGAATGAGATGTGCTGTGAGTTTGCATATCTGCTATTTTCCAGCATACGACCGTTGCACAGTGAAGTATAAACAAGGCTTTAGGATTTATAAGTCGTTTTTAGAATCCTCCTCAGGAGCATATCCACGGATATCCCAAGCCGTGCATATCCACGGATATCCCAAGCCGTGCATATCCACGGCCGTGCATGCCTATTCCCACTATAGGCTGAGGAAGAAATGCCACTTGACAGTTTTCAAAAAGTGATGACACCCATTGCAGAAATCTGCACGGCGTAGCACCTGGTAATTAAAAGCCTAACTTAATTTGCTCACTTCTTCATCGCAGCTCACTTCCAATATATTCTATATTCTGGGCTAGTGTGCTTCCACTGAGATAATTGGACTGCTTGAATTCTAGTTGACTTCGAGCATGTCTTTTTTTGTATTGCTACAGTATGTTTTGTTCTTGCTCTGGATGTAAATCGCTGTCTTCTCATTATCGCCTTGATTCTATGGTGACCTTGGTTGAAGCGGGGATCGAACCAGCGACCTTGTGATCCATACTGCCCCTTAAAACGAGTTTAAAAAAATGTGGTGCTTTTACATAAAACTGAGAATTGCATAGCTTCCCTTCCTCAAGATTTCATTTTACCATATTTTCTTCCCCCCCTCACAGTCCAATGTTCCCCAGCTTGTGGCTAGTGTAGGAATTTGATGGAAGACCAATAGCCCAATCTACTTCTTTCCACTCAGTAACCCTCTTCTTGTTGTACAAGTAGCTTCTTTTTCCAGATAGATTTATAATTGTAATTGATTAATTTACAACTGTACAAAATGGTATTTTACAGGGTTACAAAACAAACCCCCAAAAAAGCAACAAAAAAAAACTAACTGAAACAATGCTGAAATAGCCTTGACACAATCAAATGACCAAAAAAATTGAACAAATAAAAAGATTTGAGTTCGTCCTCTGTATAAAAAGTAAAGTGCATTATCTAAATTTAAGTAGAACAGAAAGACATGCAAGTTGTGATTCAGAGAGCACTCTGCCTGCAAGTGTGGCGATGGCTGTTTTCAGCAAACTGTAGGGTAGATGGTCATGCACATGTTAAAACAGCCCTGCATGCTTGAAGAAAATGTAATTTCATGACAATTAATAATAAATTATTAACAGCAAAAACTCAAATGTCTCTTGACATGTGATTGCATACATACAGTGTATTCTAGTTACTGTACATACACGCCACACAAAGTTGGCTTTAAAATGTTATTACTCCGATATTACATTTAGAATTATGGTTGCTATGAAATACTCCAATGAATATTTAAATTTGTGTGTGTGCAGTAAACCTGGCAAAAATCACACTGATTCTTAAACATGAGGCTTACGTCTTGAACAGAGCTGGACTTTGGGAGGAGTTTTGTCTCCATTTTAGCTAGTTCCACGCCAGTGTTGCATGTGAAAATAGTTTACAAGGTTGCGACACGATAAGATGTGAGTTGTTGATCACCTATTTTTGGCACTGGCACACAACTGGGTATAAATTAAGTTTTAGACCATCCACTTTAAGTGCAATACATACAAGAAAGAATCAGGGAGAAACAAACAGGTAAGTCGGATTACATTACATCTTATGATTAAAAAATTGTCAGCTTCATCTTATGCTGTTGGATGGACACTTAAAAATAAATTACAGAGGGGGAAAGAGAGCAAGATAAACAGCCTCTAAACCACCGATACAGAATCAGATATACACAATGAAAGTCAGTGCATCAGCTGCAGACTTCCAAAAACACTTTGGGAACCCCTGTCATTAATTCTAACTAACTTGTTGTCAAACAGCAGAAATTCCCCAGTTTCCTTGTTGGTGAACAAAGAGAGGTAGCAGAAAAATATCCAACACATTCCATGTGCTGGTTGCAATAACTTAAAGAATGTCCAGGATGACCCCAGCAGTGACAAGAGCCTTACATTTTTGTCTCCGTCACAGAGTGACACATGCTCTTCCATTGGACATTTTTTCATTCACAAAATAGAGTAGTGTAGTACAATGTAACTGGTGGCTATTAGAAGCAACTTAATCCTGTAGATAATATTCTGATACATAGGTTAGAGTCACCCCTACTTTCCTTGTTTAGTAAGATATAATATCACAGAAGCCAAGAGCAGGCTGTCTCTTGATTTGCCAATGCTGACATCCATCTGTGGGTGTCGCGTCAGAAGGATTTCACAGGATCAAGAAGTATTCATAAATAACATGGCATTCCCAGTTTTGCACGTGTCCATCTTCCGCCGTGTCAGGGCAGACGGTTAATCTGGGGTTAGTTCAGTTCAGTTTGAAAGTCAGTCAGTGGAGCATGTCAAGAAAGAAGGTATGTGATGGGCTATCTGTGAGCAGCTGGAGGGATGGGGGAGTAATCCTCATTTACGTCACCTGCAAAGAAAGAAAGGCAAAAATAAAATATCTATTTGCTGCAGCGCGCGCACGCACACGCACGCACGCACACGCACACACACACACACACACACACACACACACACACACACACACACACCTTGTGTATATGTGGTGGCATCTCCTCCTCAGAGCCCTCCTCTGGTACGGAATCATGGTGCCGTGGGGCTGCCTGGTCATCCTCTGCCCACCCTCCCATGGGAACATGTGCAGACCTCACCACCCTGCCACCTGAACCTAAGGAATCTGGAAAACAAAGAGAGGCAAAAGCATTAATGGGACAATTGCCGTTATTGGTTTCCCTGTGACATAATGTGGGTCAATACATCATCATCATACTGTACTGCAAGACTCAAAGCTTGAAATTGTCAGTGCAACCACACAATTTCCCAGATTTGCGACTTTCTAGTTTCTAGTTATGATCTTGACAACCTACAAATCCTCAAATCCACACGTAGTCCAGAGTCTACATTGATAACTAGTACTACCATACTTCTATAACCATAACTACCTGTGGTGGTTCCTCTGTAGCCACGCTGGCTGCTGCTCTGTAGCGGCGGACCCTCCTGGCCTGTGTTGGTACTACACCTAGCTGAGGCCGAGTTGGGAATGGCACTGGGGCTGGGGACTGCGGTGGGGAAGGTGTGTGACCGCGGGAAGTGTCTGGAGTGAGGGTTGGGCTCACTTCTGACCTCGTCAGGGACGCTGTCACCACTGTCGTCGCTATCCTGTCTGTGCCATGTGTGACGAGACAGCTCGCCACGGGACTGCTGCTTGTGGAGCTACAGGGGCATGTAAAAGGGGTATTGTCACATAGTCAGAATCATTTTTGTCTTGCACTTTCTTTCCAACACAAAGAGACACACTTCTCTGCATCTCAAACACACGCACACACCTACCTCATGCATGTAGAGTGCATGGATGCTCATCTCAGTGGAGGCATACTCTGATAGAACCAAACTGGTCAGCTGTCCCTCCCATGCACTGCTGCCTGAGCTGATCGTATGTGCATCAGTCCTGAAAGAGTGAATGGGTGAGGGAGGAATGAAGTCAATGGATAAAATTAAAATGAAGAGTACAGCCTTTAGAATACATTTATACTCATCAACAATAACATAATTATTGTCAAGTTAACAATGCTCAAAAATTTGTTTAAAGAAATGTAATCTTACCCAGAGCCTGCCATTGGCCTGCTTGTGACTGAGGCGTGGCCAATGCCCCTCTGAGCAGCACTAAAGCTGCCTCTCAGGTGAAGACTGCTACTGACTGGAGAAAGGGAGCGCAAGGCCGACGCCCCCTCGCCAATGCCGGCGGCAGTGTGATTGGTCAAAGAGCCATCCCGGCCAAAATGAACAGAGGCTAATGTGGGTGGGCCTGCCAAGAGATTGGCAACGAGACTCCTTGGCTATGGGAGACAGGTAGAGACAGAGAGAGAGAAGAGGTGCATAAATCAAACATGCATGTTTTACTCCTCTAAAGAGTTGAAGATGTCCAACAATACAATTTACTTTTTTGTGTGTCCATACCTCAGACTGGGACAGTGAGGTGAATGTATGTGTGTCTGTAGGGGCCCCGGTAGCCTCTCTTTGGACCCGTTCTTTAAGCTGACTAATGAAGTGATTGGTCTCATGAGGAGGCTGCCACTGGGGGTTGGTAATGGCAAAGTGCATCAGAGACAGCTCTGTCTTCCCATTCTCTGCCTGCTGGTAGATCGACGCCTCTGTCTTCCCTTCTGACATCCACTAGAGTGGGAGAGGAGGTAAAACAGACAATGATTTTTAACAGTGTTGCCCTGATATAAGTGTGTATTTAACATTGTTCCGTGGCTTTGCACATGGCATTGTTTGATTGTTCTAGGTTATTTACAGTATTTTGGAATACTTCAGTCTATTTCCCTCCACTTGCATCTCACACACACACACACACACACACACACACACACACACACACACACACACACACACACACACACACACACACACACACACACACACACACACACACACACACACACACACACACACACACACACACACACACACACACACACACACACACACACACACACACACAAACACAAACACCAACAACCCTTTGGCCTCCATTCCTGTCATTTCACTAGTGTTCATGACTTTTACTATGATCTTGCACTTGTAAGACGCTCTGGTTAAGAGCATCTGCTAAATGTCTAGATATAAATAAGAAGCCTGGCTAAAAGGGTGTAAAACCTATTGTATTTTTAGTATTCCAGGTTGTGTGAAGGACCTCAGAAAATCCAAACAGACTTACTGTGTTGGCTGATGCAAGTGAGCGGAAACTGTGTTTTTGTCATATTTCTTTAATTTACCCAGGGTAGGTAGGTATGCTAAGCACTAGTTTTCAACAACGCTGAACTGGGTGTGGGCAGCATAAGGAGAACCTTATATTGCTAATATTATTTTTCCTTGAATTAAAGGAAACATTGAAAGAAATTGGGGTTTGTTTGGGGGAAAAAATTAATTGGGGGATGAAAATCCAACAGCAGGACACACTGTACATCTCTCTCATCCAAACATACTGTATGTGCAAGTTCTAACACAATGAATGTGTGCATGTGTGAGTGTGTCTCACCGCCGGGTGTCCATGTTGCCTAATATCCATCTGAGCAAAGGAGCAGGTGTCTCCCACCCCAATCACCTCCACAGTGAAGTTCCTAAAGAAGTCAATGATCTCCAGAGACTTTCTCCTCAGGGAGAAGATCAGGATGAAGGGAGTCACTACTGGACTGATCAGCTCCTCCAGGATAAAAACCTGGAATGCATGCAGAGAGGAGAAAAGAGAAGTTATGATCCTCCTTCAAATGAGTCATCACAGAGAGCCTAACAAAAACTACCATTCAGCAGTTATAAAACCACTCCCATGCACTTTCATTAGCCAAAAATCTACATTCTGAAAAAGGCTCAAAGTTATTATGAAATTTGCATCTACTCCATCTACTACCCAAATTGTTTTCTTTTCTTGCACCTCAAAAAGGCAGCACTACAGTACTGCATAAAAAAGGACAGTGCACACTGCACACACATCTGCCCAGGTGCAGACAAGCAACAGTTTACATCAAGAGATCTCTTGATCGAAATGTTGAACACAATAAAACAGTGGAACTTATTTGTCACCAGTGTGTGAACTCCATTTTCTTTTATGAGCACTACATTACTCACAGCCTTGTACTGGAAGAGCTGAGAGAACTGGTCACGGGTCTCATATCTGTGTGCATTTCCCTGCCAGTGGTCTGGCATGTAATGAATATGAGCCAGGATCACCCTCAACAGCTGCTCAGGACAAAACACCATGTGCTTGTCAGGAATGAATGACCTGTGGGAAAATAAAGGGGAGAGATTGACAGGCTTTGAGTTAATGGACAGGAAATGTAGAGAGGAAGTCCGGAATGTACAAATGTAAAGCCGATGACAGTGACAGAATCCACCAGGCGTACTGACTGGCAGTGACTTCTACCTGCAGACAGTGACACACACTCCAAGCAGTGTGATGGATGAGAGAACATGCTCCACGGCAAGAACGTCCTCGTCATAGATCGTCAGGGCGATAAGAACAGCCAGGAGCGAGCCAGCGAAGAATGCTACATTCTTAGCCACCACAGTCAGCAGTGGGGACAGAAAACAGTTCATATACTTGGATGAAGCCTAAAAGGGAGTAAAAAAAGAAGGGGAAAAAACAGGAACATAGAAAACAAGGAAATGGGAGTTTATATTGAAACAGATTCACGTGCAGTACTTAAATCAGTAGTTCTCACACTTTCAAGATTTTTCCAAAATGTTCAAAAATAGCAGAAGTACAAGCTCGCAGAGCTGTTAAAATTTTGACAATCCTTTAATTATGACAAGAGCGTCTGCTAAATGCCTAAAATGACTATAATTTAGACGAGAAATGAAGTACAGGATACCTTGTATCCCTTGCTGAGACGTGACATGAGCTCATGGTCCAGCTCATTGAAGTGACGCAGATAACATCGACCATAGAGAGACCAGCACCTGGCTCCCAGAGAACCAGGCTCCCGCTTTATTACCTGCAAATGGACACATGCATACGCAAACGCACACAATTTTGTTCAGTAACTACACTACAGTACATCAATTCAGACATGAAATCTAACAGACTGGTTACCTCAGTGTAACTAAAGAAGGCGTAGAGGATCTGCCACACTAGAATGACTGGACAAAACAAAAGATTGGCAATGCCAATCCACAATATACGAGATGCCAGTTTGTCTGCCAACTCCAGCCTGTTTCCTCCTCTCTTGTACTCTTGCTTCAGACTCCATTCATTCTCAAACAGAGAGCCTGGAGTTGGACAGAGAGAAGGGGAGAAAAGGAGGTAAAATTACCCATAATTTATAATACAGGGCTTTGAATTAAACCAACACAGAACTAATGTAGACAACTGAAACTAACTTAGGCAACTGTTTGACAAAAGACCCTGTGTCCCAGTTCCAGTTAATGAACAGTTAAGATGGAAGTACCTGAATTTGTAGAATAGTAACTGCCAAAATATTATATGAAGATGAGTTTATAGTACACATTTTATTGTATAGACTAGAGTCTCAGTTCACACAGCTAGGCGCCGCACGCACGCACGCACACACGCACACACACCTGGTCCCCAAAAGAAGATGAGCTCAAAGTTGTACTTGAGACCACGCGTGTAGAACACAATCTCTCCAAGTAAGGGAGGTCGGAAACGTACAGGAAGGAGTGACTTATTCACCATGGCAACCTGAAGAGACAGGAAGACAGGTGACATCATGCCACGTTTACAGCAGGTGGTCGTGTCAGTGCTAAAAGGTTACAGCAGAATATCAGATTATGCAGTCTGCTGACAATACACCCTCACACACATATTCCCACACATGCACATTACTGTACCATGTAGTTTTTGAAGCGGAGGATACGGTGGTAGATGTCGAGTTCTGACAGTTCCTTCTTATGAATGCAGATCTGGTGTTCCTTCTGGATCTCCACGATTCTGGCTTGAACTTCTTGCCACGTTGCGTAGGGCAGCTCTGACTGGAGAATGCAGCACAGTGAGGGTTAGAGGCAAACATAACATATAATATGGAGTAATAAACACTGTAGTTACAGATACGAAAACATAAACAAACAGGCAGCAGGAAAGTCCAGACTCCTCTCCAGACTCCAACTCATAATGTGCAATGGTCTCAAGGCTCAACCATAATGTTTTCAGATCAGCTGTGATTATTGCGAACGCAGTGAGCACTTACTATGAGACCTAGCAGATCATGTCTGTGCGTGTGTGTGTCCCCCCTTTGTGCCCATATATGGAGCTACGTCCAAATATGGAGTGTGTTGCATACTGTCTGTCTGTCTGTCTGTCTGTCTGTCTGTCTGTCTGTCCCGCTTTTGTGCCGATATATGGAGCTGAGTGATTTGTGTCACCATGACTCAGCCATAACCATATAAGGAGTCCCCAAAGCAGCTATACGTCCAAAACCCAAATATGTACGAGCTGCGTTCGCTTCCCGCGTTTGCGCGTCTTACTGGTCATATCTAAAGGCCCAAGTAGCATTTTCTTCCGCTCTGTTATGATGTTAGCCATGACTTATTTAGTGCCCAGGTGGCCTGTGTTCATAACAAGCACATTAGTTAGTTATCCAGTAATGCACCAATATCCCTCAGACTATACTACTACTACTACTACTACTACTCTACTTTCAATTTACTAATATTAAAGGATGATTTCAGCCAGACAAAAATGGTCCCATATTATAATGAAGGCTGAAATGGCGTCCTTCAAGGAGGATTGTCACTAGCATTATGGCTGTAACAAATCTCTTTAGAGTGATATCCTTATACATAGTATTATGCATTCCTGGTCTCACCATGGTCATCTTGAGGGCACTGGTGTAGAAGGATCTGATGTCCCAGTAGCAGCAGACATTGTAGATAAACTTCACCAGTCGGTGCAGCCAGAACATGCCAGAGATCACCAACACGAAGATCACAAACGCGTTGTCACCGATACTGAGGAGAGAGACATTTCATGACTTTTAAAAGCATATCCACACAGTGAAAGGTATCAGATACGCCATCTAATTTTGCTTTAGTGGTGCTGATATTTCTCTAGGTCTAGTAATATCAAGTAGGTTACATATTTACTTGCTTTCCTTAAAGTTGTGATTTTTAAATAGTAGGCAGTGTGACGAAAGTGTTTTTCTTGTCAGTATCAATGGAGAAAGAATAGTATATGACATTTTAAAAGCAGGAGATTTGGACCACAGTCTCATACTGTGGCCTTTGCGAGCTAAACGTTTCACACCAGTAGGTCAAATATCACACTTATAAGTTCTATGTTGGCACACATAGTGTAAGGGAAATGCCACATGAGTAGCAAACCAGAGACAGATGAGGTGTGCTGTAACAGTCCCTTGTGCAATTATACTATTGTAAATAAATGCTTACTCAATCAAAAAAAATTGATCTGGAAAAGAAAAAGAGATAAAAGTTGGATTTTGTGGCTGTTGTTTAGTCACAAGCTATTGTTAGTACTTTTCATTGGAAAACTCACAGACAGACTTAGCCAGTTTCACTTTCACTTATTTTTTCTTTAAGAAAAATAGCTAATCTACAAGCTCACACAGCGTAAAAACATAAAAAGTTCAAATATGGTTTATTTCTACCCAACAGCAACAATGTTAGACAGAACAAAGGATTGATTACAGCAGGTACTGGAGTGTGATTCCATCCATCCATACCAGCATTCAAAAATGATCAGAGCTACTTGTACCCTGCCAGTTGTACCTTTAGAGAAAATCTCTGGAGTATTATATCTCACTTACCGGGCACTGCAAACGTCAATGGGGAGGAAAGCGTCAGGCAAGGTAACTTTAGAGGAGTCTGTGTGGTTCACAAACTTGTTGGCAAAGAGGATATCATAGTCCACACAGTTGGCCAGGAACACTGTGAAACCCACCACAAAAAGCAGCTGACTGGATGGAGAGAGACAGACAGATAGACAGACAGACAGACAAACAGAAAGAGTGTTCAATTGAAAGAGGAATAGAGACAGAGTACATGTCCTGTCTAAGCAGGGACATTACTATCAATGTTAACAAAAAGCATATTATGGAATATCCATCTTAACGGTCAGGATTTTAGAGTGTGGGGTGGGATATATACTGTACGCACACTAGTTCAAACAGCTCCCCCAGTAGCATACAGGTAAATCCATTCTTCTGGTGCAGGTTATAGACGTAAGAGAAGTTAAGGGCTATAACAACAATGGAAGAGACCGATCTTACCGGTATTGGAGTACAGAATGTTTTGTCTTCAATACAAAAGGCGGGTGGGTGAATTCACTGGACGAATGCAATCACAGATAAGGCACATGAGGAGAACATGGTATCAACAGAAAGCTGTATAAAATACACCTGGTGGGCAAATACAGCTAACAATAGGTGAACTGACTGATAATCATATTTTTAAAAAGGATATCCTCTGGAAAAACAGGTCCAGATTTTCTATATGATGCCATTGCGCTGCAAAAGAATTAAAGTTACATATTATAACTGTTAACATTATTATACGGTAATTAAACAGTATTGAGTAATCATAAGTACCATCTAAGTTTACTTTTATTTATACATCTTGTATGTGTGTGTGTGTGTGTGTGTGTGTGTGTGTGTGTGTGTGTGTGTGTGTGTGTGTCATACATTTAGCTCCATCGGGCACGTGCACCATCAGATTTTCGTCTCCCGGTGGAGAGTCACTGTAGGACGCCTCCAGACGCTGGTACTCCGTGTCAAAGTGTGCCATGGTAACAACTTCAGTCACATCAATCCACCACCAAGTCTGCAGCTACAGACTGGGCCAAAGAGAATTCAATGTAGAGCGATAGAAAAATCATGGGACTAGGTAATATACAATTATACAGTCATTATACAATATACATATTATATTATGTACAGCGGAAAATCATAAATGGCACGGCACGGGAAAAGAAACAATTAAGGAAGGTTACTGTCTACATACAGTATCACGTTAGAAAGGACAGTTAGTAGCCAGAAAAATAATGATCAACTCAGCTTTATCAGTCACACCCAGAGGGATTGGCGCTATATACCTAGAGAATAAACCACTCACTGCTTCCTTGATATTATCTGCAGGAAAAACACAGTTAACTTTCAGTATCTAGTATCTATTATAAAACGTTGTGGGCATGAATCCTAAGACTTCATGTGCCCACTCTTCTGGGTGCCAAAAATTTTCTTAGTGCCCACTCATCCCAGACTAGTGCCAAGTTTGTACAGTTCCTAGTCTTCCTGGTGCCCACTCTTCTCTAGTGCCCACCCTTCTCCTCCCCAAGTGACCACTCTGCCGGGTGCCCACTCTTCCTCCTCCAAGGTGCCCAGTTTTCCCTAATGGCCAGAATGTTTTTGTGCCCACCTTTCCTGTTACCAACCAATGCAGGTTTTCCCTCCATATTCGGATAGATTTTTTTTAAAGGTATCACTCAGGCATCAGTCAGTGTCATTCATGTACACTGACGCATGTTCGTTGCTCACGTGTGCGGTGTTGTATGTAACATTGCAATACACCATCAACAAGGTTTCCGTTTTATGATTGTGAAACAGCTGTGCTCATATGGCTGGAGGCCACCTAACCGTAGGAACTGTACAGTATGTTAGCACAATATAGCCTACAGTAAAAATATCAGGGTTGATTGATTGATTGATTGATTGATTGATTAATGTATGTATTGACAGTTTGCAGAATTACAGTACATTTCAAGTACAACTCAATACAATTGGACACTTAAGTTGATAATATCCAGTTGTAACCCTGGGTGTACAAAATAAACATTTGTACACTCTCAGACTCAGAGTGTGTTAGACTACTGTGTAGATATGCTCTGCTGCTCGGTGCTCACCTCCATTCTGCAGTACGACCTCCTCGCCTCTCCTGTTTATCCAACATTCCAAACTGCGAGCAAAACAGAAGCAAGGATCATTTTAAGGCTGTCTCCATACGACGGTCTTTCCTACGACACAAAGAGATCCAGGTGCGCATAAGGTGTTGTTGCGTTTCTTTGCACAGCACCTGGGCAACACAGGCTACAGCTAGCCTGATCTCGTTGCGAAATCATGTGTAGTTACAAATATATTAATAGGCTACAACACAGGATTAGATGTAGTGTTGTTGTTGGCGTTGATAGGTGCCAGCCAGGCCCGCTGCCCCTCTCACAAAAACACCACCACCATCGCCATCGTTTCACAAATCCAGACAGATAAAACCTTACCTTCTCAGCCTGTCTTCTGCCTATATCCGCCCGCACGACAATAATAATTCATAATGTAAAGGTTTATTTTTTAAGAGAGAGACTTGA
>NC_137876.1:35784676-35807176 GCF_963924005.1 Protomyctophum bolini
CACCATCAAAGTATCATGCAAGTAGGGAGGAGAGGAGTATAGGTTAAATTAATTCAAGTCAACATTCTGTAAATTGGTCTGGTGGTTATCATGTCAGAAAATGCTCATATGTAGAACACTGGCAGTATAGTGTTCTATACATCTTTCGGTAGGCCAAAACAGAAGTTACTTCTACCATGCAGTCATACCACAGATTTCAGATTTTTGAGAAAATAAATTCACTGGTAAAATATTGAAGTCTCTTAAACCTGTGAGATCCTTTGCAATTTCTCATCTTCAGTCCCGAGTGCTGTCACCAGAAGTGAGTATGTGGGCATGAGTCATTCAGATCATGTGAAATTGTATATGGTGTGTGTGTGTGTGTGTGTGTGTGTGTGTGTGTGTGTGTGTGTGTGTGTGTGTGTGTGTGTGTGTGTGTGTGTGTGTGTGTGTGTGTGTGTGTGTGTCTGTGTGGTGTACATATTGGAAATAAAAGGATGAATCACTGTATCATCCTCATCCAGTCCACTTATCCCTAGGGTGAACACCGTACCTTCACAGACATGTCCCCATCAGTCTAGATTCCTTTGTGCTCACCCTCTTCTCTCAAACCTCAGCCCCATTTTCTTCCCATTGAAACGAAAAGAATGGAAGGAAAGAGTAAACAATTATTTCAGTTTTTCATATGCCTTTGTACCCTTTTCACTAATATACACAATACATGTTATTTTATACCATTTAATTTGGAAATGTACTTTTTTACCATTATGTATTATTTGGTATTATTTAGTGCCAGTCTATATTTTATTTTATCTATATTCATTGGCACTTGAAAAAGATGAAAATGAAGACTGTGTGTATTGTGCTTCCAGATCCAGACATGTAATTGCCCTTCAGTCATGTTCTTCTTTGAGGCGCCGTACACACTATTGAAACAAAATCTCTCTGTTCCGGGGGGAGAGGGGGGGCAGAGCAGCTCGCAATTCATTTTCAATGGGAGTCACTACTGGGTTTCACAATCACAGAGCAGCTCTGAAACCCAGTAGTGACTCCCATTGAAAATGAATTGCGAGCTGCTCTGCCGCCCCCCCCCCCCCTCTCTCTCCCAGAACAGAGAGTGCGATTTCGTTTCAATAGTGTGTACGCGCCTAACAGAGAGCAGAGGTTGGGATGAGAAATAGAAAGTAGTGGGGGAGGGAAGTAAGGGAGACAGGAAGATTGTATGGATTGGATTCCTAATTGTGCATTTATGCTTCCATATTTAGGCCCTCCTAAAATTGCATTACAATGGCTGTATTTGTTTGTTAAAGTAGGCTGGCTATGTGATGGAAAATGACAGAAAATGACAAATAACATGCAGAATATGGACAAGCATGGCTTTCTCGAATAATCTTCAGGCCAAGTATTTTCAGGAAGGAATTTTGAGGGTCAAAACATCATTAGGGGCCCCTTATGACTGGGGGCACTTCTTTAGAGCAATGTTTCTCAAACTGGGATCCGGGGACCCCCAGGGGTCCTGGGGGGGGTGGTCACTTTAACCTTATAACACATTATAATAGTCGATCCACAAGTTCACAACGTGTCACGATGCACTGTGAGCTTGTAGATCTGCTATTTTCAAAGATATGTGAAGAAAGAGAGGTTCGCGGCGATGTAAATTAATTTGGAGGTTCTTGACATGAAAAGGTTTTAGAATGAGAGCCCTCGTTTAACGGCTGATCAATATAATCGGGGTTCAGAATCAGTTGATTCTTTGTGTCTGTGCGTCACTTTTCAGACACTCATAAACGCAGGCGTCGGCAGAGAGAGAATGGGGTGATAGATGAGGAGTGAGGGAAAGGGTAATAAAGGGAGAGATTTACGGATGTGAAGGTTATAAAACTGATTGGCTGTGACATTGTGAGTGATGGCGTTTAGCATCTCCAACCTGTAACATCCAGAGGTGCATGAACACTGAACAGTATGTGCACTTTGCACATGCGCATGTTTTAATAATGTATTTGATTTCCTATCTTCATACATTTCCCTAAAGACCAGAGAGACTCCTATCTCAAAAGGTAACATGGACCACACACACACACACACACACACACACACACACACACACACACACACACACACACACACACACACACACACACACACACATACACCCACACCAATGAGACATCAAGGAGAAAAGGTGAGGTAATGAGTACAGTGCGTACTTTGTCTGTCTGGCTGCTATAGGACAGACATATCCTTTCCCACTGAGGGTTATTCAATGTCGGTGCTACCATAGTAAGTGGAATGTGAGGGTGATGGATTTTAGCTACTAGTCCTTACCGTTCTGATGTATTTCAACTTGTATAATACATTTGTGGGTTTTTGTATGAATAAAAACAACAGTATAACATGAAAGTATATCTTACAAATGCACAGTTGATCGATGCTGATGAAGTATATAATTCTTCTGATTAGTAATTGGGGAGTGAGGGTGATTAATGGTTACAGGTTTTTTTTCTTGTTTAAAAATACAATTTCCACTATCAAAAAAAGAGTGACTTCTAAACAAATAACAGCATTTAGTTTGATAACGTTGTTCTAAATAGTAGTGCTGCTACAACTTCAGGCTATAATGTGCCTGGCTATTCCCTTTATCTGTGCATATTGAAGCTCATGTTTCATTTCCTCTGAATGTGTGTGTGTATGTGTGCGGGCGTGCGTGCGTGCGTGCGTGCATGCACGTGTGCATGTGTGTACGACTACACACGTGTGTGTGTGTGTGTGTGTGTGTGTGTGTGTGTGTGTGTGTGTGTGTGTGTGTGTGTGTGTGTGTGTGTTTATATACCACTGAACAAAAGGGTAGTGGGTATACTTTTTGAACCGCCTCTGTGATGAACACACACACACACACACACACACACACACACACACACACACACACACACACACACACACACACACACACACACACACACTAATACAGTACCTCCAGGGGAACAGGCTGAACTTCACAATACCATACCCCAGAGAGGCCTCACCCTGCTGGGCTGCTGATGGCTGCACCTGGACCCCTCAGCCTGCATGGAATACAACCACATCACAGGTCCCAGCTGTCTGCACATCTCTACCTCAATCCTTCACACCAGTGTCTTTGGGGACTAAAAAACAACAGAGATGCCTTTATTTTGGATGCATTTTTACTGCCTGCTGTTTTAGAGAAAGAGAGAGAGAGAGAGAGAGAGAGAGAGAGAGAGAGAGAGAGAGAGAGAGAGAGAGAGAGAGAGAGAGACTGGGGGGGAGGGGGGGGGGTTATCCTCCTATCATCTTTCAACCCAAGCCCACAACTTTGACTCCACCAGTACGACAAGAACAGGGTATTTTGAGAAGGATCATAGATAAATATATATGAACTCCCTAATCCTCCAGTTCCTCCAAGTGTGAAGGAACACAGGATTTTATTGTGCAGTCAGAATTTGAATTAGTATAGTTTGATCTATAGTTTGATCTATTATTGGCTATCTATCTTATAAAAAATAAACACACTTCACAATAAAAAAGTCTCTTTAGGGTGTATTGTCTGGCATGGAGAGAAAGAAGTGTAGGTAATACAATTAAGAATTAAGTAATGGATGCACTGCTCATAATCTGTTCTGATGTCAGATCGTTTTAACAGGTTTTGTGTTTATGCTGTTGTCAGTGTCCACTTACAGACTACGTCCATCTTTTAAATTTTAGATAGCCTGGTATACTATAGCCCCAGTAAAATTCTCACTATTAATGTATCGGGTTAATAATACTGGAGTCCTACCAGTATGTAACTGGACCATAGACTGTTGGACCAAGGTGCTGGTAATTGGGCCAAACGAGACATTCATCTCTTTCAGGTGTGTTCTGCTAGACAACAACGGCCAACCCACGCAATTTCTTTTTCTTTCTTGGGTTGGCTGCCTGAGACCAGATAGCCATAGCCTAGTCTGTGTAATTTGGAAAATATAAACATAGGCTAACATAGGCTGTGTGTGTGCGTGCGTGCGTGCGCCCATGCGAGAGAGAGCCTGTGCCTGTGTCTACTCGGCGTGTTGAGAACCTTTTTACGTCTGGGTGATAAGCAGCAGGATCATTTTTTTGTCCAACGCGCAGCCTCACACACTACTTGCGCGCGCGCGCGCGCACACACACACACACACACACGCGCACACACACGCACACACACACACACACACACACACACACACACAGCAGAGAGAACAGAGCACTCACCGGGGATGGGAGAGCTCTCTGCCTCTCTCTCTCCGGATAGATTTGTCTGCATATACGGATTTTATTTTTTATTTTTTCCCCATATCTTGTTTTACATCGGTAAAGAAGTGTAGGTACGTCGCTAGTGGGTGGCATAGCTTTCCTATCGAGGGGTAGTTGTTGAGCAAATCGGGGGACAGACCGACCGGGCCAGAATACAGGATACACGCCGGTGAATGGAAAACGTCAGCCCAGGAGCAGCGCTACCGTTCTGCCACCCAGACGAACCAGCTCGCTGCTTGAATTCATTCACGTGATCATCATTTAGCCGTCCGAGACAGGGACCAGAGCGGCGGTCTGGTCTGGAGGGAGGAGTAGGAGGAGGATGGAGGGCTTTTTTACGGAGGTAAGAAATTGTGTCACCGTTCACCGGTATACATGAATGTATACATACGGTAATTATAGCAAATTAAACGGTCTAGCCTATATTTATACGACAAATATTTCTAACATGCAGGCATGAGAATGAACGATTTCCATTTTGGTTGCGAATCATGGGTTTTGATATAGGCTATGGCAGGTTCTATATGCTATGCATACCTGAAATGGGGATGATGGCTACCCAGACTAGCCTATTTGTATATCTCATCCTCATGCCACCAGAATTGACAGTGACACCCGTCTGGCTATAAAAACAGAAAGCCTCCTTTTTTACGACACCGCAGTGTCCCGCTCCTCTGACAGACCCTGGGCAAAAAAAATCTAATTCAGAGGACAGGCCGGGTCAGCCTAATTGGTTGAATAAGAGCTAAAGAGTCAGTAAATGCATGGGCTTTGTATCCACATGACAGCCCCTTGGATTAAAAGCCAATCTGTTGAGGGTGGTGGGCTTTAACAGCAGCCCCTGCCTCAGCATGCATGTTGTTGAGGGACGCTCGGCTTGCCTCAGTGCGCCATGGCGAGCTGGAAGGATGTACAGAGGATGTATCGGGTGGCTATAGGGACCGGCTGCTCCATATCCATCCATCCATCCATCCATGTTGCGGCCGGGATGGGGATTTGGAGATGGACACACATCTGAGGCTGTGGCAAATGCTGGCAATGTCTCAAACAGTCATAAAGGTTATTTTGTCTCAGTAATAATGTGACATGTCTTTATTATTATAATGTATGTGTAACAATAGTATAGGGCAGGCTACCCCTGATACCATATAGAGCCCTCTCCAGCGTCGCTGTTTCACCACAAATGTTTAGACAGCGATAAGACACCTTTTCAGTGCTCTTCAGTGCCCACTGCCCATAGCCTATACGTTTAGAGAGAGTCAGTCACATAAACACCCAGAGAAAGGGTGAGGAAGAGAGTTGTTTATAATGTGATAATACATTCTCTTTAAAGATCAATCAATAGGTTAATTTATATCTATTGCTCGTTCTTAAACTGCTTGCGGGCATAGGCCGATCATGTCTCCCATTCAGCCAGATCTATAAAGATTTCCGTCTTATAAATATGCTTTGATGTCTCCCTTTGACAAAACGTGTTAGTGAACATTTTTACTATAGGGATATGGAGATTTTATATTTAATGAACAGCTCAGGCTTATTTCTTCACTGTAAACCAGATGAGAGTCTTGTCTTCTCCCCTTGTATTCCCTCAGAGAGAGAGAGAGAGAGAGAGAGAGAGAGAGAGAGATAGAGAGAGTGAGGGGTTCATGTTCATGTCAATATTCTTCCTCTCCAAGATAGGCTTCTTCTCTGCAGCTAATCTGATTCGTATGCTTATAAATGCCTCTCACACTTGCAGTGAGGTTATTGTGTGTGCATGTTTGTAGCCTATATGTGTGTGTATTGTGTGATGGCGAACACTGGTTATGGCCATGCATGGTCTAGCTTCAGTTCTCTGTTGTGTGAGGGTAGAGAGGTGTGATGTGTTGAGTCACTACTCTTGTGTGTGTGTGTGTGTGTGTGTGTGTGTGTGTGTGTGTGTGTGTGTGTGTGTGTGTGTGTGTGTGTGTGTGTGTGTGTGTGTGTGTGTGCGTGCGTGCGTGCGTGCGTGCGTGCGTGCGTGTGTGTGCGCGCGCGCGCTGTACATGCATGCATGTCCTTTTAACCCCTTTCAACCTGGCATTTCGGGCATGGCATTAGACAGATACAGTATACAAAATCAGCCTGTAGTAGATTGTCTATTTGCACTATTCGTTGTACAAAGAAAGGATGCCCCGTCAACCATGTCCCTGGTGTGATACGGTGATAGAACAGTCAACCATGTCCCTGGTGTGATACGGTGATAGAACAGTACGTTATCCATCACTTGGTTGGTGCTTTTCCAACTCTCTCTGTGATGTATCGATCACAGCATTGATTCACAGTCCACCTCAATACCCACCCTGCCTCCACAGAGCACAGCCTAGAAAACCCATATTAGAAATGAAAATTGAGTGAAATATTGAGTTTTGACTTTTGACAGACAGACCCAGACCCATGCATGCATGTCCCGTATATGCAGTAGAATATCTAATATCCTGATTATGTAGAAACTAAGATGACTTCATGTGAGCTGGTTGCTGCTGGGCAGCCAACCCCCCTGGGGGTGGAGGGGGTCCTCCAGTTAGCCTCATTCTCCACCCAGCCGCAACACTCCGCCAATCTGTCCATGCATTTCTGCCACTTTAACGGTTACTGTAGCAAACAGCTGATCCCACAACTTTTCCTCTCCTGCTTTGACTTTCTCTCACCCTTCTTGCTGCTTTGTTTTTCTCTGTGTCCCTAAGTTTGCTATATTTCCTGTATTGATTTTCTCAGTCTCTCTCTCTCTCCTTCACTCTGTATGTATGCCTGACTCTGTCTTTCTGTCTGTCTGTCTCTCCCTCTCTCCTTCTTTCTCTCGCCCTCTCTCTTTCTTTCTCTCTACCTCTCTTTCTCTCTCTCCCTCCCTCCACTAGCAGAAAACATTATGACAGGCTAGCCAACCAAGCATGAAATGTCAGGTGCCATTGCGACATTGTATGTTTCCCAACCCCCTCACAGTCGGCTCTGAGAATTGTAGTCTACACATGAGTCCGATTAACCTGGGCTCTGTGCACTCAGGTATACCTTGTGAACCTAATCGCCTTTTCTATGTGTATGGTAGAGTTTGGTCTCAGAAGGTGTGTGTGTGTGTGTGTGTGTGTGTGTGTGTGTGTGTGTGTGTGTGTGTGTGTGGCGTGCGTGTGTGGCGTGCGTGTGTTGCGTGCATGCGTGCGTGTGTTCAGCAAGTTAGTGTCAGTCTGTGTCTATGGTGTGAAATCAGTCTAGACAGAGATCACAGGTGTACAGCAGGCATGAAATAGTACACATAAGCACTCCAATGAATGAACACAATTGGCTGTGTTTGTGGATGGGAAGCTGGCAGCAGAGGGCGTTCTCTGTCACTGCATTAGGTTGATCAGCTGTGAGCGGAAATGGGAGGGATAGCGTGTTCCCACGCATGCTGTGTTATACCCTCCTGGTGAAAACTCCTCGCCGTTAGCTAAATGATAATTCAAGTTTTTTTATTAGGAAAAAAGACCCCTTGATATGTACCATCTCGTTTTCGAGGGGCTCCCAACACAGATACATGTCACAATCATTATTGTACATGTAAACATAAACAATAAAACAAAACAAATTATACAACTTACATGGACAGGACAAAACACTAAACATTGCAAACCTTGAAAACCTTACAGCCTCAGTCATTACGGCATTGAATCCAATCATATAGCACATTATGAAAATACTATGTCCTATACAGTGAGTCCAAAAAATTAAGTAATGGTAATACGAAATAAAATAATGAAATAAAGGAATAAACATGGTGATATAATGGCATATTGTGTCTCATGTGTATCAGAGGAGTTGTGATGGTCAACAACCTCCCCAAGACCAAAAACTATAGGGGATGGAAGTGACTATATAAACATGGGGTAAATGACATTCACTAAATTGGGGAGAAAATGCAAAGAGCAAGAAAGCCTGCAGAAAACAGCATAAAATAGCATGCAGGTTTGATTGAACATCTTTTAGTTATTTTCCCACTTTCTTCATCAATCCTTTCCTCTCTAATTGAAAGTGTGTGCTTTGCTTGCATTATAAATCTTTATTTACCACTCTGCCACGCTTTGAGAGCACGTGGTTTCATCATGCAACCTACTCAATGTTGTTACTCACAGCATGCATCTTTAAAAGCCTTCTGACACCAAGGATGACATCTCTTATAAAAAATGCCATTGCCATAAAATGTTAATCACCCTGCATTCTTTACGACTTTGAGTGCACAAACCGTGAACCTTTCCTGCAGTTACAACTGAAAAGTAAAGTCCGGCTCCATGTTTCCAGATGTTGCAGGTCGATCCAGAATCCATATGGAAATGTCTGATGTAGTCATTAAATTCAGTAATTTATGCATATTCACATCTCACTGATTTGTTTTATGGTTAAGCGGTGCACTATTAAAAAATTTTCATAATGCCAGCCAGTGTGCAATATATTATATTGTTGCTGTCGGGAGGAAACATCCTAATTCCATTTTGAGATTTCACCCTTTTACATCTGTGTGTTGTTTTGAAAATATTGAACCAATGCCATGGAACAAGACGCTTTGGACCCTTGGACTTTGGACCGGACCCTCAAACTGTCTGCTAAAGTAACTAACTCCACCCCCCTTCCCCCCCTCTCATGCAAGTAACTGACAATATATAAAGTCACAATACCAACTTTGATGAGGCAGTATTGCTTTTTCAAAATATAAAATTAAATGTATATTTTTCATTTCCTGAACATTTTGGAGTTGGTGGTTTCTTCCCGACAGCATTGCAGAGATATGAGTACGAGGCTACAGTATATGTATGGCATAGTACAGAAAGCTGGTTCAGTGGGTGGAGGGAGCAGTCACTGGAGATGTGTGACCTATATTCAGCAGATCCAAACACATTTGTTCTGCTCAGAAGCTGCATCAGCTTTGCCGTTCTCTCCTCCCTCTCCATCCCTCCGCTTTTGTGCATGCCTCTCTCTTTCCCTCGCACATCCAATTCTGTTGGAGTCTCCCCATCTCTCTCTCATACAGCCTTGCTATCTCCGTCCTCTGCCCGGCTCCCTGCCTCACTTGGCATTTTTCCCATCTCCGTCACTGTCTTGTCCTTCACCCCTCTCCTGTCTCTGTGACTTGTTCTTTCTGAATGTGTGCAGTGTGGGAGCAGAGCTTTGCCTCTGTGGAATCACATTAAAGCAATTACCCATGGCAGCGGCATGGAATAAAGCAACATTTGAAGCCCTAGCTGTTTTCACCACATCCTTTCAGATCGACTTGACCATGTTGTAATGCTGTCTGTTCCTTGCCTCAGGAATAGGACTATAGAGCTTGAGTGAACAGGGTTTCCCTTGTATTTTGTCGAGAATATGAGAAATGAAACTCCATATCCCACAATTCTTCTCTCCCGAACGCCATCTCCCAGCAGCCAGCCACATGCAGATGCTGAGAACAGAGAGGCTGTTTCCATGGTGCCCTGTTTCCATGGTGTTGCTGTGGAGTCTTGTTGCCAGGCTGTTGCTGGGGGTGGGGTGTATGACTGTAGTTTAATCCAAGATGAGAGAGAATGTGATAATTAGCACACTGCTCAAAAACAGCCTCTTAAAGAGGATTTGCACTATAGAAACACACACATGCACAATGCATGGCACACACACACACACACACACACACATGCACTCGCACTCACGTACACACACACACACACACACACACACACACACACACACACACACACACACACACACACACACACACACACACACACACACACACACACACACACACACACACACACACACACACACACACACACACACACACAGTCCTGCAGTATCTACTTCCTTCATTCCTGTGTTTGTTGTAATTTTGTGTATGTTTCCTGACTCAGACGGTCAGAAATAAGTACTCATGGCAATTATCAACTATCCAAACTTGGAACAGACAGCACTTTCTTATGTGTATTTACAGCTTGAGACATTAATGCATCTACAATAGTGGAGTGAGTTAAGACCTTATGGTAGTAAGTAGTAACTCACACTATTGAGTGTGTGTGTGTGTGTGTGTGTGTGTGTGTGTGTGTGTGTGTGTGTGTGTGTGTGTGTGTGTGTGTGCGTGCGTGCGTGCGTGCGTGCGTGCGTGCGTGCGTGCGTGCGTGCGTGCGTGCGTGCGTGCGTGCGTGTGTGTGTGTGTGCGTGCGTGCGCGCGTGCGCGCGTGTGTGTGTGTGTGTGGGAGAGAGTCAAGCAACAGCATTGTGATGGCATTGCTTATCAACTAATCCACGTATCCAAGGTGTATAGGCCAGGATTACTTCGTCGTCAGTAGATTAGTGTAACTAATGATTTTGGTTACACAAGGATAGAGTTAGGTCAGGGATGGGCAACTTTGATGATAGAGAGTGCTACTATATTTCCACACTCGCTTCAGGAAGCCACATTGCATTGCTGTAGGTAGGGCATGAAATGAAACCTCTAATATTTTTTTCGTAAATTAATAGATTGGCTATTTTTCAATTGGAATCCTGATAAGTATATTTTGTTTTTATTTCAAATGCATGTAGTTATAGGCTACAGTACTTATATTAACTTTATGAACTTAGATAGATTAGATAAATTGGACATAAATTACAGTAAAAGACAACACATTTTCCATTAAACTATTAATATAGTAATTAAATTGTATGTTTGTATGTTTGTATGAATTGTAACAGCTGAAATCAATATCGGTATTCTGCCGCCCATGTATAGGTTAGGGAGTAGGGCAATGAATTTGGTTACTGTATAGTTAAGGTTAGGGTTAAATGTAATCAACTATAAATTATCTTTGTCTGCCATTTATCTGATGTCACCAATGTTGGACTTCAATTCAGTTCCACAGACAGATGCTACGCACGCACGCACACACACACACGCACGCACGCACGCACGCACGCACGCGCACGCACGCACGCACGGGTAGCAAGACCACTCGCCCCGTTTCTGTTTTCCTCACAGAATTTTCCCCAGTGAGGGGTGGGAGAGGCTGCAGCAGACGGCTGGACGGCTATAAACTTTCATGACAGCAGACAGCCTAAGTACAAATATAATTTATGAAAAGCTACTACATTGAAGTCTGTTCACAGAAGTTGTTGTAGTCTATGTGGGGATTATCTGACGAGGTACCATTTGAGTGTGCAAAACCTTACATATACTAAATAATACTAAATTGTTTATAGGGTCAATGTAAAATAATATAGCCTTTCTACAGGAGTATATTTTTATATTTTTCCAAAAAGAATACAAACAGCCAATAGCATATTACAAAGTCATCCCCCTCACTGGTGACAATTCCGGGAGGAAAAACGGGCAAGCACCGAGGCGAGTAGTCCGGTACTCCACGCACGCACTGATTATACTGTCACACTTTTCTTTTTGTTTGTTTGTTTGTTTATTGGTTTTTTTCACAGAAGCATTATTTAAATACTGAGTTTGACAAATAATAAATGGTGGCATTGACAGCTTCTCTTAAATAAACCCCACAATGATGACATAAAAGAGTAAACTCACCCCAAAGAAAAAGGACAACAAAAAACAAGACAAACAAACCTTAAATACAAGTAAAAATGTGTACAGTAAAAGTCGAAAAAAATAAAAGGCAGACAAAAACAGACAAAACAGTACACAACATCCTATCAACAATCATAGGTACATGATACATCCATAATCCAATACAATACAATATAATCCATACAATCACAGTATATAAGATACTTTTACAACAACAGTCCAGCAGACCTCACTCATCCCCAAGCAGAGACGGATCCAGACTCTGAACGAATTGAAAGAAAGGACCCCATATCCTCCCTTATACTGTCACACTTAATGGAATATTACTGATAACTTTGGGCCCAAACATCTCTCGGCAGTAGGCACGCACACGTGCACACACAGTGTGCGTTACCATGCCTATATGCTCGGACGCAAATGAGATTCACGCTGCTCCGATACATGCCGTAACACCCTTTCATCACCCCCCCCCCCCCCCGCATACACACATACTCACATTCAACCTCAAATCACCCTGCCTGCACTATACAAAAAAATCAATAACGATATCACCCCCCTCTACTAACCATCCCATCTTCCAGTGCCGTCTGAGAGAGTTAGTGGGCTGTTCTTCACCCCCATCACTTCCAGCCACACCCTGACACCCACGTCCACTCTCCTTGCAGAGGTACATAGAGGGGAGACTGGCAGACTGCAGAGGTGGAAACTTGGTTGTGCATACCGATACTTGATCCCTGGGGAAAATAAATCTGCACCTGCTTTGGTTATTTTCCACAAAGCTTCTCAAACCCTTTTTTCAGAGCCTTGGGTCAAGTTGTTGACTAGATTACATCACAGACGTAAGCTGAAAAATGAGTCCATTGTGAAGGCAGTCAGCCAGACTCGCTACTGATGCCCCATTACTCTTGTCAGTGGCCACTGGTGCTTATTTACTGTATACAATGGTGTTAGTTTACAACACTGTGTGCCTTACCCTTAACCCTGTACATTGTGACTGAGGACAGGGTACAGGATACTATACTATATTATACTATACATATGTACTATAAAGTGCTATGCAATTTTATTAAAATTTTAAGTCTACGTAACATGCTATAAGTCTGCATAAAATGCTATCTAAGTCTACATAAAGTGCTATCTACATTAAGGGGCTAGGGCAAGTACTACGGGCCATGATGGAGTCTGAAAAGGTGGGTTTTCAGACTACGGCGGAAGATTGGGAGTGAGGCTGCAGTTCTGACTGTGATGGGAAGTGCATTCCATAGTTTTGGAGCCAGAAGGGAGAAGAGTTTGGAACGTGTGGAGCGTTGTCCCGGCGTTTTTAGTGAAGGTACTTCCAGCTTTCCTGCGTTGGCTGATCTGAGTGAGCGGGAGGGTTTGTAGGGTTCGATCATACTTGTAAGATATGGGGGAGCCATGCCTTTGGTTGCTTTGAATGCCAGCATCTGAGTTTTGTATTCTGTGCGGGCAGCGACCGGGAGCCAATGGAGGGAGCGGAGAAGGGGGGAGACGTGTGAGAATTTTGGCTGGTTGAAGACCAAGCGAGCTGCGGCATTTTGGATCAGTTGGAGGGGCTTAAGTGCACATGCCGGTAGGCCAGTAAGGAGGGAGTTACAATAGTCAAGTTTTGACAAGACTGTTGTCTGGATTAGGAGCTGGGCTGACTCCTGGGTGAGGAACGGACTAATTCGTCGTATGTTATAGAGTGTAAACCTACAGGATCGAGTGACAGTTGTGATGTGTGTTTTGAACGAGAGCTGACTGTCCAGGACAACACCAAGGTTCCTGGCTGTCGGGACAGACGTTACCAGGGCGTTGTCTACGGAGATAGTTAGCTCCCGCATAGGGCAGGACTTAGCTGGGAAGAAGAGAAGCTCAGTCTTGTCTGGGTTCAGCTTGAGGTGGTTGGAAGACATCCACTCTGAGATGTCAGCCAGGCATGCAGTGATGCGCTCTTCCACCTGGGTGGCAGAGGGGGGGAAGGATAGAAACAGTTGTGTGTCATCGGCATAGCAGTGATAGGATATATTGTGAGCAGAGATGATAGTGCAAGGGATTTAGTGTACAGTGAGAAAAGGAGGGTACCAAGTACAGATCCCTGTGGGACCCCAGTCTGGAGGGTACGGGGGGTTGATAGCAAACCTTTCCAAGAAACCTGATAGGTCCGGTCACTGCGGTCAGAGAGGTAGGAGGAGAACCACTTCAGCGCCGTCCCGCCGACACACACACACACACACACACACACACACACACACACACACACACACACACACACACACACACACACACACACTCACACACACACACACACACACACACACACACACACACACACACGGACGGACGGACGGACGGACGGATGGACAGAGTGCAAAACATACTCTCTCTCCTGCATGCTTTCGGCCTGGTGCAGGAGACAATAATAAATACATTTAAACACATACATTTAGGTACATTTGGCTCTCACATGCATTTATCCCTCACATGCAAGTACAGTAATACAAGTGGACAGACAGAATGACCGTCAGACACATACTATACGGATGCACGCACGCACGCACGCACACACGCACGCACCCTTATCCCTAAACCTTTTTGCCTTATTTTTACTATTTTGAAAATCATTTTAAAATAGTTCAACTAGCCGTAGATCTAGATCAACTGAGCTTGTAGATCAGCTATTTGAACTATTTTAAAAGGTTTTTTTAAATAGTAAAAAATGGAAAATAAGTTTAGGGATAAGGGTTAAGCCCTCTGTCTCTATCCGTCTTTTCTCTCCATCCAGTTTTAAAAATCAAACAAATACCTCAATGTTGACATTTAAACAGTAATATGGTATTGAACATTTGTGAATGTATAAAATGGGGCTTAAGTGATTAAAACTTGGAAAAGACAACACTTATTGCAATATTACAGTATCCCAAAATCATCCTGTCAGAAGATGACAACCGTGCTGCCAGATGGTCCACTGTGCCTTTGACCTGCTCCTCTTCTCTCTTTCTCTCCATATCACTCATTTGTGTGTCCTGTTCTTATTTTAGCGACAAGCATGTGTCTCCCATGTAGGTGACTGTGAACACGACACGCAAGTAGAGTGCTTATGACCTGTCATACCTTCATAATTCGCGCAATTCTCGTCTTTGCATTGACTTTGAATGTAATCGCACCGCTCTAACCATCCAAGTCTGAACGCACCTTAAGGGTTTGAGGTTTGAGGTCAGATCATGATGTAGAGTTGCTGGCCAATATTGATGACATCAGGGATCTCTATATATGGGCTTAATATTGATGACATTAGAGATCTCCATCCCTGATGATGTCCCGTGATGTCACATGCTCTCTCACCCCAACCAACCAACACACACACACACACACACACACACACACACTGACAGGAAATGCACGATTCCATAGTTAACTGCGACCTTCAGTCGCAAAAATAATATATAACGGTAATATGTTTTTACATTTTATGTTATTTCATATTTCTTTCAGAAATATCTCCAAGCTCCCAATGCAGAAACAACATTTTTGTCTATAATGGCATGCCCAAATAGGGCTGCCATGGGGTCAAAGTGATTAACCCATTTTGGGCGGGAACCCCTTTTGGTGTTTTGGATTTTATACTTACTATAAAATCAGTAGACCGAAAGCTTGCTAAATAAATACATTGATTGTGTGCAGATCTGAGTGTGCAGAGCTTCCCTTTATTTTTCTCATGTTCCCTTTGTGGCTCCAGCACCTCACTTAAGTTTTTTCAGCGGATGAGCGGTGGTTCTTTTTACATACTTTAGTTATTGAAAAATAGCAGATCTACAAGCTCATGTAGGTTTGTAGGTCTACTATTTTTAGAAAAATCGCGAAAATGTCCTTCAAATATTTGAATATTATATTCTTTCAGAGTGTTTTTAACTCAAATCTTTGCTTCTGGGGAGTTCCTGGAATAACATATTTTCACATGGAGATCGGTGGCCAATTACATTTTTGGGGTCCTTGACATGAAATATTGAGCACCACTGATATAGAAGCACAGTTATTTCAGAAAACTGTAACTAAATGGGTTAAGATAAAATACACTACAATAGAATATTTTTGATGACTCAGTAAATTAATTAATAGAACGCTGAGAGTATACTGTAACAATAGACCTAAATGGGTGCGTGCGTGCGTGCGTGCGTGTGTGTGTGTTGTGTGTGTGCGCGTGCGCAAAGACATAGGCCTTTTTGAAGTTCATATTGTGTGTATATACACCCATGTGTCCCAGGCGGTGGTCGTATGTTGGGGTCCTGCAGGGTTTTGTTAGTGTGTGGTGAAGCGTGAGCAGTGCTCACAAGGAGTAGGTTGTCTGCAGGGTAACGCCTCAATCAAATGGCATGGGCGTCTATATGTGATCGCCTAACCAGAAACAAAGCCTTTCATATCAGTCATGCTTCACACCACAAACGCTGCCATTTAGGGGTGTGGGCCAAATGCTCAGAGGATGGTGGCATTTGCATTTAGAATAGCTAAATACAGACTATATTGGACTGGCAGGATGTCTATGCTGTTTCCATTGTGATATTTTCTGAAAGCCACATTACACCCTGTAATAATAACAGACACGCCAGCATAAATCAACCAAGATTGGTAACCATTTCAATGTCTTTTACTTTATTGCTGTGAATGGGTTTCACATACAGTACCGGTTGAAGGATCATTACGGATGATCACACGTGGTAGTATTTGATATTAGGTGGTATTTATTCCCAAATGGATCTGGTGCAGTATTTCAGGTGGCTGGAGGATGGGGTTAGGGCCTGAGGATTATAAGTTCAGGGCTGAGAATGAGGTGTTGACTGAGGTTTAATGGGACACAAAGGGATGATGACAGACCTGGAGGAGAGAGACTGCAGTCTGGCCTGGGTGTCACAGTGCGGAAATAAAGTGGATATAGATGAGTGAAAAGTCAGAAGGAGAGAGATGATTGCTAAAGGAATGAAGCAACTCACATGAATACATACTGTCTGCTGTCTTTGGGGCCAAGGTCAAAGTTCAGACTGTTAAGTGTAAGTGGGTTCAAGGGTAGTATTGTCAGTTAAAACAGGAAGCACTGAGATGTAGGCTAATACATTGGCAGGCGTAAAGAGTTAGGGTTTGGAAACAGGAAAAAAACTAAACTGGAAGGCTATAAGGTCAAGTCAAGGTATTATCATTATCAGAGCTCTGTGTACTGGAACCTGCACATTGATGGACGCTGTTACATAAAGGGAGATGACACAGATGAGAAGGAGATTGCTATGTGTGTGTGTGTGTGTGTGTGTGTGTGTGTGTGTGTGTGTGTGTGTGTGTGTGTGTGTGTGTGGGTGTGTGTGTGTGTGTGTGTGTGTGTGTGTGTGTGTGTGTGTGTGTGTGTGTGTGTGTGTGTGTGTGTGTGTGTGTGTGTGTGTGTGTGTGTGTGTGTGTGTGGGGGGGGGTGTGTGTGTGTGTGTGTGTGTGTGTGTGTGTGTGTGTGTGTGTGTGTGTGTGTGTGTGCGCGTGCGTGCGTGTTACTAGAGTTAAGTAGATCCTTGAGATTATATATTTGGAACAGGCCCTTGGCGCAGTCCTCAGTGCAAACACTGTCCACCCACAAGCCCTATAGCTACCCAGCTGGTGTGTCATGCGTGTGTACGTGCCATTATGCGTGCGTGTTTTTGAAATAAATGCTTGGTTTGGGCTTTCTGCCTGGTTAATTCCATAGCCTAAGGGAAGACTGGTTTCTTTTGTCAGTAGTGTGTGTGTGTGTGTGTGTGTGTGTGTGTGTGTGCGTGTGTGTGTGTGTGTGTGTGTGTGTGTGTGTGTGTGTGTGTGTGTGTTGCGTGCGTGCGTGCGTGCGTGCGTGTGCGTGCGTGCGTGTGTAAGCGACAGCAAATGAATGATGGCATGAGACAGGTTGTAGATGGATGCCTTGTGTGGAGAGCCATTGGACCATCTGTTGCCAAAAAAACATTATTCTCCACTCATTCACGTCATTCAGCCTACATCTGGTATCTAATTGAATCTGTTCTGAGTTTAGAATGGAAAGTAATTGATTGGTCCATCAGCCTGTCTGGCTGTCTGGCCAACAGTTTGGCCAGACAGTTAAGTAAAAAAAAAAAAGACTACTGTAGCTGTACAGCCGTGGTACTTGCTATGCTCCGGCATGCACCCTGGAGGATGATCCCTATTTTGGATGATAGTGACGCGTAGGACAACCCGTAACCTGCAGGTTGAACCATTGTCACTCTCCCCTCGCCATACAGATTGCCAGATTTATCTCTGAATTATGCCTTGTAATGTTGTAGAAACAAGCTGCAGTCCTCATTATTATGTTGCACATACCTACCCTAGATATGGATCATAACAGCCACCGTATTTGTCTACTATGTATCTTTTAATGTTTAGACAGTGTAAAGATAAATTTGTATATGGTAGATGTTTTGCTGTAACCCAGCAGCACATCTGGGTCACAGACTGTGTGCTGGCCTGTTGCTGTACCATTTACCAATCAATGAATGTAGCTCAACAACATGGGTGTCCAGTGCAGGCCAGGGGGGTTTACAACAGTGCAAGTGTGACAGTGTGTATAGTTTCGGATTCTCTCACAATTACAAATGATTAGTAGGAACCAGGAGAACCTGCCGTGCAGTGGCTTCCAACATTCTGTGGATCTGCATAGCATCTTGGGGGTGATATCCGTGACAGCTCTGGGAGTGTATTCTCATGCGGCCTCCAGGCTTGGAGCGAGGCGTCGGTATTAACATCGTGGAAGACTCCAAGGTGGATCCCAGGGCATTGGCGACACTTAGACTTAAGTGTACAGTTCGTCGTCCTATGATTGCGACCACATCTCTCGCACCTATTATTCTCCTTTATCCACCGTGTCCGTTCCTCTTTGGACATCTGTCTAAGGGCAGTACAATGATTCGTATAATGTGTTGTGGAGTTGCAGAGGGGGCAGTATTTTCTCTGTAACTCCTTGGGAAGGCCCATGGCTTCTTTAGGCCACTCTCTCGGTTGTTCCTTCCTCTCACCTCTGAGGAATAGGTTAGTTGTACTCTGGACTTTAGGTTCAGGGCGTTGTGAGACGACTGGTTTGAGTTCTTGGCAGAGTCCAGAAATCATGTCTGTAAGACGGCTCACGTCTTGACGGAGTTGCGCATTATCATTTCGCAATTGTTGGATCTGATCATTAGTCTTATGTTGGCTCTCCATCATCGTCACCTTCATGCTCCAAAGGTGTCTTAGGACCTCATCTGAGACTTGCTGGCTGATCCGCTCTTGAAAGGGCGGATTGTGCCGATGGGGGTAATCAGCCAGGATGTTTCCGGGATAGCGCAGTGGATCGTGTCTAATATGCTGGGGATGTTTCTCACTACCATAGTAATTAAGCATCTCATTCCCGTAGTAATTTGGCAGCTCATTTCCATGGTAAATTGGCATCTCGTTGCTGTTGTAATTCGGCATCGCGGAATTTGAATTTGCAAATCACGTAGGTATATGTCGCCCGTGACTGTGTAAGATCGGTGTACCTTCTCCTAATCTTCTCCGTTGTTCTTTGTAGTCTTCTGAAGCTGCACCGTGTTCCAATGGGTTCTCATGACGTCACGTGACGTGATAAGTAACGTCATTGACCTTTGTCAGATTAAAATGGTTCAAATGTCAGTCAATATGCAGGTATCTCTGTTACAGTGCTGCTTTTTGCCACTTTGGGGCGGGTGCAAGATATGGTGTGACTAAAGCATATTTATTCCCAAGTTGAAAATGGAAGGCGCTCTTCCATTTTGTTGTGCAGGGCGGAATAGAGTACAGTCAGCCTAAGGCTGATCATGAAATCAGCCCTATTTTGACATGTTACATGCTACTTAAAGCAAAAGGAAAGTTTGACAGGTTTGACATTATTGCCTGCCATAGGATGTTATGGGTAGGGTCACAAGAAAACCCTATACAATTTTTTGACCAATACTCAGTAATGCAAATAGCCTGCATCCTACATCCTTAGACTCACTTAATTGAGAAAGAATGCAATCATGTCAGTGACGTCACCCTCTGGTGTCCTGGGATGAAATACTGTACTAACTACTGTACACTTATGTCGTTGAATAGGACTCATAAAATGTCCCTGGGAGGGACCCATCTAAAACACCACTTCTGGGTCCATTACATTGACAACCTATTTACATCACTGTGCCTTGACTGACACACTTCTAGCATTTCCTGCGTAATGTAAATACGCTGCACTCAGGACAAAACCCTTTGGTGGACACAGTCCTTTAGTCTTCAATCCAATGTTCAATTCAAATAGCTTTGCTTGATTAAAGTGATATTTCACTTTCAAAAATACTTTTGGTCATTTCATCGTTCAGGCTTATGTGAACAATTAACCCAGACAGTTATTAAGTTGCTTGATTCAGTATTTAGATATTTCATATTCATTTTAGCTGCCCCGCCCCCTTCCTATACAAATCCATTTTAACCACTACAGTGGTGTCCGTTGGGCACTGGCCTACTTGGAACGATGCAAGTTGTAAATGCATGCCCCACCCAAATATTTTGTCTGTGTCAGTTATATCTCGACACCCGACACTGCATCCCCTGCCGTGGTGTGGAACGCGTGTGTCGAATTTGAAGTCGGTGGGGTGAACGGTTCTCGAGGTACGTGGATTACACAACTTTTTTTTCCTTTTTGAAGTAAGTTGATCGAACTTTGTAATGTATGAGGGGCGGGCTATACAGTACAAATAAAGTGTTTGACTTGACTGTCCACTATTCTGACTAGCACCCCTTCTTTCCCCTGCTATCTCTGTCTTTGTGTCCTCCTCTACCCTGCCATGCTGTGGCCCCGGTTAAGGGGTTTTGGGGTGAGAGGTCAGTGAGTCAGTGTGAAAGAGGGCTTTGTCTCTGAGGATCAGACTTACAGAACATACTTCCTCTGACCCTGGGGCTGACACATACATGTGCACGCACGCACGCACGCACGCACGCACACACACACACACACACACACACACACACACACACACACACACACACACACACACACACACACACACACACACACACACACACACACACACAGAGTATACTGTTGATCTGTGTTTGTAGAAGTCCAGATGTTACAGTCTGTGCAGCATCTGTCTGCATGCATGCACGCACATTGGAGACACTTGAAGGGCAGGCAGCATTAGCTCAGAGTTATGGGTTGGCGATATGGAAAAATATAATATCAAAATATTTGTTCAACCAGTATCACGATACATGATATTATCATGATATTTCCCCATGCTGTTTTTAGGGTTATTGTACAAGTTACTTAACAGTACAACAACCACTTGCAAGGTTTACACAAACTAAAAGCAAAAGGAGTAACAGAACATTTAGATCAAAACTGTCAGTCTATACAGAAGCACTCTCTGCAAACTGCTGTTTTAACCATTTAACCTGTGTGTGTGTGTGTGTGTGTGTGCGTGCGTGCGTGCGTGCGTGTGTGTTTTGCAGGGAGCCCGTGTGTGGGTCAGGGAGAAGGAACAACTGGTTCCTTCCACTGTAAATTCCTGTGCAGATGGAACACTGGTCGTCACCACCGACTATGGCGAGGTACTGTACACACACACACACACACACACACACACACACACACACACACACACACACACACACACACACACACACACACACACACTGGTCATCAGTAAATGCCCTTTTCATAAACAATGGCGTGTGCCCTATATGAGTGAGTCAAAGTCATAGCTAAATTTGTATTGTGCACGAAATATTCTCATAACTGTGTGTGTGTGTGTGGGGGAGGGGTGCTTGTGGTGTGTGGTGTATGTGTGCACATTATCAGGCAGCATCAAAGCTTTACATACTGTACAGTACATTCTGTCATATAAGTCTCTTCGATGACATGAATTGTTCTTCTATAAAGACAGCCTGATTATCAGACATCAGACATTCTTATCAACATCTTTATTATATGGATACTTTTCTGTGTCCATAGGGAGTAAGTCTCCATGGTGAGTACATTTAAAGGTCAAAGGTGAGACAGAGTGTAGGCACAGATTACAGAGGCTGTGCAGGTCCATCGTCCATCCCACAGATCGATAGAAGCTCATTGTCAAGGTGCTCTACTTTGCTGCCCCAATTCCACCCTGCCTCCTCCTCCTCTTCCTCATACACAACACATGCAAAACACATCGCACTGACGTAGTAGAGAACCAGCATTATGGGAACACAAACAGCTCACTTTAGGACGTCAGATGTCAATAGCAGTGCAAAGTCATCTGTAGTCCCATGCAGACCAGGCTGCTCAAACCCAACACTTTAATGCCACAGCCATCGCAGTATTAATGGAATTGAATGTTTCAATCTCGTTATGAGAGAGTACATGCGTGTGTGTGTGTGTGTGTGTGTGTGTGTGTGTGTGTGTGTGTGTGTGTGTAATCTGTATTAGAATGCATGAACTACACTGCAGCACAGATCAGCACACGCACACACGGAAACACACAAACACATGCACACAAATTGTACTTAGAGACACGCACACACATGCGCTCCAGTTGGCAGCGTGTGGAGCTAATAATAGACCTGGTTCTCTGGCCCCGATTCAACAACCTCAATCCTCTCTTTTTTTACCCAAAGCACAAAGCACAGCCACATTCATGTTCACTTTCACCATGGATTCATGTTACCATGGCTCTTCTAGACATGAA
>NC_137876.1:35812176-36272176 GCF_963924005.1 Protomyctophum bolini
CCTAGCATTACATTCACCTGTGTGAACTGAGTGTTGCAACTCCCCTCCTGATTCCGAGCCACACAGGGCAGGATAACACATCACTCAGACACTTTATCCCAAGCACATAAAACACAAATGTTATGGCTCGCTCCCCATCTCCGCCACACCTACAGTATGCTGTGGGTGCTCAATGCCCTTCAGTACCTCTTCTTTGCTGTGCACTTGGGTCACACTCTCACTGTACCTATCACACACACAAGCAAACACACACCAGGGATAGGATTAAGAGACCTAGTGAATATAGCAGAAGATGATAGCTGCATATTTTTTTATTTTTGTACTCTTTTTGTTGTCAATGTTGTAGTATTTCATAACTCACAAATAATACAAATGAACAAACACTCAGTGAACTCCACATGAACTATCTAATGCAGTGGTTCCCAAACGGTGTGCTCTGCTGTTAAACAAGTCCAGGTGTACCATGGGATTTTGTGACAACCACATATTATTATTGCAATATATACTAGAGAGATGTATGGCACTCAACTGCTCACCACAGAGCTACAGTAGAGTGAGTGTAAGTAGTACAGTGTTAGTCAAGTAAAATAGATTTATTTAAGAGCATAATGTCTGGGTGCCTACGGGTGTGCCTCTCTGCTGCTCTCAACAGACTGTATCACATCTGTTACACAAAGATGCAGCCACGCACGCATGCAGCCACGCACGCACGCACGCAGCCACGCACGCACGCAGCCACGCACGGACGCACACACACACACACACACACACACACACACACACACACACACACACACACACACACACACACATTATTGACATTATTGTTATTTTTAAACTGGATTTTAGTGAAGTGAATGAGTGACCTTTGCGTGGTACTGACCACGCAATAATTATCTGCTATGTGGGTGCAGATTATGCATGTATGAGGGAGAGGAATAAGAATGTGGGTCATGAGAGAAAAAGAGAGGGAAAGAGAGAGAAAGATAGATTAATTAGTAAGTATATGTGCACACACAGCAAAATCCTGAGTGTTACATAATGTAACTGACAGGATCCTAATGGTCAATTATTATAGATTTACATTACTGCAACATTCTGGATTTTACTGTGAGAATATCAGGCTACATTCTGTGCATACAGAATGTACATTGCTTGTACAGGCTGTACAAGCAATGCATGGCTTTTTGGTCCTCTTTTTGTACATTCAGCCATCGTACGATGAAGTATAAATTAGGCTATAGATCAATCTGTCTGTTCCGCTCTCACCCTGCCCACGTTCTCTCTCTCACACCATCCCTTCCCTCCGTAGAGTCCCTACCATCACTTATTTTATATCCTCCCCCAGTCGGCCAACCGTCCCCTTCTGTCCCCTACTCTCTGGTTTCCATGGTGACGATGGATGACATAGAGGAGCTGGGGACTGTAGTTAGTTAGCAGAAGCTGTGAAGATTTATCTTTTTGTTGTGTTTTCATCATGTTGCATCACAGCTAGCCTGTTGAAACCATAACAAGTTATCTCGCCATGAAACTCGCTGAGAACGTTCATGGCATGAATCTCAGACATAGGTGACCCTGCATGACATTGATTCTAGTGTCACCCTCACAAGAGATCCCATCATTTAATAGGCAGATGATGAACCCTACGGGTACAGCCAATTACCAATTACATTGTTCCTGTCCCTCATCCGACTGCAGGCATGCAAGATTTTGCTGACACATTGGCACTCCAAACTGAAATGCCAACATAAAGCATGAATTGTAGTTGATACCCATAAGGAATATATTTTTCAGTGGATCCCTCAGTCACACCACAACAATGTTCTTGTGGACAAGATTGTTCAGTGAATCCCTGTCACCAATGAGACCAACAGTCATTGGTGACGTTTATAAAGATCGCTACATGATGTACACTGTACAGTATGACCAGTGCTATTTTTGAGAAATTGCAAGTTAAAATGGACATGAATCTCATCATATTTGCCAAGTCTAAAGGCAGAGCATCTGACACAGCTTTCCAATGCAATAGTGCATGTTGATGTGAAAACCATGATGTTACAACAATTGAACTTCAGATAGACGTCTATTTGCTATTGCATCATTTATGTCCACACAGACCCCAATGGAGCCAAATTCAATTGGCCTTTAGGATACAACCTAAATGTCATATTTGTCAGTTAGTTATGACACTGTTCAATTACATTTCTCCATACAACCTGCCATGTAAAGTGTAATGACGTGTTATTATATACCCAGCAGGCCAAATGACGTTATGATGATGTCCTCCGGTGATGTTCAGGACGTTCAGGACTAGGCCAGATCACAGCCCATATGGGGATGATCTTCACGTCATTTCCAGGACGTCTTCACCAGTTGAAATAATATAGTTTATTCAGGGTTGATCTGGCCTCGATCGGACTCTCTCTAGACATCCGTCGTAGTGGGCAGAATTTATGTTGGTTGAAAATAGGTGATATTCTGGGCCAGATCTGACTAGTGTTGATTTGACTTGATCTGGCCCCAATCTAGATATCAGTCATTTGTCCAGGTCCTGGCCGTGCTTGCTGGGATATCTTCCGCTCATACCCGTGCCTTTTCATACAAATGAAAATAAACAACTTTATTAGAAGAGAAAAGTTAGTTAAAAGGCAAAAAATAGAGCAAAGAAAAAAAAAAGCCCTAGTAATGGGGTTTTTAGATTTGTTCATTGAATAACGTGTAACTTGTGTGGAGGAGGAGTTTTGATACATTATAATACAACAACACAACAAAAAGCCAGTTACAGTATCACACCTCCAATGCAACTAGAACACACAACACCATTTCAGTGTATATCATCCATTAGTAATGCATCTACTAATTAATCTACCGGTATGTATGTCCTTACCTGTGTGTCTGAACTGTGTCCAGGTGTTGTACCTGCCGCAAGCAGAGCTTACCAGGGAGAAGGTATATGCCATGGACCAGTCCAGCATCGATGGCGTGGAGGACATGTCGGCACTGGCTGAGCTACATGAAGCCGCCATTATGCACAACCTGTACCAGCGCTACCAGAAGGATAACATTTATGTAAGTGTACTGTATGTGAATGCACGTGGGCATGTGGGAGCACATTTTACAGAGAGAGACAGATTGCACAGCGCAGTATGCAAGGTGCAATTGCAATCTGAGCATTAACATTAGCGTATGGTGCAATGGGGTATAGACTTTGCATTAGTCATGGGTGTGTTTTGGGTGTTAAATTAGTGCACCTACAACATAGTGTGTGGATATTTAAAATGATGGATTTTGTCAATTGGAGAGACAAAAATCAATTTTCTGCAGTGGAAAATTGCATTTGATGATCTATGGGAGCAGCATTAATAATGTCATGTAATGACATTATGTGTGTGTGTGTGTGTGTGTGTGTGTGTGTGTGTGTGTGTGTGTGTGTGTGTGTGTGTGTGTGTGTGTGTGTGTGTGTGTGTGTGTGTGTGTTGTGCGTTTGTGCGTGTGTGTGTGTGTGTTGTGCGTTTGTGCGTGTGTGTGTGTGTGTGTGTTGTGCGTTTGTGTGTGCGAGTGTGTTTGAGTGTGTGATGTGTTTGTGTTTACACACGCACTCTGACACACATATATGTGTGTACAGTATTTACATTTACTGATGTCTTCCCCACATTAGCATGGTGCCCTCTCCTCTTCCAGTAATCTCTGCTTCAGGCTTTTAGTGGGAAACACAAATCATCTTATCAGATCCGTCTACTATAAGTGGTACGGTGCGATATGGACTTAATGAAAGAGAAACAGAGAGGGAGATGGCAGATGATCAATATTGTGTTCATTTACAGGTCCATTTGGTCCTGTTTCTACACTAAAGTTATAAGTTACAAAAAATGAATACTAGGATTTTATTTTATTAAAAAAAAGTGATAGAGCCCCACCACTAGAAATAATCAGTTCTAGTCAGGCAGTTTGTATGTGTACAGTATGTACTGCATAGCTTACATGGACATGGTAACATCATGAGTTCAGATCTGGCTCATGACCTGGGTTAAAGTCCAGGATAAACTGTTCTTTGTCCTTTATTCAGGGGTGTGGTGGTCTCAAAAACATAAAGAAAACTGGTAGAAACGGACTCACAGTCTACAAAGATTTTAAGGAAGACTCAGAGTCAGTCATTAGAGTCCTTTTACAAATACATGATATTATTAGTCAATATATTGTCTTAGTCTCTGTATAAGGAGTCTTCGTTTTGTGTATATCTTGCGCCTTACCCCAGGCTTATCCCTAAACTTATTTGGCATTTTTTACTATTTTGAAAAACATTTTAAAATAGTAATAATACCGGTAGCCAATCTACAAGCTCACAACATGTTGATGTAGATCGACTAGTTGATCTAGTTTAAAATGTTTTTCAAGTTATTAAGTCCTTTTCTACCAGTTTTCCTTCATGATCTGTGTTTACACCTCCTCTCTACTCCCTCTCTCCCATCTCTCTCTCTCTGCTGTACTGTCTAATAATAAAGTATTAGAAATTCCTTTTGAAAAATTAATAAAAACAACTGCTGAAAATCCTAGTTTACTAGAGAACAGCCTCCGGCAGTGACCTAATCTAGATGATGAAATATTGTAGATGCAGGGATTGCACTTAAGCTGATGATAAGAATTTGCGTGCGTGCGTGCGTGCGTGCGTGCATATGGGTGTGATGAGGTCAGATCAACATATGGAATGTCAGAACAGGACAGCTCAGGTGACAGGTCAGGGCAGTATCTTGAGTGTACAGGGTTTGATGAGGGCCCAGGTAGGGCCGGCGGGCCTTAATTTTCGGGCCTGTTGAGAACTCTAGTTTTCGCCGGCTGCCAGGCGCAGCTGCACATATATCTTTGGGGCAGGCCTGTCTAGAGTTTAAATGGACAGGTATCAGTCAAAATGGAGATGGGCTTAATATCCCTGAAGATGTCATAGTGATGTCACGAGGCCTGGGCACAATATATGGGGGCTTTCCTCATATGGGGATGATGATGTCATAGTAATTTCACGAGACCTGATCACAATATATGGGGACTTTCCCGTATATGGGGACTTTCACGTATGCAGATTTTGAGTGACGAAAAATGCCCCATGTATGGGGATTTTGAGTGACGAAAAACGCACAATACCATAGTTAACTACTAGTAGTGGTAGTTGAAGGCTCTGCATCCCATTCTACTTTTGGATATTCTAGGAATCACAAGTATGCCTTTATTCTGTCAGTGCTCTATTCTACTGAGGTAATAGGGTACAATGACCTCTTTATTAATATATGATTATGATGGTGCCAGAAGTGATCAGAAGGATTTTCTTTATTATATTCTCGATTTACAGGGAGCCAGTGCAGAGAAGCTAAATATAGAAGAAATATGATCTCTTTTCCTAGTTTTTGTTAGGCAGCAGCATTCTGGGCCAGCTGAGAGGGCCTGAGAGTGACATTAATGAATTTCAGTAATCCAACCTGGAGTTAACAAATGTGTGAACTAGTTTTTCTGCATCATTGTGAGACAGGATGTGCCTGATGTGGCAATGTTATGTACAGTACTGAAAAAGGCTGTCCTTGAAATTTGTTTTGTGTGAGTTAAGGGCATCATCCAAGTGGGAGTTTTAGTCTCCTATGGCAATGGTGCAGAAAAAGGATAGCCATTTTGTATTTTAAAGCTAAATGGGGGTTTTAAAGATTGTCCTCTAAGAAGGTAATGCCATCCAGAGTTGAAATATCATTAGCTAATGTGTTTCGGGCAAGCACATAATTACTCCAGTTTTGTCTAACTTTAGTAGAAGAATATTGCAGGTCATTCAGGTCTTTATATCCTTAAGAGATGCTTGAGGTTTAGCTAATATTTGTTTTAGTATATAGTAAATATAATTGTATATAATCTGCATAACAATTGACATTTATAGAGTTCTAATAACATTTATAGTTTTCTAATACTATGACCCAAAGGAAGCATAAGCATGATGGTGAATAGTATTGGTCCAAGCAGTAAAACCTTTGTTCACTCTGTGAACTCTGTGTAAAACCTTTGTGCACATGGAGATGTAATCATTAAGGTGTACAAACTGAAATCAATCTGATAAATAGGACTTAATCCAGCGTAATGCAATTCCTTTAATGATGATTGAATGTTCTAATGTCTGTAGTAGGATGTGATGGTCAGTGTTGTCAATTGCAGTAATTATGTCTAACAAAACTATGTATGGAAAGAACTCCTTTGTATACTGTGCTGTTATGTACTCTAAATCTTGACTGGAAATCCCCAAATGCATTATTTCTATTTAGAAAGTCACATAACTGATTTCTCAAGGATCTTGGCAAGAACGGCTGAGGTTAGGTTAGTCTATATCCTAACTGTAGTTGGATGAAATACCCGAATCAAGTCAATCAATCAAATCGAATAGAATTTTTAAGAAGAGTCTTAATTATAGCTGCTTAAAGGACTGTGCCTGTTACTAAAGACAGATTGATCTTGTTTTGTAAAGAAGTAGGCTACTAACTAAGGGTACGACTTAAGCAGTATTATTGGGATGGGGTCTAAGAGACACGATGGTTGAAACACTGACATTCAGAGAAGACCATTGGACAAATGTAGGTCTATATATCAACTGTTTCTAAAGGCTCAAATGCAATTCCTCGCAACTACTTGAAACTACTACTACTACTACTACTACTACTACTACTACTACTACTACTAATATTTAGGGCAGTGGAGTCGATTGTCTTTCGCAGGGAGCCAATGGCACTATCGATAAGATGATCAATTTAGACCAAATAAAGTTAGCATAAAGCTGCGTTCAGACCTGAATATATATAATCGCCGCGGTTCGTCCCGTTTGTGCTTCGCCAGGTCGCGCCGCCCCCGTTCGCACAACTTCTTGTCTTTTCATTGACTTTGTATGTAATCGTGCTGCTCTAATTAACCATCCAAGTCTGAATGCAGCTTAGGAGTTTTCTGCTGTATTGAGACATTCACATAGCATTGAATCAAATGCTGGTAGAATCACCTCCTTAAATTTAGCTTACAATTACAGTTTACAATTCAGGCATTTAGCAGACGCTCTTAATCCAGAGTGATCTTCAGTAAGCAAGAACAAAAACATGGTAATAAATCAAATACATATCTATATAATGAAGTCAATGAAGTCAGTAGCTTCACACTGAGACATTTGTGTATATTCAAAGTAATTCATAAAAAAGTTAGTAAAACGTTAAAAGACAATTCTACTGTATGTGAAGTAAATTCGATGCTTTAGATCGAGAGTAGTATCGAAAGTTACCGCCTACTATAACTACTATGTATTGCAGCGTGTGTGTATTGCAGTGTGTGTGTGTGTGTGTGTGTGTGTGTGTGTGTGTGTGTGTGTGTGTGTGCGCGCGCGCGCGCGCGTGCGTGTGTGCACGTGTCATCCTTTCAAGTGTGCATTAGAGGTAATATGCACAGAGGGCAGAATATGATACAATAGGAGGCATGCTGACCTGATGTGTTTTTCATCTCTAGAGGGAGAGGCCAGAAAGCAAGGTCACCATTGCAGTTAACATTTCACAACAGAACTCTAGCCTCCTTCCATCTCTTCCAGCTGACCCTATATCATCTTTTCTAATCCAAAATCTCGCCCCATTGTCATATTGGAAAATGCCCCTCCCACTCCAACAGTCCCTAATTCTAAAACCCAGATTAAATAACTACACTGAGCTCAGCTATCTTAATGGCAAACATGGTCTTTTTATGCTTTCTTTCATGTCTTTCTCTAAGCCGCATTAAATCCGGAAAAGCATCTGTGTAATTCTGGCTATATATGAGTGTGTCACGATTTTTCAAAAATAGAAGATCTACAAGCTCAAAACTTGAGCTATATGAGCTTGCAAATTAACGTGGCAAAATATATTTTGAGATGGGGGTTGGCGGCCAAAGAGATTTTGGGGGACCTTGACATTTCTTTTCTACCCCTGAGCCACTGCCTCCCCAGGGAAAAGACTCTCTGTCTGGAACTTAACAGTTAACATCTATATTCACTGATATAGCAACGTACTGTACGTTTTTCAGACAACTGTTTTAGAAGACATTTAGACCTGAGGCCGATTGTAAAAACGCCTCCTATATTTATAACCTAAATTAAGGTTTTCTGAATACCTTCAAAATTCTTACTAATTTTTTTTTAAATGTTGCTATATGAGACACAGGTGTATGTGACACAGAGGGCGCAGCCGGCATTAAAGGTAAAACAACGTATGGGTAGCACCAGGTCTAAATGGGTTAATGGGTTCATGTCTTACTTTAATGGCTACAGTTCTGATATCTGTGTTCTTTACCTGTTTTCAGACCAACATCGGCAGTATCCTGGCGGCTGTGAACCCCTACAAGCAGATCCCAGGTCTGTATGACCCTGAGAGGGTGGACCTCTACTCCAAGCACCACTTGGGGGAACTTCCCCCTCACATCTTCGCAATTGCCAATGAGTGCTACCGATGCATCTGGAAACGCCATGACAGTCAGTGTGTCCTCATTAGGTGAGTTCTTCCGGATATTCTGGAAGTATTCTATTGCTTGATTGCACTCATGTTTGGACACACACCATCAATCAAGATGTATTCATCAGATATGAGAAACTAAATTAACGAAACTAAATGAATGAATGTGTTGTGAAGAAGCTTCGTAGGGAGTCCGCGGACCGCGATAGAACCTGCGGGCATGACGGAGAGAAGAGTAGAAACGGGTACAGAGGCAGGGAGGGGAGCAGAATGGGGGAAGGGACATGCAGGGTTAGTTGTCTATTTATAGGAAAGTGAAAGTAGCGTGATTGAGGTGTGGTCCTGCTCCTAAGATTCTGCTAACAGTTTCAAATAAATTATGCATGTTTTACTCCTTGACTGTGTAAGTCCATTTGAGGTGCGTGCAGTCAAGCATCTCATTGTGCTTCCAATTAAGGGCTCAATTAAGGCCTCAATTGGTATCCAGAGAAAGACCTGCAAAGGCTACGGTAATCTGTGAACCAATCAGACTTCTGTATCTATTTAACAGCCCCACTAATCCAAGTTGAGTAAATGTCAGAGAATGTCAAACAGTGTAGTGTGTGATTAAATTATTGTGTGTGTGTGTGTGTGTGTGTGTGTGTGTGTGTGTGTGTGTGTGTGTGTGTGTGTGTGTGTGTGTTTGTGTGTGTGTGTGTGTGTGTGTGTGTGTGTCTGTGTGTGTGCGTGCGTGCGTGCGTGCGTGCGTGCGTGCGTGCGTGCGTGCGTGCGCGTTCCAGTGGTGAGTCGGGGGCAGGAAAGACAGAGAGCACTAAGCTGTTGCTTCAGTTCCTGTCTGTGATGAGTCAGAATTCAGCAGGGACACCTCCTTCAGAGAGGAGCACACGAGTGGAGCAGGCCATCGTACAGAGCAGGTATGGTCACCTGCATGCACGCACAGGCAAAAACACAATGTCAGGATGCAGGGATTACAGACTCATTCATACAGGACAGGATTCATACAGGTGTGCTACAGCAACTTCAGGGGTTCTACCTACGTTGCTGTATGAAAAGCAAAACCTTATGTTTGGAAGGAATGACCCCTGCTCTGGACCGTAGACCTTAGATGTACACCCGTGCGCAAGCAGTAAGCACTAACTAGAGTTATCTCTCTCTTTGTGTGAGCAGTCCTATCATGGAGGCATTTGGGAACGCCAAAACTGTGTACAACAACAACTCCAGCCGCTTTGGGAAGTTCATCCACCTGCACTTCTCTGAGAGTGGAAACATCCAGGGAGGCTGCGTCATCGACTGTATCCTTGTTGTTATTGTTGTTGTTGTTTTTAACAGATACTAGACCGGTGCCCGGCTGTACATAACAGCACAGAGTCGGTAACGATGGAAGTTGGAGATCCATGCCCCACCTGGCTATGCAATACCCGTTGTACTCGTGTCAGAGATTGGAGATTTCGGGATCTGTCTCTCTATGTCCCTTTATTCCTATATATGGAGTTCTGGGTCAGGCATGCCGAAATATGAAGTGTTGTGATGCTAGAACAGACCAGCTCCATATATGGACCATGGGCATATATGGGTCCAGAGCCTGGGCAGAGGCCTTTTGTGGCGGTTCTGGACAACCGTGGGTCCGACCGACTTGACACCGGGGCCGGGGGTTGAACGGTTTATGTGTATTACAGCCGTACACACGTACGTACAGACAGACAGACGTACAGAAACATGGTGCATTTATAGATAGATTTGATTTATTCCTCCATTTGCCATTCCAGGTGTGAGTTGGGCAGGGTTTGTAAAAATAATATTCAGACTTCAGACAACCATCACAGCGGTGCCACAAACCAAACTCATCTGGAACTCTTTGACCCCTGTCACATGGAACATTTTGTGCTGCTGCTGGCGTAGTGATACTGGACACAAAAAATAGTAGGTCAAAGTTGAACAAAAGTTGCACTATAAGGTAGATGGTAGAAATAGGTCAACAATACAAATCCGCTAGTTTTGTGTATTAATTTATTTTTAATGAGAGGCCCCCAGACCCCCACCAAATGACCGAAACTACTTTATATTCACCAAAACCAGACCAGAACTCCCACCATGGGACTAAGGCAATCAATTAATTGGATATTTCCTACAGCTTTAAGTCTAACAATCTAAATCTTTAATTAGACAGAGACAGAGACTTTGTTGTAATTTCCCTGGGCCGGCAGTGGCTCAGGGATAGAGTTGCTGGTTGGAAACCAGTTAGATCCCGGGCTCGCCTCTGAATTCGTGTCAAAGAGTCCTTGGGCAAGCCTCTGAACCCCTAATTGCTCCTGATGAGCAGGTTGGTGCCTTGCATAGTTTCCTCCGCCATCGGTGTATGAATGTATGTGTGAATGTAATGCACATTCTATGCAAAGCGCCTTGGATAAAGGCACTATCTAAATGCACTATTTACCTTGACTCTGCCCCTCTCAGATTTACTGGAAAAGGTAAGTTATGTCTGAAGTGGCAGGCTGCTCAGATCAAATTTAAACTAACTGGAATTTGGTGATCACTGAGATATTAATTGTGATGGTGCTGTGGTGATCTCTCTGTAGAACCGTGTGGTGAGACAGAACCCTGGAGAGCGGAACTACCACATCTTCTACGCTCTGCTGGCAGGAGCAACAAAGGAACATAAAGGTGAGCTCCGTCAACATCTTTGATGGATAAGTAATGCTTGGATTTATACAAATCCCACATTTTCTTGAAGAGGTCAGAAAAAAAACATTTTCTCATTTCCTGACTTTTAAAATGCCTTCTGATTTGTATCTACTACTAATATGTCCATTTTAAAAATATATTTTTGTTTCTATTTGTTTGATTTAGTTTTTAAGCCTTTTTGCGGACCCATATGGTTTCAATGCAGGCTACTTGGGTACCAAGTGGGCGTAGGCTTGAACTGGGCAAATTACGAGGATCCCATAATTGTGAAAGGTTCCAGTTATGGTACTACTGACTATGGATATGGATGACTATGGAGATGATGTTTGGGATGCACTGACTAAATTACAAATGTAATTGATGCTGTGTTGCTATCCATTAAATTATTCTATATTAACATGAACTATTATTTCCTTTACCAGAAACATACTTCTTGGGTGACCCTCCTGAGTCTTTCCACTACCTCAGCCAATCTGGATGTCTGAAGGACAAAAGCCTTAATGACAAAGAACTCTTCAACAGTGTCATGGTAGGCATTATTGTTTCATTGTTGTTTTTTTGTGTGGCAAAGTGGAACTTTAGAAAGGAATATAAAATCTGCACTCTCTGTAGTAGTCGTAGGAGTTTAATTTAATAATGATTTAGGATCTGCAGCAGAAGTCAAACCAAACAGAGGCGTTTCTGCGCACAGGCCTGCAGTGTTAGAATGAAATGAAGAAAGTGGGACTTTAATCATGTTTTTTCAAGCAACGATTAGGGTTTCTGTGCTGTTCTATCAGAAAGATAGATCCCATATCCCATCTTGATCAATGAAACATGCTCTAATTTGGCTGATCGAACACTTTGTTTAGGAATTAGAAAGGGTTATTGTGTTGTGTCTAAACTCTTTCTTCTGTCCCATGCAGGAAGCAATAAAGGTGTTGGAGTTCTCCGAGGAGGAGAGTAGAGACATGTTCAAGTTACTTTCAGGAGTCTTACAGTTGGGGAACGTTGAGTTCATGACGGCAGGAGGAGCGCAGATCACCACCAAGCAAGGTCAGAGTCTGTCTGTTTGTCTGTCTGTCCGTTTGTCCATGACAGGGAGATGGTGAGTTAGAGAAATAGGCAAAGAAGAAAGATAGGCGACAGTGGAAATGGGATGGGTTAGAGATAGAACAATAGTCTGAATAACTCCCTCCCCATCCCTCTCTTTCTTACTCCATCTCTCTCTCTCTCTCTGTCTCTCCAGTGGTCAGCAATGCCAGTGAGCTGCTGGGTCTGGACTCCTTCCAGCTGTCTGAAGTCCTGACTCAGCGCTCCATCATCCTCAGAGGAGAAGAGATCTGCTCGCCACTCACTATAGAACAGGTACAGTACACACATTCATGAAGTAAATGCATTTGCACACATGCGCCTCCTCTCACACTTTCTTAACCAATCTCTCTCAGGATTCATTTAAGGCTGCACACACACACACATTATATGGTCCAACCAAGCTGCTGCACATGCTTAACACACAGAGGGAAAAGAAGAGAAAAAATAAATAAATATATATATATATATATATATATATATATATATATATAGCACATTGTTGACATACTATATACTTGATACTACTAGACAGGATGTTTGTTTTGGGTTTTTTAAGCCACCTAGGGATAAATTAAACAACACACACACACACACACACACACACACACAGTCACACACACACACACACACTCTCACACACACACACACTCTCACACACACACACACTCTCACACACACACACACACACACACACACACACACACACACACACACACACACACACACACCATAATTTCGTGTTTCCTTTTCCTTGTCAGGCTGTCGATTCAAGAGATTCTGTTGCCATGGCACTGTATTCCCAGTGTTTCTCCTGGATCATACTTAAGATCAATCAGAAGATCAAAGGGAAGGAAAACTTCAAATCCATCGGCATTCTCGACATCTTCGGCTTTGAGAACTTTGAGGTCAGAACCCTTTTATATTTGAGCAGAACTGTGCACTCTTTGCTTGTGCACATGGATGTATTGATAAACTAGTGGTGGGTCTCTGCCTCTCAGCCAAAGCCACCCTCCATCCATTACAATACACACATATGGTAAACACATGTATACTGTACAGTACAAGCTGTAGACTCCTACTGTACTGCATACATTATGCGATGTGTATTGTATCTCTTTTCCCTCCAGGTGAATCGGTTTGAGCAGTTTAACATCAACTATGCCAACGAGAAGCTCCAGGAGTATTTCAACAAGCATATCTTCTCACTGGAGCAGCTGGAGTACAACAGGTATATGTCATCTACGTAATACAAAATCACATGGCACTTGTCTCACGGCACACTGGCACCACTGACAAATTGAATTTACAGTAGCAAGCGACAGTACGGCACTAAGAAATACAGGCATGGTAATGTAATAATAAAATGTGTGTATAAGTAAGTGTACATAAATATGCAGCAGTAGTGCATAATATGTTATATTATAACATATATATGTTGTAGCAATTTGTTTGTTGACATAAAATACTCTGTGTCTCTCTACAGGGAGGGGGTGCAGTGGGATGCCATAGACTGGATGGACAATGCAGAGTGTCTGGACCTCATAGAGAAGGTATATATTCCCAGACATCTCAAGTCTCCCGGCTAGGGTTAGGGCCGGGTTAGCATAAGTCTCTTGTAAATGAACACTAAAGCCTGAGTTATTCAATAGCTCTTCTGAATCCTTTTTTTTAATTGTCATTGTATGCACGCATTCAATAAAACTATCTAGACCAACTTGAAAATCAGCCTCATATAGCACCACCTTGAGGCCAATTTGGAACATTTGTGGAGTGGAGTGTCTTCCTTGACCTACTGGCTGTTCACAAAACGATTTTGCTGCCACTTGACCAGGTGCTCCAATGAACAGCTGTCCATGTCATTGCATTACTGACCCCTGCTGGTTGTTTGGAGTGCCTGTTCAGTGGGGAAGAAATCTGGAGGAGATATCTGGCATTAAACCATTTGAAACTACTAGAAGTGGCTGACTGTATTGGAGGCGGCACATGGCTGTTAATGGTATTAGTGTTACTTGTGAGGATTTTGGCTAGGTGCTACCTACACTGTATGTAATAATGTCATGTATTTTCTTTGTTTAGAAACTAGGCATGTTGGCACTAATCAATGAAGAAAGCCGCTTTCCCAAAGGAACAGACTTCACTTTGTTGGAGAAGCTGCACAGCAGACACGCAGTGAGTCCTCACACGCGCACAGACACGCACAGACATGCACGCACGCACGCACAAACACAAACACAAACACATGCACGTTCATGATCTATGGTATTCTTCTTTTTCAGACCAACCCTTACTATGTAAAGCCCAGAGTTGCAGACTTGCAGTTTGGCATCAAGCACTATGCTGGGGAGGTGAGTTATATATCTGTCTGACTCATAATCACTAATGGTTGTGGAGATGATCTGACATGGATCTCGTCTCTGTCAGGTTCTGTATGATGTCAGAGGGATCCTGGAGAAGAACAGAGACACATTCAGAGATGACATACTCAACATGCTTAAAGACAGCAGGTATAGCAGCTCTCCTTAACACATCAAGACCTGAGGCTCTCTATATATCTAACTATATCAATGGTGCTCAAAACCTTTTCATTAAACTCTAATGTGACACAGATGCTGTTCCGTTTGTAAAAGAGAGAGAGAGAGAGAGAGAGAGAGAGAGAGAGAGAGAGAGAGAGAGAGAGAGAGAGAGAGAGAGAGAGAGAGACCTGTTTGGAGCGAGGCTGCTGAGAGGGCTATGAGCTTCTCGTCTCCTCAGCGTGCATGTATTTAACCTTCTTATATTAATTTGCTTTGAGCTTCTCTAAGTTCTCTTTCACCTCGTTGGGGTCAATACTGTTGTCGGAATCCATCATCCATGATATAATAATGTAGAATTGCACGCCGGTGTTTTCAAATCAGCCCAGCTTGCCTTGCATGGTATGCATGCACATTGCGTAGCTCTTACGCTGCTGATCCTAAACCAGCATAATCATCACACAAGTAACACAGCCATTCATGTGGCTGCTACACTAACCTGATCCTAGGTCAGCCTAAATTATGTGCACAGCGGACAGAGAGAGAGAGAGAGAGACACAGTCACACCTACACAATCACACACTGATTGATTGAATGTTTTATTATCTTTGCAAAAAGAAAAAGCACAGCTAGACAGTACACACACGTCACACACACAGTCTTCTCAGATCCACTCGAGTATCACACATAGTGATTGACAGAACCGAGTTTTGCGGGGGATATACGGTCGATTCCCAACCTGCCTGAGTGATTATGATAAAACATGGCTCCGACCCGTGCGGGTCTCGAGTCCTCTCGGGTCTTTTCTGAATCGGGGGCCCCCGTGAAGACCTGTAGTGTGAACTGTAAACAAACACCGAATTCTGCAGCAATCCTGTTTCTGGGTTTATGCCTATTTGGGACCTAGTACAACATTGCAGGCAAAGTCGTTGCCAGTGTGAACACCGTGCCAGCAGCATCATGATATTTCTTGCATATTCTGAGTGCGACTTGTGTTCAATTTAACCCATTTTGGGCGGGAGCCCCTTTTTGTGTTTCAAGCATTCTGTTATACTTTAGCTATTGAAAAATAGCATATCTACAAGCTCATGAACTTGTAGATCTGCTATTATAAACCGTAAAAATGCGGCACAAATCTTTGAATAGGTATATATTCTTTCAGGGCGAACTTTTTTTTATTTCAACGTCAGACCTAAATGGGATAAGATAGCAGGCCTTTGGTTCTCAATGTCTCAACTTTGGTTGATTTCAGTCATGTATTACTTATTTGAATGATTGATTTAAACTAAAGCATATGATCTTTTAATTTATTCATTTACAGTGTAAATTCAATATGAGGTTGTGTTCACCTGTGTTTCTCCGTCTCCCCTCAGACTGGACTTCATCTATGACTTATTTGAGAAGGTGGGTAGCAGGAATAATGAGGAGACATTGAAGATGGGCACAGCTAGACGTAAACCTACTGTCAGCTCCCAGTTCAGGGTGAGAGATATATACAACTTTCTGTTGGTTTCTTTTTTTTGTTTATTAGGAAAAGCTGTTACTGTCATTAGAGAAGTAAATATGATTAAATTATTAATTTTCTCCTCAGGATTCCCTCCACTCCCTCATGGCCACTCTCAGTGTCTCCAATCCTTTCTTCATTCGCTGTATCAAACCCAACATGGAGAAGGTTTGTCTCATCTCAAAGTAAAAACAAAACAAAAACAGAAACCTGGCTGCATACATTCTCATCTCGATGCCTTATTGTCTACCTGTAGAATCCAAACGTTTTTGACCCGGAAGTAGTTCTGAACCAGCTGAGGTATTCTGGGATGTTAGAAACAGTCAAGATTCGTCGTGCTGGGTTCCCCGTCCGTAGAACATTCAAGGACTTCTTCTCTCGGTTTGTATTTCAACCCCCGTGTGTGTGTGTGTGTTAAGGCTGTACCCTAGCCCTTATTTTAGGACTCGAACGTCGGCAGGAATTTTCGAGTGAACATTCGGACCAATCATGACAAACAAAAATTTTCGGGCCAAACAAAGAATTAGAAAGTAGATAAAACGGCAGGTTACAACACGTTTTGTTCTTCTTTATAATTATTTGGTCCAAAATATTGTGTGTGTTGTCATGATTTGTCACGACAACAGTTGGCTTCGTACGACGCTTAAAGGTCTTTAAATAAATAAGTTTTGAAATGCCTATGGAGAAAATTAAATGGAGAATAATTTCCTGGGCCACTCGTCGTTCTGAAAGGGGGAGGGACTGCGACACTCTATTGTGCAAAAGGATGCCTGTTTAAATGTAATCAGCAGGGCGCAGCAGGGAATCGAACCCCATCCCAGTAAACCAGGAGCTCCATGCCTGTGCCAAAGTGCTTAGTTTGCGATGCAACGCAAAAACCTACCCTAGTAGGAGCCCTACCCTACCAGCCCTACCCTACCAGCAGCAAAGAATACAAAAACAGATACTTACCGTGAACCATCACGTTCTTCTGCAGATGACAGGCAGTGTCCACAAGTTAGGTGAAATGACAGAACCGGACGAAATTGTGGCAGTCGACGCAAAAGACGCAGCGCAAACGAGTGCAACAGCAGGCAGCCCGACGCGACGCAACCGCAGGAAGCCGGAACGCAAACGCAAACGAGAGCAACACCATCAGTACCCTGCAGAACCACACCAGCGACAGCAAAGGACAATAAACAAGATTTGTACTCACTGCGCAGCAAGCAGCTCTTCCCAGCAGCTATAGCGTACAGTTCCTACCTCAATGTCTTGTGCAGGGAGGGGGGGCATCGGTCTGGGACACTTCACATGGGCTCCAGGGTGGGGGTCCTCGGAAGCCTAAATTGGTGGGGCTGTGGGGCCCACGGACAAGGCTCGTCTCAGGGTCCAGGGCTTGGTGCTGCCTACACCACTGGTGCAGTGACTCTTCATATTCTGGAATTACATGAATTGTTGTACAACTTTAAATAAAATAACTATTAAATTAATAAAGAGTTCGATGCGATCAGTATCGAATCTTTAATCATTTTTCTAATAAGTCTATATCTTTACATGCATGCTTTTAGAAAATAAAATTCAAAGTATTTTATAATATATATAATTATATATATATATATATATATTATAACATAATAAATCAAAATTCAAGGTATTTTATAATATATATAATTATATAACATATAAATTATTAAACCAAAAGTTCAAACATAAATCATAAATCAAATGCTTTCAAAATAAACAAACAGTTAACCAGTTGATCCAAGTAAAGTATATCACTCACCGAAGAGTAACCAAAGGTTGTCACAGTGAACAGGAATGCCATGCTGCTGTCAAACATTTCAGCCATCTTGCATAGGTGGAAGTGGGAGTGGGGAGCGTAGGAACTGATGTCACCTTTATACTGCCTTGATTGACAGTTGACATGCGTTGCCATTTGCGGGTTGCCATGTTGGCTGGGTTACATTTACATTGCCAAGGCAAAAAGCAACAATACAATCAAAACGAAATGTATGTACATTTGAATTGAAAGTCAGAAATTAAAAATAACGAATGGTTCAAACCCATTAATTAAGATTTGAGTGCCAACCCTAACGAGCGAACATTCGAACCTTGAATGTTTGGGGACAGCCTTAGTGTGTGTGTGTGTGTGTGTGTGTGTGTGTGTGTGTGTGTGTGTGTGTGTGTGTGTGTGTGTGTGTGTGTGTGTGTGTGCGTGTGATACTGGCTAGTGAGTTTGCAAGAGATGTGCATATGAATGAATTATTTATATGCACTATCATTATGAAGACCAAACAGATCATATATTTATTGTATTGACTATGTAGGGACAGTCCTAGTATGTTGGTGTGTATGTCTTTGGGTGTTTAATCTTGAATTCTTAAATCTCTATGTTATTATATTTATTTCTCGCAGATATAAAATCATTCTGAAAGACAAAGTTCCTACAGCAGGAGATGATAAAAAGAGAAGCACAGACCTGCTGCTTAAATACGATAAGACGAAGAAAGAGTGGCAGCTAGGCAAGACTAAGGTAAGACTGTTGAAGTCGTTGTACGAACCACACTGGCAGCGGCTATTGGGGAAACCTTGTATGTTAGGCTACCGAAATCCTTTTCATTGTAGCTGTCTAATCTGTGTGTAGATCTGGGTCCCAGCCTCCAGGTGAATGCATGCAACTTCATAGTAGGATAGCAAAACAGCACAAACGGGTCTCTGAGGACTAGCTAGGCTACTCTACCTGATCCTGATAAACTTTAGAAGATCCTAATTTGTGTCAACAATAATAATATAACCATCTGTAAATGCCATTAGAGATTCTTAATACTAATGATAACATAATGAATTATATACTTTGATCTTTGCCCTGTAGGTGTTCATGAAGGAGGCTCTGGAGCATCGTTTGGAGAAGGACAGGGACGAGGTCCGTCGTCAAGCAGCCTTGATAATCAGAGCTCATCTGCTCACATTCTCTGCCAAGTAAGACTCCAATAGAGTGTATCCTGGTCTGGATACTGTAGGTTGTGTGCCAGCTGAATCCTGTATCATGTAGCCCATGAATCCTAATCCTGCGTTCACTTAGTATGTGTGTATTCCTGAACAAATTCTGCACACAGGAAGCACTTCAAGCGTGTTCGCCTCAGTGTCGTCACCCTTCAGAAACACTTCCGCAAACACATACAGCGCAGGCAGTTCGTGAAGAAACGCAAGGCGACTCTGGTCCTGCAGAAACACAGACGAGGCCAGATGGCGCGTGCCCGTGTTCGGAAACTCAAAGAGGAGAAGAGGAAGAGGGAGGAAGAGAAGAAAAAACAAGAAGAAAGGGAGAAAAAGCAGAGGGAGGGGGAGGAGGAAGGAGCGAAAGGAGGAGAAGCAGATACAGAGGTGGAAACAGAGGTAAGTACTGTGGTTATAAAGATAGCAGATTAAGTTTAGATAACTACAAAGGGATGTACAGGTTTAATTTATAGCAGGGACATTTCAGTAGTATGTTTTTTTGTCTTTGAAAGCCTTAGTTACTTTACATCCAGCTGAATAAAGAAGGCACTGGATGATTGAAGCCTGTTTCTTTAAGAGAACAGGGTTCAAGGGCAAGAACGACAACATTTTGATGTCTATTTCATCTTCATCTGACGAATGCCCTCCAGTCTGTAGGATATTAAAGTGTGAGCAGAAGAAGCTTCAGCTTCAGCTATTCCATATTGTAGTCTACTAGTCTGTATTCAGTATCTGTGTCTCCCATTCCAGGGTGAAACACGTCATCTAGAGGAGATTCTGTCGCTTGAGCGGGAGATTGAGCGCTTGCAAAAGAAGAGAGAGGACGGAGTGTCCCAGCTCTGCGAGTCCTCTAAGCAGGAGCTCCAGCTGCGCCGGGACGCAGAGCTCAAACGAATAAACAAGGAGGTCTCCCGGAAGGCCACGGTCGACCTGTTGAACTGCGGGGTCATGGATCCTGCCCTGGGAGCCCTGGAGGCCAAGCCTACTGCAGAGGTAATTTAAATAACCTTTTCTGGCAGGAAATAGACACAAATACTACTTTGATTACTCTCTTGTGGCTCCAGTTGCCTCAACTACCTACTGGCGAAGTGGAACTGCAGCACATTCATGGAGGTGGACGGACGTTCAGTGACCTCATGTGCGTAACGTGCATCATCCCAGACCTCGAGGTCCGGGCTGCTCTTCCGCTCGCTCAAGCCATTGAGTTATAAGTCTTCCGGGTGCTTCAAAACGCCACTGAGACACTTCTATTGGAATGAATAGGGCTGTCGCTCCGGTCTTCCCTCTATCCTTTATAACTCTATGGTTCTAACCCACAGGGTTCTCTACTCCTGGGTTCTTCTAACCCACATGATGTCCTAGTTTAGAACCCACGGGTTCTGACCCAGAATTATTTCTAATCCATGAGACCGCCTGGTTACATGCTGTCCACCAAAAAAAAAAGGCAATTAAATAATAATGTTTTGATTCAAACACCATCACCTTCCTTCTACCAGGTCAAACCACAGGCTGGAGCAAGAGCAGCCAGAGCCGGATCCAAAGAAGAGGAGGTGGACGAGGGCTTCCACGCTGAGGAGGAGTGCATCCCCCTCCCAGACTTCCCCCCTCCGGCAGAGACAGACGCTCCTATTGACCAGGAGATATTTGCCCACCTTCCTCCTCCTCCGCCCGCCTTTGCAGAGGGAACGGTCCCCGCCATGCCACCTCCTCCACCTCCCCTGCCCGCGGACGGCTCTATTCCCGGCCTTCCTCCACCTCCCCCTCCTCTCCCTCCGCCGGACGATGGCTCGGCTGCCCCTCCTCCGCCCCCGCCACCTCCTCCAGGAGAAGGTACGGAGGGCAAGGCAGAGAGGACGGTGAGCTTGGTGGAGAGCCTGGGGGACGGGGAGGAGCCTATCTACAGCATGCCAGCCGACACCGAGTCGGATTACGACCAGGAGGACGAGGAAGGGTCTGTCACGGCTGGCGACGACAGTTCCGTGTCCGGGAGCAACCGCGGCAGCGCGGCTGTGGCGGACGACGAACACCCGAGGAAGTCGACCTGCACCAACGCCAGCCTCGAGTCCTACAGAGGCAGCTCCGACTCAGTGAGGACACATACTCACATGCATCCTCCTCACACGCGTGCACGCAGATATGTATGATCACAGACGGTGATGTAAAAATCACTGTCACATTATTTGAAAGTTTCTGCTGAAAGTAAAGAAAATGTATTAATGAATCACTGAAGGACGACTTCACCCATTTTCAACCTATGTTATAATTGGTCCTCATTAATGCTCATGATAAAATTATTATTATTATAAACTAAATCTACTACTAAATCATAGGAGGGCTGTGGACACTTCAGAAACCCGTCTACCAGTGACGTCATCGTTTGACAGATCTTTTATTTTATTTTTCAAACAAGATTTAAATTATACAATGGCTTCCATTATAGCTTGCTAACTTTCCAGGAATAGAAAGCCTGCTGTTTCTATTAGCTTTGATTCCCCATTGAATATGCATGTCACTGGTAGAGTAGATGAGTTTCTGAAATGTCCTCAGCCCTCCTCTGAGACATAGACATAGTAGATTTTGTTTGGGTGAAGTCGTCCTTTAATATTATGGGACTGTGTCTAAATTTGTTGAGATATTATAAAGTGTATTTACGTTTACTAATACTATTTTAGTAGATGATAAAGTCATAAATAAATGACAGCAGGCGTGTGTGGTGTGTGTGTGTGTGTGTGTGTGTGTGTGTGTGTGTGTGTGTGTGTGTGTGTGTGTGTGTGTGTGTGTGTGTGTGTGTGTGTGTGTGTGTGTGTGTGTGTGTGTGTGTGTGTGTGTGTGTGTGTGTGTGTGTGTGTGTGTGTGTGTGTGTGTGTGTGTGCGTGCGTGATCGGCGTGCATGTGCGTGATCTTAGTATGCAGACAGTGATGACGAGCACGATGGCACGGCAGACACTGATGAAGAGACCACTAATTGCAGAGTGAGCATACTCAATGGAAACGGGCCACCATACTTCCACAGCTACCTCTACATGAAGGGTGAGGGGACTCATTTAGTTTTTGTGGTACTGTATTAATGTTGAAGACATTTCTTTTCTCATTGTGTTGCTCTTTTAATATCAAATAGCGATAATAGAGAATTGTTTTTTAAGTCAAATTGGGATAAATTAAAAGTTATCCCATCCTCAATTTACGTACAGTAGCTAAATGCTTAACTCCTCCTTCCCTGTCCTGTTCTCCAGCTGGCCTGATGATCCCATGGCGACGGCGTTGGTGTGTGTTGAAGGACGAGACCTTCATGTGGTTCCGCTCTAAACAGGAGTCTCTCAAGTCAGGCTGGCTCTATAAAAAGGGAGGAGGCCTGTCCACTCTTTCACGGAGGTTGTTGTTGCTGTTTCTGAATGTAGCCTGCATGCTATAATACAATACAGCTGAAATAAAATGAAATTACTCTGTATCAAAAGGGATTGCACCACAGGAATTGCCCAGGTAAATGAGGTTTATGAATTGAATTGAGAAAGGGACTCTAGCAGCCATTTTAAGGGCTGAGGGAAATCTCTATAATTTTATGCTACTTAATTTAATTGCTCTTTATTGATTTATAGACAAGTGTCTCATCTCATAGTTTTGATGTTTGGCCATGTTGAACAGGTGGTGATATTTATTCATTCATTTCATACACATTTCCATTAGACTATAAACACATCAGTGGGTTATGAGTCCAGTGTGGCAGGAACCCAATACATCAGACTGGTTAGAAATTCTTCTGACAGAAAAACAAAACAAAAGAAAGTAACCTGGCATTAAAATGTTGGAAGCCACCCAATATTAGAGGCAATCTCTGATAATGGCAAAAAGTTCAAATTAGACTGGTATGGGCCTTTAAACCTCCCAAATCCTAAATGTATAAAGATAATTGTACAGTAGGTTGCCCTTTATAATTTAGTATAGGTTAATATTTCATATAGAAAAAAGGTGTTTTAACTTTTTTCTTCTCATCCTACTCTAGAAACTGGAAGATGCGTTGGTTCGTCCTGAGGGACAACAAGCTGATGTACTTTGAGAATGACAGCGAGGAAAAGCTGAAGGGAACCATCGACATCCGTGCCGCCAAGTAACATTGACAGCTCCTCTACCACGACATCACACACAGTCCTCTACCACATCACACACAGTCCCTCATACACTGTTTACACTCTACCACATCACACACAGTCCCTCATACACTGTTTACACTCTACCACATCACACACAGCCCCTCATACACTGTTTAACATTGACAGCTCCTCTACCACATCACACACAGCCCCTCATACACTGTTTAACATTGACAGCTCCTCTACCACATCACACACAGCCCCTCATACACTGTTTCTGATTTTTTTTTGTCAATGGCTGCATTTGTCAGAAGTGTGTACTGTTTGTATATTTACAGGGAGATTGTGGATAACCATGAAAAGGAGAATGCTCTGAACATAGTGACTGATGAAAGGACATACCAGGTGTTTGCTGAGTCACCAGAGGATGCCAGGTGTGGAGGAATCGTTCTCTATCCTTTTCATAGGATGACAACTGTCTAATGTCTATTTGAAACCTATTGGGATAATACTTTCTCTCTGAAATCCCGCTCTCTCTGTCTGTGTGTAGTGGATGGTTTAATGTGCTCAGGAAGGTACGTGTGTGCACCCCTGAGCAGCTGCTGGAGATGTCCCATGAACAGGCCAACCCAAAGAATGCTGTGGTAAGTTGTGAAACATTTGTGTTGGACAAACAAACTGTTGAAATATTTCGTTAAATATATGCTAACAAATTACATTTCCCTACTAAGAACAAATAAATGATATTTAAGTATTATTGTCTCATTCATTCCCATAGGGCACTCTTGATGTGGGGCTCATTGACTCTGTGTGTGCATCTGATAACCCTGATCGGTAAGTTGTGTCCCAACTAATGTTAATTAGGAACCAAATGGACCCTTACAGGTCCGTAGCTCAGAGATTGTACAAATGGACCCAAATGGACCCATTAGTACAGTACACTCTTAAATTAACACAGTGTAAATTGGGGTCCGAGAGATAAAAGCCTAATTCATATCAAACTGAGGGTCCTTGAAATTACAAAAAGGTAGAGAAATGTATTACTACTGGGAACTACATGACTTGTCACTTGACCCCTGTAGGCCCAACTCTTTTGTGATCATCACGGCCAACCGCGTAATCCACTGCAACACTGACACCCCAGAGGAGATGCATCATTGGATCAGTCTGCTGCAGAAACCCAAAGGAGATGCCAAGATAGACGGACAGGAGTTCCTCGTCAGGGGTGAGACTCTGCGACACATGGTTTATTGAATTACAGAATTTAAATCCACTCTTCCGTAGGTTTTGGAGATGACTGGTCATGATGTGGAAATGACAAGTTGAAGTTATGCCTTGAGCACTTTGAATGGTGAATTGTTGTAGAGAGCAAGAGCATTAAATAATTGGATAGTGTAATGTAAGGCATACAGTACATGTATTGTGCTATATGAAATGTCACTCAGAATGTTCTTCTATTTGTGTTAAGAGTTACGATGCTTATTATGTGAGAATTATATGTAATACGTTTAGCACGGGTTTAGCAAGAGTCATTGGTAATTTTGCTATCATTCATTTATTGGTCTTTAAAGGCTAATTCATACATACATAAAAAATTATTGAGCTCTCTCTTTTCCTGCCTGACTCTCCACCCCCCCTCTTTTCCCCATAGGTTGGCTTCAAAAGGAGATGAAGACGAATGCCAAAAGCACGTCTCTAAAACTGAAGAAGCGCTGGTTTGTTCTGACCCACAACTCTCTGGATTACTACAAGAGCTCAGAGCGCAACTCCTCCAAGATGGGAACTCTGGTCCTCAACTCCCTCTGCTCCGTCATTCAGCCAGATGAACGTGTGCACCGAGAGACAGGTAAGAGAGATACAGAGAGAGCAAAAAGATGGAGTGGAAGTCTAATTTTACAATTGTACATGACATGAACATGCACAAAGGTGTATTCAGCTGAGAGAAATTGAATTAAGTAAATTGAGTTCAGCTCAATAAAGATCATTATGCTCCATAAATAAAACAGAAGGGAAATAAAATGTGCCTCAGTGGCAACTGTGGCATAAATTGTCTGAATTAAAAATTCTCATAAATTATTTGATGTATGTCGAGTGTGCCCTTTTTGTTTCAGGTTACTGGAACATCATAGTGCATGGGAGGAAGCATTCCTACCGCCTCTATACCAAGATGCTGAATGACGCCATTCGGTGGACGGCTGCTGTACAGGGAGTCATAGACAGCAAGCTGCCCATAGAGACTCCCACTCTGCAGCTTATCAGAGACATCAAGGTAACACATAAACACGCACGCACGCACACACACACACACACACACACACACACACACACACACACACACACACACACACACACACACACACATGCACATGTTTGTATTTTCAATTAAAGACATAAATCATGTCAAAAAATGCAATGCAATATTATGATCGATTGCACGGCCCTTTACACTTTGTACATACGCACAGGCATGTGGACACGGATGCATATTCCTTATAAATATGCATATTCAGTTACATCACAATATTTCCAATCATTTCTTAAACCTGACTTCTTGTTTGCTTCTGTGTTCTCAGGAGAACAGTGTGAATCCGGATGTTGTGGAACAAATGTACAGGAGGAACCCCATACTCAGATACACTCAGCACCCTCTGCACTCCCCTCTACTACCACTGCCCTATGGGGAGGTCACTAGCCGTAAGTAAACCTCCACTGTGCTGCATTTACTAATCACTTAAATCAAAAGAAATACTGTATATGCTTTGTTGACCGGAGTCTCCTTCAAGTCTCTTAGGACTCCTCCTACACTAAATATCTTTGCCGAAAATAGCGAACCTACAAGTTCACAAAGCATCGCATTGTAATGCGTTTTGAGCTTGTAGATCTGCTATTTTCATTCATGTTCACCCCAAAATAGAGTTAATTTGGATAACTATCCTCCAGGAAGAATTCAGTTACAGTGGTACTGGTACAATAAATCTTATTGGATACTCATAATTACAATAAGAAAAGTTGGGGTGCTCGGGAGTTGCAGAGGTAAAGTTCCTGCCCACCACCACAGAGTGTTTGAATCCTCCGTGGTGCATGAGCCTTGGCTGGGCGCTCTGACGGAACACAATTGACCATGTTCACTGGAGGCAGGCCGGGCATGGAGGGTGATCTCTATCGCTGTGACTCCTACAGGTTGGCCAGGGGCCAGTGCGCCTGTTCAGTGGGTTGTGGAACTAGGAAGAATAGCATGTGCCTTTGAATGTGTTAAGTCCTGTCTGTGAAACTCCTCACTGTGAAAGAAGCTGTACAACACTAGTATAGTATAGACAATATAGAATACACCTGTGTATTCTAGTCTGTGACAAGGGACTAGAATACACTGGGAATGTTTACAGTCTCGGTTAAATGAATACTGTGTACTGTATCACTGTTATCATTCATACCACAAGAGCTTTCATCTTCTATCTTATATATATGGGAGAAGTGGTATACCCATACTCAGAAGACACACCCCAAGGCAGAAAACCAAAGCCACGAACAGCTACGTCTCTACTGCAACGCCCACAACACCATCTTACACACTAGACTCACGCACACTCACTTCTCACACACACTCACACGGGCAGTGACGTCACACACTTACCCTTCGCAGTCTCTTTGCAGTGTGTGTAAGCGATCTCTTCATTACACGGCCCACGCCAACCCCAACGCAGACCACCAGCCAAATAGACTTTTCATTGGCACTAACACTGGCTCCCTTCCACACTCACGCCGGCAATGCATTTGTTTAATACAAACATTTTCTTCCCAAAGTACCCACACCCCCCAGGCAACAGCCTACGCTGTTGCCACAACACGCCGAGAAACAAGGACTTTAACCACGCTACTTACATACACTGCAACTCGCTTACAATTCGCAAACCTGGCAACACTGCCCTCTTTTACCAGGCCCGCCCCCACACTAGCTTGACAATGTCATCTCGCGCAGCACAGAATCTGATCTCGCGCAGGACATTGATGAGAGAAAGAAGGAACAGGAGAGATTATACGATCGCTATTTCGCTTATTCCATCTAAATCTCTTTATTTACAAAATAAATGACTCGACGATTCCCTTAGTTACATCAACATTGTTCTTTGTCATTAATCGGATTGTGCCAAAATATCACCCTTACACCGATCACTTTGCCTATTTTCGCCACACAGCCAACTGCCCAGTACACTGTACACATGCATACATACGCCTGCACGCACACGCACGCCTGACGTGCGCACACACACACACACACACACACACACACACACACACACCAACATGCGACTCATTAAATAACTCTATTTCTCCGCACGCGCGCACACAACATTATTCACGTGAAATGCGTCACGCCAATATTGAGATAGGCTACCAATATGTGGGTATAGCCTACAGGGAATTACCGACGGAGTGTATATATACACACACACACACACACACACACACACACACACACACACACACACACACACACACACACAGTCCCGGCTCCCCAAGAAATAGATTAGAATTTATAGATGCACGATTACATAACAGCTGTGCGTCATTATAGCCACACACGTCTCTAACTTGCGCTCACAGTCGCGATACTTTTCAGTTGTGTGGTACTTTTAGATTGATTTAACTGTAACAGAAAGTTCCCATCTCCCAGTCACGGAGCTGCAACAAAAAGCAACTGGTCGTTTCTGACCAGTGTTGCCAAATAAGCGATTAGTAAGTAATGTAATTTAATTTATCAGCGATTTTGGGATTATTTTTGTAGATTGAAAAAATATTGGGCCTCCTTTGCTCTTGCCATGACAATGTTTGAGAACCACTGCTCTAAAACAATATTAGACAAAGTTTGAGCCACAAACACATTGCTCTCTCTCTCTCTCTCTCTCTCTCTTCTCCTTTTGTATAAATTAAATAGGCCTATTCATGATTCTGCTTATAGAGAAGTAGCCTATGTTAGTTTGTTTTATGGACTTGAGAGCTACTTTCAAAACGACCAGCTCAACATACCCACCAAATAAAACTATCATCCCATTGCTGAAAATAGTGACAAAATGTAATTGAGGGGCCTTTCATATAGGCTACATATAAGACAAACGCACATGGAATGGGAAATAGAGGGGGGGGAATGCAAATCGTAGGCTTTTATTTTTGTTGGTATTTGACTTTGCTACTGATGATTGTAAGCAACAACAAGTATTGTGTATTGTGTGTTTGAGCTGACAGGCCCTTTTTTATGTCAATCACTCAAGTAATCTCAGGTCATCTAAAGCAGAAGATGCAAAAATCGTTTTTTATATTAAAATTATATATATTTTTACTGCCATGTCATGTGGTCTACCTGCAAAGCCTTTGTAGATCGTGATCTACCATTTGGGCACCACTTAACGTCAGATCAGGGTTTTTTGTCGGCCAGCGCCAACAATGCTCCCCGAAAGCATAATCGCAGCAAATACCGGGCAGTGTGTATGAGCCTTAACATGTTGACTACACTACACTACACATAATAACTAATAACCCGTTTTCAGCTTAAAGCAATTATATTTAATTGAAGCAACTCCTTAGCATTGTTTTCATACCATGGATGTGATAAGAAAATATCAAACATAAGGGAAATATTAAATAGTATCGGGTGTACCAGTTTGGCCTTTTCTTTTTTTTCAATGGGGCAATACATTGATTAAACAAACGTTTGATTGATTGAGTTGTACAATGTTATACAACCCTAAACTACTTTTAGAATACACTACACAATACAATACAATTTCAGAACATATAATATTGGCCAATATGTCAAATATGTAAATATTACATATCGCATTGAATGGAAGCGGACCATTTGTAACACATGTTACAAATGACCCGCTTTTGCAAGTTTTCTTTGCAGTTGCTTACAGACCAGAATGAACGTGAATTCCGTCTAAACACGATGCAAACTAATGAAGAACATAAGCATGAACACATCCATGTGGATTTTTATTCACCAACACCAAAGACAAAAATTGTAGCACACATATACTCCAGGTGTAAAATTATACGCATTTTGAAGGTAAACACTTCAAACTTCCTGGCCACGTAGAGTACGTTGCTGTACACATACTGACGCGATGGCGTCATGGTGGCGTTGACCAATCAAGATATAACGTCCATGTTACAACCGTGAAGCGTTACAACCTTGGCGGCTCTCCCCTACATTTGTTACTAACATTAGGTTGTGGCGAAGTAGAAACGTGGCCAGCAGATACTGTGTTTTGGACAAACAGGCTAGGTATTGGTGTTGATTTGGGTCAACTGGACAAACAGCGTGGTGTTGTTTTGTGTCTGTGTTTGTGTTGCAGCGCCTCAGTGTGGCCGTACAGGTCATGTGCAACCTCTTCCACAGAGAGATGGAGACACTAAATCTCAGCTGGACAAACATGTTTGCATGCATGCATCGCTGCCTTGCATGCTGTGTGCTACTGTTGAGTCTGTCACTTACTTTGACTGATTTATGGCATTGTCTTTCTGTTAAAATCCAACTATGTTAATTTAAGAACTCTGGGCATATAGGTCATTGTTTATTCACTGTGCACACGTGTAGCCTATTGTATGTCAGACTGTATGTCTGTCCCACAGTCACAATCCTTTAGTAATTAGGCTGTGGAAATATTCAGGACAAAACAATGGTACATTTCCAATAACCCATCCGTTACTACATGTGGAGTCAACTCCCGCCATTTATTTCTTCCCATAGTGCGTGGCGAAGTAGCTCTGGGATGAGTGCGCGCGAAGCGCGCACGAAATTCTAGTAGTATACATATCGTTCTTCCTCCCTTTACCGTTATCCTCTATGTGTGTGTGTGTGTGTGTGTGTGTGTGCATGCGTGCACAGTTCAAAGGAAGCAGGGCTATGCCAGTCTACAGGATGAGGCAGTGAGGGTGTTCAACTCCCTACAGGAGATGGAGACACTGGCGGACACAGTGCCCATCATTCAGGGCATCCTGCAGACCTGCCAGGACCTGCGCCTTCTCAGGGATGAGGTATGTTACTCAGAAATAGTCCAAATGGTTCTATTTGTACTCTGAGTTACATCAACACTTTTAGACTTTTTACTATTTTATTTTAGTGAGAAGAAATCCGAGCCATACATAGTAATAAACAGAAATATGAAAAAAACGATATGCAATGCAATCAAAAGCTGGATTTTTTTCCCCGCAGGTGTATTGTCAGGTAATCAAGCAGACCAATCATGTGCCTCAGCCTAACAGCCCAGCCAATCGGGCGCACTGGCACCTGCTCACCTGCATGACCTGCACTTTTCTTCCAAGCCGAGCCATCCTCAGATACCTGCGCTTCCACCTGAAGAGGTGTGTATTTGTGTATGTATATATGCATGTGTGCTTGTGTGCGTAATGCAAAGCTACAGCTACCATTAATTTCCAATAGAAGCCAGCGACATGAATTGAAGATACAAAGCTACAGACTACCGTTCATTTCGAATGGAATCCAGCGGCATGAAGATGCAAAGCTACAATCCAAATTTAACTGACTTCAACTGCAGCTACTGTTGAAAGCTACAAAACGAACAAGTGTCGGTAACCATTTCCACTCACCTTCTCTCTTCACAACATTCCTGCTTGTAATAGAGGAAAACTAATTATTTCTGTCAGCCAGTTCTGTGTTCTTTTCAACCCCAGGCTTTATATTTTCCTTTATATTTTTCTCGCTCGACGGATGTATGCTTGACATCATCGAACATGTTGACCAACACTTGACCACAGATATGCTGCATCACTTTGTAGCTTTGTATCTTTCATAGCTGCCAGTGAAAACGCAGCATAAGTGTCTACTGTCTACACACATGCAAATGTGTGTTGATATAACAAGAGCTATCAGCTTCCCTGGCGATTATTGTGCTGACAATGCGCCATGAAGGGATGCGTTCATCAGAGTGTTCAGGTTCCGTTACCCAGAGCATACGCTGGGATATTGTGTGAAATAGGCTCTCTCTCCCAAGTTCTTCCCTGCTCCCTCATTCCTCTCCCTCTACCTCTCTCTCGCTATGTTAGTTCATATTTGGGCATAATCAATTGTGCTGATGTTGGGGACCTCCATATGGGCACCTTATCAAATGGGGTCCCGTGGCCTGCTGCATATCAAATTGGGGGTCATTGAAATGAAAAAGGTTGAGAATCTGCTCTAGACTGTCTGTAAAATGAATGTGTAATGAATGATGTATACAGGGGCCGCGGGAAGACATTAACAGCAGCAGGGGTGGGCCATAGGCGAAAATGCACGTGCAACCTTCCCGCGGTGATGGATGTATGATAATGAGTCATGTGTTTGTGTGTTTTTACTCAGGGTGCGTGAGCGTTACCCGGGCACAGAGATAGAGCGCTACGCCGGTTTCATCGGGGAGTCCATGAAGAAGACCAAGACTCGTGACTTTGTGCCGTCTCAGGAGGAGATCGCCGCCCTGCTGGTGAGGCAGGAGATGAGCACCACTGTCTACTGCCATGGAGGAGGCTCCTGCAAGATCTCCATTAATTCTCACACAACAGCTGGAGAGGTATAAACACACAAACACGCACACGCACATTCACTCACGCACACACACACACACACACACACACGCACGCACGCACGCACACGCACACGCACACGCACACGCACACACACACACACACACACACACACTTTTATCCTAATTTTCTCATGCAGCAGACTGTAACAAATTGCTTTGTTACTTTGACTGTTGGGTTACTGTTAATTGTTCTGTCCAGGTGGTGGAGAAGCTGATCCGAGGCCTAGCTATGGAGGAAAGCAGGAACCTCTTCTCTTTGTTTGAACACAATACGATCACAGACAGAGCCCTGGAGAGCAGAGTTATTGTGGCAGATGTCTTAGCCAAGTTTGAGAGGTATCATCTGATAGTCTTTGAGTATATAACACTATTTGTCATGGATATCATGACAGGAGTCCCCCTGGGGTCTGTACTTAGCCATCTAATTCTTCCCTCTACATCAACTCTTAGCCGAAGATAGCCGATTTACGCTTGAATGATGTAGGCAAGGTGTCGTATTATGGAAATACTGGCTTTTCCAGTCCTTCAACTATGTTTGGGGACACACGGATGGAGAAGATAACGATTCTAATTGAATTATTTACCAGTTGCATAGTGAAATTGTTTTGGTGTCACTGTGTAAATCCATGACTGTGTACTTTCCCAGATTGGCAGGAAGTGAAGAAGAGGAGGAGGAAGGAGAGTGGAGACTCTACTTCAAGCTCTACTGCTTCCTGGATGTGGAGAGTATGCCCAAAGAAGGAGTGGAGTTTGCATTCATGTTTGAGCAGGTGAGCTTTTCCGCACATATTACTTTTATAAAAGTAATGCTGTTCAAGTGATCATCAGTCGCTCATATCTATTTCGCTCTCTCCCTCTCCCCGCTTTTTCTCTTTCTCTCTCACTTATCTGGCCCCACCTCTCTCTCACACACACGCATGCATGCACGTGCGCGCGCGCACACACACACACACACACACACACACACACACACACACACACACACACACACACACACACACACACACACACACACACACACACACTCTCACTCACTCACTCACATTCTCTCTCTCTCATAATCAGGCACATGAGTCTCTGATCAGCGGTCACTTCCCGGCCTCTGAAGAGACTTTGCAGCACCTGGCCTCTTTGCGGCTGCAGTATCTCCATGGTGATGGAGCGGGCCGGGCTGGATGGAGCCTGGGGAACGTTTATCCAATAGGGCGTCTCCGCAATCGCATCCTCCACTCCACCAAGCAGGGCACTGGGGCAGGAGGTGGTGGAAGTGGAGCAGGAGGTGGAGGAACAGGAGAGGGGAAGGGACCAGCAGGAGTTCCGGGTGTAGTAGCAGCTGCATCGGAGAAACGTCGGACACCCAGCTTCTTGGATGGAACGCTGAGGAGAAGCTTCAAGACAGGCTCCCTGAAGAAACAGAAGGTTGACATTAAGAAAAGAATAAAACTAAAGACAACTATTGTTCAGTAAAAACAAAATGTGCTTTGTTAATTTATTTATGTATTGACTGCTAAGTGCTTGAGGACTGTGCTTAGTTAAAGGACTATTCTGTGTAGACTCAGACAGTAGAGGTTGCTGCGGCAGGCAGTCTGTCCTGAAATGGTTATTAGTTTTCTTCCTAGAAAGGCTAAAGCCAACTTCTTTATCATGTTTACACTTTGTTGTTGTAATGTAACTGTAGTTACTCCTCATCTCCATGTGGGGGAGCCATGTTAAATGTGCAATAGAGGGTATGCACATCATCATCAAACCAGTTATGCAGGAACTGATTTAAATCAGTAATTTGCCAATAATTTGGGGACCAACTTGCAATATCCTGGTTGGGAATAGTAAGAATAGATCAATGCGAGTAGATTTAGAAGGGATAAAGGCATTGGTAAACAAAGTGATTTACTGCCAAAATTCCAGTCAGCCAGGATCTCTGATAAAATCAATCAATCAATCATTAATTGATTGAAAGGTGTAACTGACCATTAATTGATTGCCTTACCGCTGTCTCCTATACAGGTGGAGGAGGAGCAGATGTTGGAGATGTGGGTGAAAGAGGAGACTTCGGCCACTCGGACCAGTGTTCTAGAGAAGTGGACCAGACTACAAGGCATGCCCCAGCACCAGGCAATGCTCAAATACATGAGCATTGTCAAAGAGTGGCCTGGATATGGATCTACTCTCTTTGATGTTGAGGTGAGTAGAAAGGAAAGGATTTGCAATCATTTGAGCGATTGCTTTTAGAACAGTGGGACTCCTATCCTGCTATCCATTGATATTCAATCCTACCAGTTCCCATTAGAAGGCTAGAATTAGCCAGTTGAATGCAATTCATGGTGGGATAGAAAACAATCTGTATACATTTGTGGTTTGCCACTTAACATTGAGGTGCCCAAGAAATCATGCACCTCTCACACTCTCCCTTCACTCATTCTCTGTAGTGCAAAGAGGGCGGCTTCCCTCATGACCTATGGCTGGGCGTGAGTGCTGACAATGTTTCTGTGTATAAGAGAGGAGAGCCCAAGCCTCTGGAGACCTTCCAGTATGAACACATCACCTTCTTTGGGGCTCCACAGCCCTGCACCTACAAGATCATCGTAGATGAGAGGGAGATGTTCTTTGACACTCCATTGGTAAGAGCTACAGTAATAGCCATAGGCACATACTGTATACACACAAATGTGTACACTACATACACCAGTATAAACATGCAGGCACACACACACACACACACACACACACACACACACACACACACACACACACACACACACACACACACACACACACACACACACACACACAAACACACGTATGTATCTACTGTACCCACCCTCTTTGTCTCTTTAGGTGGGGGAGATCACCAAGATTATGAGGGCTTACATTAACATGGTGGTAAAGAAACGCTGCAGCACTATGTCCATCACCAGTGTCTCCAGTTCCTGGACGAGGTGATCGCCATCAGCCATTCAGACCCCTTGACTCCTCCAATGGGCCTATAGCAGAGGGGCATACAATGCCTCAGTCCCTGTCGTTGGTTTGCTGGTTGGTGGTTGACAGAGTCATCCACACCAATCAGCTAATCCTCAGGGGGTGAATCCATAATGGTGAAAGCATGTCTACGATGTTTTCACAAAGAACGAAGCAAAGTGGAAGTGGACACAGCTGGGGCCAAACAGCACACTCTACTGGATTAAGTTCCACTTGGGATAGGGGTCAATATGTTTTGGAAACCGCATAGTCTATTTAAAGGTTAGCATGAAAAAAGAACAAAACATCATCCAGTGTTTTTAGGACAATTCTTCTTCACATACACAACCCCAGTTTTAGTCCTGCATGCAGATGTTACAGCACACTGAATACATCGCTGGTTTTTCTCTTCTGGACCAAACTCAATAATGACAAGCACAACCAACCAAACCCTACAGTTTCTATCTCTTTTCTCTTTCTGTCCCTCCAGTGCACTGCCATCTATAGGCATTATTTCAGGTATCTCTTTCTTTTATCCTTCTCTCTCACATATTCTAAATTTTTGTTGTCTCTCTCTTTCTCTTAACATGCATTTGTCCTCAAACCTGTTGCATCCTGTTTGTTTTTTACATTAAGTTATGATACAAAATGTGTTATTGCTTGCAGCCCCTACCCCCTCCTCTCTGTGACTTCAGCTATACTATAACTGTTTTATATCTGTTTTGGAATGAGAAAAGGACTTGGTGGCTGACTATTCCTAGGAGCCAAATTTCAAGTTATATAACATTCACTTCCTGTGTCAAAGGACATGACTTCATCAGTGCCGTTCATGACTTCATCAGTGCCACATTAGTGCCATCACAGGACCTGAAGTAAAAGAAATGGCCAGATCAAGAACTTCAACAGAACATTTCCTAGGGCCCTCGGGTGATGACTATAGACTGACTGGGAGGCAGGTTGCAATCTCATTTGGCCCCAGTGTATGAAGGGACCTTCAAAGAGAGAGAACTGGAGAGTGACAATTTCAGTATCAACCAGTAGAGTATGAGAGAACTTTTTCCTATATTGTGTTCACCTAGTACTACAACACACACACACACACACACACACACACACACGCACACGCACACATGTGCATAGACGGTCAAAAAAACTGTATATTGTTTTGTACTGTATATCACAGATAATGTTTATTGTAAGAATTATATTTGGTGGCCACTTTACTGTATTGTATATATGCCATACAACACCATGTGACTACTCTCATGTGTAGTATGCAAATGGGTAGAGTATGGATTAATTTATACATACAGGTCTACAATTTTGCACTGCGACATGTGAACTTGTAGATGTGCTGTTTTCGGTACGCAACGCAACAAAGTATAAATGACCCGTAAATCACCACCACTGTGTGTCTCTGCCAATAAATACATCACCCACTGGCTCTGCCATCAATGTGAATCACAAAGATCTTTAGAAATTTGAATGAGTAAACTCAAAAACAGCAAGGTGGGCCACATTCATGCAGTGGCCAATTTGCTGTTATGTGATACTTGGTGTACATACGAGCAAAATGGCTTCCCTACTGTACCTGTATGTTCTTCCAGTATTACTATTCTGATGGATATAATTGTATTATATTTTAAGGTCACTCTGCTGTACTAATAGGAACCAAACAATCGAACTACTCTATCCACCCCCCCCCCCCCCCTTTTTTTGCAAGAGATCGATAACTTTACATTCAATGCTTTGAAAAGCACAAGGACTTCACTTTGTGTGTGATTTAACCCTGTTTTTGTGACTATTATTACTACTGCTACAGTGCTACTACTATTATTACTGTATGTCCCTGCTGTCTACCCCATCCTTAAGTGCTGTGTTTTGAATGCTGCCGTGTGTGGGCGCGTGCCTGCGTGTGTATGTATCAATGGTGTACCGCCAACTGTGGTGTCTGACGGAAAAGAAAAAGGGAAATGAGAAAGAATTGTGATTATTGAGTAAGCATATTGAGTGTGTTCCGTGAAAAAGAGAATTTACAAGAATAACATTTATCAGAGAATGATGTTGTGATCGTGACTTAAAGCGGAAGAGGAAGAGGGGGAATATTTATCTATATATATTGTATTGTATTCTGGGGGGGGGGGGGCAGAGACTGATGTTTATTGAACTGTGTGGAACTTTGGAGTGAGGGGATTTAATTCTCAATCTCAGTGTGAGAGAGGAGTGATTATGGCACCATGCAACATCAAGGGGTACTGTGAGAGATAGGAATTAACTAATTTAACGTGTTGGGAGTAGGCTACTGATACTCATGACTGCTCTTTGGGTGTGTTTATCTTGTTATGTTAATATCACCAACTGTGGCACTACAGTCAGACAACCCTGATCACATGGAATGCCTGCACTACGGTACCCATGGCCATGGCCATGTGAAACCTCGCATTATTCTGGGGGCGAACATTCACCTGAAATAGAAGATCTACAAGCTCAGAACGTGTCACAATGTGAGACACGCAGAGTGAGACACGCTTGTAGATCAGATATTTTCAGCAAAAATATTTAGGGGGGGAAATGAGTGAGCCTAGTGGGGATACTCCAGTTAACTAAGTATAATAGTTAATGAAAAAAACCATGGGAAATACACTGGGGAATTATTTGATTACCAAATGTCTTGTATACTATACTGTACATAATAACCTAATCCTAATACTCAAATTATGAATTTAGGAGTGACAGTTTTATTTTATTTTTTATTACAATGCCAATAGGAATTTGAATGTCTGCCCCAACGACATCATTTTTTGTTTATTACACCAGGCAGATTGTGTAAAGTGAAAGTTTACTTAAAGTGTATTTCAACCATTTCAAACTGTTGCCTGTCTGTATTGCCATATTATAGCCTACACATGGTTCAATGGGTTGAACTTACTGACAACGTTTCAGTTGGAACTTTTAAGTCTGTTTTTACTGGTGGTGGTGGTGGCTCACTGGTTATTAACCCATAAGCTTGGAGCTATGGGTTAAGACACTGTTTGGGTCTTTGGTCTTCACGCACCAATTTGTATGGGATTTACATTTATTTCAAATCATTTTTTATTTATTTTTTAATCAAAACATTTAGTGAAAATAGCTCACTATTATTCCTAGAAAGATCGACAAGCTCACAACGCGGTGCAAAGCAACGCATTGTCAGCTTGTAGTCTAGTCTAGATCTGCTAATTTCACCCCTGGGCATCTTTTTGGAGCTCTTGAGCTAAAAAGTTTAGGAACCACTGGGTTAATTAAGCTGTGTCTGTCTGATTGTCTGCTCCACCTAATCTACATCTATATGGTTTTGTCTCACTGATGTGATATCACTCTGAGTAGCCTAAGAAAAAGCTGCTCATAGATGCTGCTTGGGATCACTTAATTTTATGGTCACTAGACCTGTTGAGGAGAATTTTACTGTTGAAGACATTGATCCCAAATTTGAATCTATGGGGAACTTCAATACTTAATAAAGGGTCCTTAAATCAGCCGCAGGCGGCCAAAGTGGGGCCTTCTCGTGTTATGCCTATTAATATCATCATCATTACCTAGTCAAAGATTGTGCTTGTTTATGAAAAAAGAGAAAGAGAGAGATATGTTTGTTGTTGTTTTTTTTTATTTGTAACTGGATTTACAAAAAATATGCTTTAATAAATTATTGATTATTGTCCACTATCTTTGTTTCAGTTCACACCTTAGACACACACGCGTGTGCACACACACACACACACACACACACACACACACACACTTCCTCCTCCCTGCCCCCGTTTCGTGCGTAACGACCGTGCGCTCAGAAGGAGGATTGGTCACATTCCTGTTTCAGAAGAACGATCATCATCACAACTTTCCGAGTCTGCCGACAGGAGCACAGAGTCAGGACTCAGGAGGCAGCAGTTTCCTTGTCTTCAAACTCAGCGCAAGTCATTAAATATTTCAGTGCGGTGTGCAGGTCTGTCAGTGTATTAACAAAAGCTTGACAGAAGTCGGAGTTATGGATTTCAGAAGTATTGTCCTTGTTCTCCTTCTCTGCGTTGTGTCGACGGTCTTGGCCCAGACTTCCGCACCTGGCGTCGGTGAGAAATCAGTGACGATTTTTTGTCTTTAAAGATTATTAAAACAATTAATAATTAGATCACATTATTTCTTTATTTAATTTCCTTGGGGTGCTTTGTACGTGTGTAGATAACTAGATACATTTAACTTCGAGAGACCTTTCTCAGTTTATTTATCAAAATTATCAGCCCATCGAAGCCAAGACGTACGTGCCTTGATATGGAAGCTAAATTAAATTCTACAAACAACGGCAATGGAATACAATGTTATTACTGTGATTTTAGTTCAATACACACAAAAGAAATGATATCGAACATAGTTTTCTTATTTTTTAAGGGTGTTGTCTCTTTCTGTGAGTTTCAGGCTGTAGCTTTTGTGTAACTGAAACCTCAGCACTGCAGGAACAATGATACTGTTTTCATTCCCTTTTCAACACCCCAGGTTCTTGTTTTATTGTAACAAATACACAGTCAAATGGACTAACACAACTTAAATTGCAGTGATAGGACTTGGCCTACATATGTTGTGCCAATCTGTTTTTATTTGAGATTTCATGTGACTTACTGTGATGCTTGTTGTAACTAAGCCTATCGTATTTAGACTCTTGTAGATGTAGCCCAAACATTTAGATTCTCGTAGAGAATCTACTGGAGTCTAAATCTTAGTCTAAGCCTACAGTATGGTGCTGTTCCATACCATACCCTGTTTACTGTGGTATGTGTTACCATGGTAAATGTCCCAGGTGGTTTGGCTGTTGTTAAAACACCCCATGGGGCCAAACCAGTAGGCCCCAGTCAATACTAATGTTTTAAACCAATCTCTCTATTTACAAGTTGTCAGTCAGTTGTGTTGTTAGGTTTGCGCAGCTGCTTTGTGTTCACTGACTGACACAAAGCAGCAAACACACTGTGTTACTAGCCCCATATGGAACCTCTCCCTCCGCTATACAGTATAGTGAAGGGAGAGAGGTTCCATAGGGGGCTATAGTTGCCCTGTTCAAAGCTTTATAAACCTCTTTAACTCACCATCCTCCCGCCTCTCACAGCATGCGAGAGGAAGAATGGAACAAACTGTGAAGAATGTCTAAAGAATGTGACGGTGAGTTCTGGGGCTAAAATGGACAGACCTAAACATTTAGGGAATACAGTTTTTACTCTTTACTGAGTGTTGTTGAGGGATGAGATTGTTGCAGGTGGAGCAGCCATTTCCCTCCTGGCTCCTCCCCTGTTGAGCTACCTGATAGACTGGTTTGGAGAGTAATGCTGATCTCAATGCCAGCTGGTCTTATTTTTCCTCATTCTTGTATCTGTTTGTGTGTCTGGGGTGAGAGGATGACACTGAGAGTGTCACTGTGGCACCTTTTGTTGTCAGTAAAATAGCAGTCTTAATTGTGTAATTTGTGTGTCATTGCATTATACTTTATGTCTGTTCCTCCCTGCATATTACTCAGGTTGTCATCATTTATCTGACTGGTCATGCTATGTGTATGTTTTGTATGGATCCTTACAGTGTCTTTGGTGCATAACAACGAAGCATTGTGTAACCTACCCTGTGAAGACCATCCTACCACCTCATGCACTCTGTCCACTGAACGATGCACGTTGGGGGGCCTGCTGGAGTAAGCACACACACACACACACACACACCTGAACTGTGCAACTCAAACTGCAGAGCCAACACAGTTAAATAAGTTATAATAAGTTACCATGCAAATAAGTTGGCATTAACAAAATCTGGGTTCTCATTCTTTGAGGTGACTGTACTGACATTGTTCTTCTGTGTCCTATCCTTGTGATTCTTTCTCTGTGTGTGCTTGTCATCCAGTGAACTTCCAGGCACTGATCATCGCATTGGCGGTTGTGGGTGGAATCCTCATCATTGCCTTTCTCGTTTGCTTGTTCTGCTGCTGCAAGTGTGAGAACTTTGGGTGAGTTTAATGGCCCCTACACACTGTAGGAGTTTTAAAGTTGTCAGCGAATGATCAGATCGTTGTATTTCACACTACAGGAGTCTTTAAAAAAAAAAAAAGTTTGCACTGCACTGTTGATTCCAATGCGGTTTTATCAACATTATTCAAATGAAATGCGGAAGGGCAATATTGGGCTAATATACCAATATGTATATATATATATATAGGATTTACCGGAATGAAGGTTATATACAGGGGTGCACACTATTATTTTGGGCTAGTACTCAAAGGAGAACCTGCCCATGTAGTTTGGTGTGCACAGCGGGGGGGGGGGGGGGGGGGGGGGTACAGAACAGACGTCCGTATCCTGCCACAACGTTATGCTGCTTTCACACGGGCAGATGCAACTGATGCAAAGCTACACTAGTACACCTAGTCACAAACAGTGTCGTCGTTACATCCCACTGGCAGCACCTATATCCCACTGGCAGCACCTGTCCGTTTATCTCTAGCACAACCACAAACGTCCAACACATATACAATGAACTACTCACCTAATGCTGCCTGCAGGTTCCATTTTTACTTCCAGCGTGTGTATTTGTGTAACCTACATTGTCTAAGTGACAGTTTTAATATTGTAAACATGGTCGCTAACGTGGTTTAGCGACTAGCACTTTGACAGCTCATCCATCGTAGCTTGTTGACAAGTGAAACAGACTTTCTGTGCAGAAACTGCCTCATCAAAATAAGAGCCACTTGTAATGATTAGTCAACACTAGTTTTATTTCTAAGTCTTCTTACAGGACGTTAACATCTCATTTGAGTTCCTTTTGAATGCCTGTCAGCATTCTCTAAATCCCTGTCTCTCAGCTGGTGCACAAATGCGCCTACATGCCTTTGATCTACTGCGCACCAAACGTTTTGACGACGCATGCACACTGGCGCACCGCTTGTGTGCACCCCTGGTTATATATCTTATCATCTGATCATCTATCGATATATCGATACAGTTGACAGACAGACAGCAGTGCTGTGAGCAGTGTGCTCTCATTGGCTGTAATGCAGGCATTATCGGGGCGCAGTCGCAACCCAGTTCATATTGTATGAATTCTCCTTTAACATAAAAGAAAAAGCCTGCACACCAAAACTATGATAAAGACTTTTATTAGCAAAATGTTGACAACGTTTTGTTCCGCTGTGGATCTTGCACCAACATTACATGGTCAGAAATATGAGATTTAGAACACCATTATATTGTATGTAACTGTGTTGGCTTTGGTGTGGCCCCTGCAAAGGCTACTTGTTGGCTAATAATTTACTTATCGTTTGTGTGTCACAGATCCAAAAGATTTGATGACAAGATGGAAAGGCAGGCCAACAAGTTGAGGACCAAACAATCAGAGAGGTGAGTGGGTGCCATCCTGTGAAATTATTAGTATACTGTAAGTATAAATATTATGCAGAAGTGCACCCAAAGAAATGACGTTGACGCTTTACAAATCTGTTTACAATCTCATGTGAATGAAGCGAGGGTTGTGATTGGTCAAAAATGATTGTTTCTTGGGGAAATACGTATGACAGAAGTCCCGGCCCCTAAGGACACTCTTAGGTCCTGACCAGGCTTCTCTCTTCGCAGATGAGTAAAGGCTGGGAACGAGGCTACCTCAGCAGAAGCCGAGGTAGCTTCTGAGGCCTCTTACGCCACCCGCCTATGACCTGAACGGCATCCATCTTGAAACGAACGAGAGAAAACAAAAACTGAGAAAAAACATAGAGTCCCATAATGGCCGATCTTCAGCGGAATATATCTACAAACTAATCCTCTGGTTTGGTGTGAAAGTATGCTCTTAGGATGACACTAAAAGGCTGGCACATCACTCCGGTTAGCATATTATCGTTTCGCATGCTAGTTGGGGACCCAATTGAGTGACGGACAGGATGCACTCTTACTTCAGTTTTCAAAATGGTAGACGAAGGACCCGCGAGTTGTAGTCATTTCGTAGTTTTTGCCTGGCAATCTAAGGTGCCTGAACATGCCGGCAGGAAATGTGTTTGACCCGAGTCAGGAGAGGGACAGGCCCTTCTTCCAATATATTAGCCTGGACACCCACGCATTAGTCATTCAACCACCTCTTAATCTTGCATCTCACAGTAGCTCTTGTGACAACTGCATTTTGTAGAGCTTTGCCATCATGGCGCCTAAACCTAAATCTCTGGAACACTACAGGTGCAAGGCCTGCTCTTCTGGCAACAGCATGTCGAGTTGGGATACTCACCCGATTTGAGTGATGTGTTTGGGGTTGAACATGCCCAAGACAGTTTTACCCATTGTACTGCTGCCTTTCTGAAAAAGCTGCTTTGTCGACGGCTAGCACACCATGCCCATCCGAGATCATGATCATGTTGAGTGTGGCAGCTCATCTCCATCCACCGCTCTCTTCTTTGCCATTGTCCCTCACATCGAAGACTGACCATTTCCAGTCCAGCCTTTCCAACAAAAGTTACAAGAGGAAAACACTCATTGCAATATAGAAACTGTCCACTGCATGCAGAGACGAGATCCAGCAGCTCCACGCCTGTCCTACACTCAGGCTACAAGAGGCCAACGACTCTTCAATGTCCCAAAACCTGGTGGTCCCTTGCCCAAGAGTGTGTGGACAGGAGTGTGACCTTCACCTTCTGGGACGGGAAAAAAGCACCCTGTCTGAAAGTTCCCCGAGTCAGAAAGAGCAAGCCATTTCTTCCCACTCAGTTTCGAGGAGACACCTCATCCTCTTGCCTGAGATAACATTTGGGTGAAATTGGGACAGGTGAGCATAGGCGTATTTGTGATGACGTCAAAGCTCAATACCCTCTGTTCTTCACCCTTTAGGGTCATAGGTCAGTAGAGGATGTATTGGTGCATGTATGAGTTGCCCAACGTTCTCCTCCGTGTTTGCTCCTATCGCTCTAATTCCCTCCTACTCCACCCAGAGTGTCCATGATTCTGATACCTCCTTACTGGCCAGCGAAGTATTGGCTGGCAGGGATCATTCAACTAATTTCCAAATGGCTGTCGTCTCTTACCCGGTGCAAGGACCTGCTACTGCAGGGAGAAATCTTTCATCCTCATTCAGAGAGGTTGACTTTCTGACTGTGTCTGGCGGTGAATGTAATAGTAATTCATTTTCAATGAGAGGCCTGCATTTTTTTTTATGCACAGAAGTTGAGGGGCGACACGGCAAGCGTATTTACATACACGGTTGCGATCCCGTGAAATTGTCACGCGCATGCTCGATTTGCACACGCCCACGCCCCTCATGAGCAGGCGACCTGCCCATCTGAAAGGACCTTAAAGCCTGTCTGGACTCATTGTTCAAGGATACCGTGGCAGTAGTACCCAAGAGGTGAACTGGCACCTCTCCAGCTACCAGTCACACTCCATACTGTGGTGACGTCCGGGTTGGACTTTGAACTGGCCACCTTCCAGTTCCCGAGCAAATTCCCTACAAACTACTACTGCCACACAGTAGAAAGTAACTGACTGCCCTTCTCAATATCTGGATTCATCTACATTTATTTCGAAGTTTGAATTAAAATGCTGTTAAATGTTACACAAATGAGCCGTAGAGCTGGCTTGAATATGATTATAATGTGTGTCCTACTGTCCTTGGTTGCACTTAAATGCTGACATTGTAAATAATCTTTTATTTACCTATTTGGCAGTTGTGTTTCATGTTTCGTTTTAACTCCTACCTTGAGTCTTGTACCTAATGTGTGCATGGTGTGACATTGCTCAGTTTCTATATACATTGTGGCTGTTATCGGAGCATCAGCTGCCCCTGTTTTAGGCTGTTCCATTGTTGTATTCACTGTTCCCTATCAGTTACCTTCATAGCACAACACAAAAGCATTACATGGGGGGTGGGGGACACATGTCACAAACTACAAACCTGCCCAAACCGGTTTGTGACAGTGTTTTTGTGTCTCTATTAGTATATTGTTTTTTAATCTTCTTTTTGGGGTTTTGGTTTTGTAGGAAGATAGAGATGAATATGAGACATGAAGAAATACGAAAGAAATACGGTGAGTACTCTCTCTCTCTCTCTCTCACTCACTCACTCACTCACTCACACACACACACACACACACACACACACACACACACACACACACAGTCACACACACACAGTCACACACACACACACACACACACACACAAACAGTATCTGAATAATTTCCCCATTCCTCTCAGAGAAACAAAGAGACTTTGTTTTGTAACTTAAAATGCACATTATGGAAGAGATAAAAAAAACAATTCCTGCTCTCTTGAGGTTTGGAACCTGACATTTTTCAAACTGTAAGACCTATTACAGTGACCTTCCTTGAACCATAACATCTCTGTTGATTATGTTCTATCTCTCTAGGTCTAAGTGGACCGAACCCATACTCCAAATTTTCATGAGGAAATCGGTGAACTTAAACATCATGTTATGAAGGTCCTGCTTTTCCCTGGCGTTTAATCCTTCACCCCATGGATGCTGTTGCTATCACATGAAAACCTCACCTGTTAGGTTGGTCTACAAACAATGTTTTGGCTGCATTTGTCTTCATAAAATCTCTGGAAAGGTGACAAAAGGTATTTATTGTATTGACCTGACCCCCAATGATTTCTGTATTAAGTGTAAATAAGATAGTAGGATAGAACGGAAAGGGATGTCTGAATGTAGCGGCAGTGTTCAATGACTGAGTTTTGTTGAATTCCAATTATATTTTAACTTTTCTTTCTATCTTTAAAGTGTTTTATTTGACCAATCATTGGTATATTGTTTGTTCAATAACAGGGGTCTCCACATCTCTCCACCTCTATAATAAACCGAAAATTGATTTTCATATCAGGATACCAATTCCATCCAATCAGGAGAGAGACCTCAAGTAGGATACACTGGTAAACAAGTGAAATTGGAAGTGATGAAACTAATAAATGAGCAGACAAAATTGGAACAAGCTGATAAATTATTAACTTAGTGGGGGTTCTTGTTCCTGATTGAAGGAAAATTGTAACCCACCTGAAAACATATTTTCTGAGAGCTTATTAACACTTATTTTAACAATAACGAACTATACAAATATCACTTACAGCACCTTTTACAACATATCTTCCTAACACAATTTGGCATGCTGGTATGTTGTACGCTATGTTTTTTTGTTTTGTTTTTTTTAAGAGTAGATGTTCAGTTTTATTGTATTTATCCCCACCAGATGTACTGTAAAATGTACATGTAATGTGATAATCTAAATTCCTAAACTCATTTTAAGATTCATGTCCTCTTGGATTAATTCATGCTGAGACTCAAAATAATGTTTACAGTTTGAAATAGATTGAAATCTATTTCCTTGAAAACTGGTATGATTATCTTGAGACTTGAGGTCAATATGCATCCTATTTGTGTAGTTTGAATGGCTAGATGATGAGATGCTGTAGTTCGGTAAAATTGGCTTTAAGCAACACTTTCAGTCTTTGCTGTCAATGTAGGCTTTTTTAAAGTTCTAGCCCGTATATTAAATAAATGTTTTAAAAGCAACATGTTGTGATTTATTTATTTCAATGGCCGATTTGATTTATCAGTAAGCCTAGGTCCAGTCTGTAGAATTGCATCATAGGGGCTAGCAGGGTTTTAACTAAGTCCCTGGCATCCAACAGTGTTGCCGCGCCCCCACCTGGACAACAGATGCAATGGCAAAAATAGCTGGGCAATGTGTGCATTTAATGAACTTGCACTGCATGGTGTGTTTAAGGGCACGTAAGTTAAAGGTGTCTACTATCAGAAAGATTTGTTCCAAGCCAACTCCCTTTGGAAACTTTGCGGAAGCCAATCAAAGTTGGGGTACCCGGAGGGCCTAGGCTTTGATTGATTGAAATATGTATTAGTTTGCAGAATTATAGTACATTTCAATCTCAACTCGATACAAAGACTGTTAACTTTGAGTGGACGACTCAATAAAGCATTACACTTGTTTACAAGAGGGTCCACCTTGTTCAAATCATCAAAACATTTAGAGACGTACAAATAGACACTTCTATAATCTATATAGCAAAAAAAAGGAATTCATCAAGGAGGTAAAAAGGGAAAAGAAACCTATACAGTGAGGGGAAATGGGTGGGTGGGTGGGTGGTGGGGGGGTTCAGATTTTACGGGGGCCAGTTTGCAGTTATGCAGTCAGCAGTAAAACTACATGTACAAAAAACAACATCCCTTTAAGGATAGGCAGGTGAGGTGACATCCCCTTTAATGACACTGTGATATATGGTCAAGCCTCATGACATCACACCTCCATATATGTTCACGCCTCGTGACATCATGCCTCCATGGTTATACCTTGTGACATCACACCTCGGGACACGTCTCCATATATGAAGATCACGACACTGACCTCATCTAACCCTGGATAACCATTCATGGAGAATCACCTAGATCTACATATATGGAGCCGCCCAGCAACTCTACATTTGACCTCAAACCCTTAGATCTCTGTATATGGAGCTAACTTGTTCTGACATTTCATATGTTGATCTAAATCAAAATCAAATCAAATTTATTTATATAGCACATTTAAAAACAACTCTCATTGTACCAAAGTGCTTCACAAATGGAATACAATACAATACAGTGCAGAAGACGTCAATAATAAAACAACAGGCATATAGGACAGAATAATCTAAAATGAAAGGTGCATCTGTCCTCATCAAACCCTGTACACTCAAGACGACCTCCATATATGGCCAGTACAGAATCCATTCCATATGTTGATCTGACCTCCCCCCCCCCCCCCCCCCCCCCCCCCCCATGCCAAAGCGCCAGCGCTCGCCCAGCAGTCTGCTGTCACCCAGGCGTGCACACATCCGCCCTCAGGGCGTCTTACTGGTTCCTGGTGGCTGTCAAGAGCTGTGTCACAGTCACACCACCAGTACTGCTAATCGATTAAACAAGATATCGCATAGCAGGTCAGATAACATGTTATCATGAGTACTATTTATTTCTTGTGCCTGTACTGTAGGGTATAGGACCTATGTATGCAAACTTATCAAATTTGATCCGTCCTGTGTCCACAACAAGTACATTTTGTCATTTCATTTTTATTGAATTATCTCATTTGGCCTACTAAATTGGGGTCCCAGAGATAGAAATGCCATTAAATGAGGGTCTGTAGACTAATATGAATGTCAAACTGGGGGTCCTTGAAATTAAACGGATTGAGAATCACTGCTAGAGCCTTAACATCTTCTCTCATAGGGGTCTCTGGCATTATCTCTTCACATGGGGGTCCGCGGGCTAATTTGTGTCCTTGACATGAAAAAGTGGTTAGTCCCTTGAATCCAACAGTGTTGGTGCGCCCCCACCTGGACAACAGATGCAATGCCAAAAATAGCAGGGCAAAGTGGGCATTTAATGAACACGCTGCACTGCATTTGATGCATGGTGTGTTTACCGCACGTAAGTGGCTCTGGAGAAAGACTGAAAGAGCGTCTTCTGAATGCCACAAGACTCGGATTAGTCGGATACATCCTACTATAACTTTGTCTTTATCCCTAGAAAGAACATTTCGTTTTTTCAGATTCAAAATATAGTGCTGGTAGTTTAAAATGTAGTTTAACAATTTCAATCGACACACTAGAACAGTTCCCTCGGAGTCGAAGGGAAGAGGAAGCTCCCGCGCTTGGCGCGTTCTCCGATTGAATGTTTTGCATTGGTGCGCGTTCCCGTTTCCGCGCTCCCGTGAATACTCAGTCACGTGGTCTCCGTGGATCCAATCAGCTAAGTGCAACAGGAGTTGAGCGCGCGTTCCCGTCACTGGAGGAGAAGAGAGGGCAGAAGGCGGCAGAAAATAATTTATATTTTGCGAATAACATCGTATCCTGTAAAACCACACAAGAAATTCAGCCAACATGTCAGAGGAAAAGCCAAAGGTAAGACATATTGATTGAAGGATGGTAGCATTTAACGAGATGATTAAAACAAAGCTCGTGCCAACATTCAGATGTGCAATCTAAAATGGCCTGGTTTGCACGTTTCCCAGAATCGGCGCAGTGTTTGTTTCGCAAATGAATGACTACCTGTATATGCATCATTTCCACTCATACGGGCGTGCGCCGTACAATTTTGCGAGTACGTTGAAGAGAGTGGGTCGCATACACCCCAGACTCAAATTCTTCCAGCTTAAATATTAGTTAAACAATGATTGTCATTTGCGGCATTTTTCTTTGTGGAAAGGGGACCACGCTATGTCCGCAGCGCAGTAAATTCCGCAACCGCAGCGGCGACACCGCGATGGGGACAATGATGACGAATTAAACACAGAGTCGTGCTGCAGGTGGTATTTAAAAAACAATGCAAAAACAACGGCACGAATGCTAAGTGTAAAAGGTTAGCCAATCGCCGGCATCAATGGAAAATTCAGCATTGCTCCTGGAGCAAGGCTGGTGGTGGTGTGCGGCTAGCCGGTTAGCCGAAAGCTAATCATGCTAGCTAACCAGGTTAGCAAATGTGAGCTACTTTGTTGTATTGATCATGTTTGTAGTCATTGATCAGTAGTAGTCACGCCTGGCTAATGATCACATTGTATAAACTGAACCAATGCTTGTTCATACACCATAACAATGCATTCACGTGTACACTATTACTAATATATCAGCAATCAAGTGCAGTTACTTTTCTACCAGAAGGTGCCGTGTTTTCATTATGGCATTGTAATTCACTTTTGTGTAAGTGCATTGCCTTGTGGAATATCTCAAACATGCAATCAGCACCTAAGAGCAGTTGTGGATGTGTTTTGATTTTCGTAGGAGGGAGTGAAAACTGAAAACGACCACATCAACCTGAAGGTTGCAGGTCAGGATGGGTCGGTGGTTCAGTTTAAAATCAAAAGGCACACACCTCTCAGCAAACTAATGAAGGCATATTGCGAACGACAGGTGAGTTGTCACTACTGAAGAACTTAACACCAACTCTTGTATTGCACAGTTTAGCTCTTTAATTTTCTGTTCATATACTTGTCATACAATGAAACACCTGCACAGTTAATAATATGTATTCACTTTCTCCTGCAGGGTCTCTCAATAAGGCAGATCAGGTTCCGGTTCGATGGTCAGCCTATTAATGAGACTGATACACCTGCACAGGTAAGGGGATAATGCTTTTTACACAATCAGATTCCCTTTAAAGTAAAGAATCAAGGCTAATCGCTTCTTCAATTTCGTTGTTCTCAGTTTGAATTGGTCTCATAAATGTAATGAGTTCTGTACCAAACGATTGTGCAGTGGGGCTGAATCCTGTCACTACAGCGTCCTCCCCTTGTCCCCTATACCTCCCGTGTTCTGTCTCCTGTACTTTTCAAGCATAGGGTAACTTGGGTTGTTGTCTGCATCTTAGAAATGTTTATCATTTAAACCACAATGGAATACTGATGAATTCCTGGAAGTGTATGGGGGAAATTATGCATGGGACAGAAAGGAATGATGGATTGTAGTTAATTTAGTTTTATGTATTTTTCCCTGTCCCAACAGCTGGAGATGGAGGATGAAGACACCATAGATGTTTTCCAGCAGCAGACAGGCGGGCACTGCTAAACCCCTCCCACCTCAGTGATGGCCACCTTCAGACCATGCCCCCAGCCACCTCAACTATCCCTCTCCTCCCCATTTATATTCTGAGCTTCTCTATCTTTATTATTATTTTTTTTCTGTTTAATGATGTCATGTCATGTTATGTTTTATATATTTTTTCTTTTCTCAGTGTGTCAGGTGGGCGGGGGGTGGGGGCTCCTCAGTTGTTTATGTACTGTCTCAGCCAGGACTGAACTTTCGGACGTGTCAAAGGTCTTTCCGCTGGCCAATCGGGACGCTACTTCCTGTCAGCATCTTGGGTTACAATTGGATAATGGCATCACAGCTGTTCTGGTTTGTCAGCGGGTCCTCTGCTTCTCTTTACCAGTCAAAGCATAGTATCATGTAGGTTATCACAGTTTTCATCCATTTCGGGTCAAGTGCGGGCCTTTGCCATTTGGTCCACGCCATGGTCACTTTTGACATTGAAATATTTTGAAACGGGCGCACTTCTCAAACTATATCTTATTAGAAATCCTTCCGTTTCAATGTGATTTCGTGTGCAGTTTGTTCACTTCTGAACGGTGACCCTGGCAACTTTTGTCTTGTATTTTAATTCTCTTTGCATTTTTAGGTGCTTTTGCTGAACAGGTCTGCAGATTTTATATATTTTTTTCCTTTTATTAATGTAATATTACCCAGGGGACTTATTGCTTTGTGTACAGAACTTTCAGAATGGACACTAGATGTAACTGTCGTTGGGCCTGGACCAATACTCCAAAGACAAGCTCTCAACTTCAAAGCAAGGTCATGCCATTGTAACACGGAGGCAGCGTCTTTCTGTGTATAGTAGTAATTTGCTTCCTCTTCTCCCTGACTCATTTGTTAAGTGAAATCTAGTTTGTTTCACTTAAGTGGGAATAGCATAAGTGGAACAAATTTAGGTTTTCAGGTGTTAGTGGGTACCTACCAGGCTGATCACGCGTTTGTCTGAGTAGAAAAGGGGTGGGTGGGGTACGAATCCGATAAGGGAAAGATTTTTTTTTATTACATACTGTATGGTTATAGTATGTCAATATACTTGTTGGTGAAAGAAGTAAAAACAACATTGTGGGCTGTTTTAAGAATAAACTTGTTTTTCAACAACTGATCTGGTTTGTAATATTAATTTGTTAATTAGCTGGCAGTGACAAGCTGGCAGTGACAAGGTTGTCCAGTTTGTGTTGACATTTTGGACGTGATGTTTTCATTCTTGTTGCATTGTGGGAGGGAGAGAGGTGTACCCACTGAGCTGGGGAGATATTTGTTCTGTACCCACAGTTCTTATATTATGTTTCTCTACTGATTTGTACATTATTTGTTGTCTTTTACTACTGTATACAATAAATATAGTTTGCTACACAGGTCCCCTGTCACAAGCTTCTTAAGTGTGCAATTTCTACAAACATTGCAATTTGTCAAATGTCCATGAGATTCCTTAAAGGACCACTTTCAACCTATCTTCATATAATAGGTCCTCAATAATCATGATAAAATGGCACAATTTCTTTTCCCTACTTGGTCTGTCTCATAGGAAGGCTGTGTGCAGTTAAGAAACCTGTCCACCAGTGACATCATTAGGCAGAATTATTTCTCTCAAATGTTTAGATTTGTATTATTGGCAGAACGATGGCTTCTATTTTCGCATTGCAACTTTTCAGGCCTGCAGTTTCTATTGGCTTGGATTCCCCATCGATGATGTCACTGGTGGACGGGTTTGTGAACTGCCTGACATGATTATTACTTATGAGGACCTATTCTATTGTATGAAGATAGGTTGAAAAGTGGTGAAGTGGTCCTTTAAGGATAACTTGCCCCATCTGACATTATTGGGTTAATAAAGGCATTTACTGTTAATTTCCATTTAACCTAAATGTTTAAATTTGATTTAATTTATTATTGCTCCTTGACATTGGATGAGTGACTTGACATGGACGGCTGCTTAGCATGTGTGTGTGTTAATTTACGTGGTTTTTGACTTGTTTAGAAACTTATTAGTTGCTCTTTTCTAAACTAATTTCCACTAAAACTCAGCCCCACTCCCTGGTCTCTCTTTTCTCTCTCCTACCACTCTCTTCTGTCTTGCATTACATTTTCCTAGAAGCACCCCCCCCCATCAAACCAGACCCCCCTCGCTGACCCTCCATCTCTACTGGCTGCCTGACACCCATCAACTCTACCCCCATCCTCAATAACAGCTCACCTACCATCCTGGGCAAACACACCTATGAGCAGCACAATGGACTGGATGGTGAGGCACACACACACACACAGGCACACACACAGCTGAGGAAATGTGAGATAGAAGAGTATGTTTATTGATATTTCTGTGTACTGTATTTGAGGCTTTCTAAGGTTCTGTACTCTTTCATTAATGTCAAAGTACACCAGAAAACATTCCTAAACAGACACGGCAGAGGCAAGGAAGCAACCAGGTGCTCAGGAGGTGTGCAGGTATTCAAAATGTAAAAATAGTAAAAAGTTGCTCCTGGTATCACTGTCTTACTGAGACCCAAGGAAGCTTTGAGAAGGAAAGGAAATGGTCACGTGACTGGGCTGCGCCATGACACTTTCATGGATGCTTTCATGGGAGCTACACCCGGAAGTTCGGCAGAATGCACTGTTAGTTATACTTTTTTGTTTCTTTTGTTTGTTATAGCCTACGTTTATTTTTGGGATACACCACTACACCACCGTTCCACAGATTGAGAACTCAATGCCTTGAGGCCTGATTTATACTTGCAAAAGAAATACCAGATCTACAATCTCCCAATGTGTCGCACTGTGACAAGCTTATAGATTTTCAATGTTTGGTACGTGATATAATGCACAACAACCAAGCATATATCGGGCATAAACCAGGTTTTGTGTGGGTGTCTCTTTTGGATTAAGTTCCATTTCACTCTCTCACTCTGATCCAAAACCTTTCTTACTAGCTTTCCTGTCTGTAAACGCACATCCATGTCTCAGTTGCGAGAGACCAGAGAAAGAAAGGAAGAAACAGGGAGGGAGAGAGAGAGGAAAAAACTAGGAGGGGAAAGTGATAGTCAGAGAGATGGAGAGAGGCAGAGGATCAGGTCGGCCTGGCTGTGTTGGAGGCTACAGTCGGTGTTGTCATGGTAACAGAGTAGAGGTGGAGGATGAGGAGGACTCTGGAGCCGGATGAATGTATCGTAAGTGGGGGGTGGCAGCCCTTCTGGCCTCCTAGCCCAGCCCGCCCATCCCACATTGGACCCAATCTGTGATCAAAACCTTGCAAGAGGAGGAGGCTGAGTGGGCTCGAGGTGAACCAGTATACTATACTGGGAACCAGGACCTGGCAGCCTGCTCATATGCACATGCAAATATACATGTAACTTTCAATAAATGCATTGCAGCAGAAGGGGTCTGCAGCAAGACTGCAGCATTTCAGATACATGTGGGTGTGATTCTCATTAAACGGCAGCTAGTGACCTGCCGATAATTGGCAATAAGCGGATCAAAAGCATGCTCCTCTGTGCACTCACCCGAGAAACATTGCTTGATACAATGCAGGAAAAAAATAACGCCCTCTGGCCTGGGACCAATTACAGCCTACTTTTAGTATTAATACTTTAATTTCAGGTTTGTGTCCGGGTAGCTCAGTCGGAAGAGCTCTTGCCTTTGGACCACAAGTTCACAGGTTCGATCCTGGCCACTGCCATATGAGTAGTGTGGCTTGGGTGCAGAAAGTCAGGCGGGAAATACTTGGAGCTGCGCATTGTTACAGGGACAGACTCCACATGTTACCGTCTGATACAGACAATAAGCCACTCCCAACTTACTTCTTCTTCATGTAAATAATGCTGCTGCAGGATCCTAGTGTCCGATGATATTTTGGAATGTAACAACAAACTGTCAGAGTCTAAGATAATATACATAAATAAATCATTTCTGGTACATGTCTGGTGCCAAATGTATGTAAAGTGTTAGGGCAGACACTAACAAGGCCCTTAATCTTGTAAGAGTTATGAGTCTATTGTATTATGCAATACTGACAACGGCAGTCAACATTGAGAACATCATATTGTACTGAAGTAAGGAATCAATAATGAATTAATAATATCACATTAAGAACATAGATCTTTGTTACAAGACCACCCTATGTGCATTCTTTTTTACACATTATCCAATTGTCTGTCTCTGTGGCCGGGCCCCTGGTGGGTACATCATAGGGCCTGGGTCCCTGGAGCCTGGGCTCTGTCACGAGCCGATGTGACTTGTTTGCGTTTAGACTTATTATTTAAACAAATCGGATTATAACCTGAATGTGGCACAGATATGATTCAGGCTGTTTTTTTAGCTGCCAGTTTAAATGGGGACAATTTCCAGTAAGTGTGAATGAACAGAGTGCAGTCAAAAGGCGCATAAACGTCATTAAGACGTTAAGACCAGTCATTGTCAGGGCCGCAGCCATCCCAAACTAAAACCTCTGACTTGTGTCCTCCATATTGTGTAGGTACTAAATCCAGGATGATGTACATGAACTTGACTGACCACTCTGTATAGGATGACCTCTATTACAACCCCCCCCTTACTGAGGTAAGGCCATGCTGCCGCCAAAACTGTCTAGGAATGGAGAGATGGTTGCTGTGCTGTGTTGGAGCAATGCTTTACAGTCGGGAGCAGTCAGTTACTTATTTATCTCATTCTGTATTTAAAATGGTAGTTATGGTGAGCTTAGTTTACTGTCAATACATCACATCCAGGTCCTGAAATGTCTGCTTATGTAATTGGGGGAAAAACCGGCTGCCTCTTAAAGTGACTTTGGTCACTTTTTCTTCTCCTTCCGCCAAAAATAACAGTTCTGGCTGAACCGTGCAGTCGTTTTTTGAGAATCTGGTAGAGGGCCATGCCAGGCGGTGACTATGCGAAGCTCATGACTATTGGCCAAAGGGTGGCGCTATAGCCCTCATTTGAAAATGCAAACTTTGAACGTGCATAGCTCATGAACCGTTTGACTGTTGGCAATGACACTTTGATACACAGACATGTGTCTCTTCATGCCGAAGAACTTTCGTGTTGACTTTTGACCTCTGCCCTTTAGATCACCCGCCATTTTGAATTATATGAAAAACAGTTAAAGGTATCTCCTCCCAGAATCTTTGATCAAAATGCACGAAAACTTTTTTTAAAGGTATATTCAGTGATTTCACTTTTTTTGTTTTGTTGTAATAATCCTCCCTACTAAAGAGTGTGCTGACCATATAAGGAGTCCCTCCCTGTCCCTAGTTAACCCCTGGGGGTCAAAAACCGTAGGTTTCGTTTTTGGCTAGGTGGCTCAGCCTTCATCCAATCAGGATAGAGAGGGGCCTTCCCAGTTGAAGAGAAGTTTGTAAGTGAAAACATGAACAGCGAGCACACTGAATCAATCAATCAACTTTATTTGTTCAGTCTCAGGGTCCAATAAACAACAGACAACATAAAACACTACATACAGAGAAGAAACACCCCTAACCCATAAAAACATAATTTTACAATAAACATTCATATCAGTGCTTCCAAAAAGCAGACCGGTACCTAGTGCTACTGAAGCTGGGGTTACATAGCAGCATAATTATGCAGTTTTGAGACTCATTGAGCCGACACATAAATGTATACATTAAGTTTCTCAGTAAGGCATGAAAAGTGTATACTCCCACACTACAGAATAACTCACTTGCACTGCTCCACCTTGGTTTGTTCAATAATATATGCATGCAATCATTATAGGCAACCTGCAGTTTATACATACTTGCTTTCTTAAATTTAACCCACAAGGGGGCGGTATAGAGGGGAGTACAGTATGTTCTGAAGAGATTAACTTTAACCTCAGGTGAACATGAGTGGAATTTCCTCCCAAGCATGTTCGCCTGAGCATACAGTATACGGCGCTGCCCATACAGATCCTCATCATCAGACAGTTGGTCAGTTATCACATGTCCCAGATACTTGGCTTTACTGCAAATGGATAACACCTGATCAGATAAATAAAAGGAGGGAAAGGAGAGGTCTTTATCCCCTTTCGTCCTGCAGATCATGACATTACTACGCTCTTTTTGGCATTATATATATCATACGCTACCCCATATTCAGAGCATACGAATGATGTTACTGTTTACAATGAGATAACTGACTGTCTGCATAGCTCAGTTGGTAGAGCTCTTGTCTATGCAGCACAAGGTTGTGTGTTCAAATCTGGGTACCGACAATTCAGCCCATGATTCTTATTTGTGCATATTGTTCTTATTGCGTATTGTCTTCTTTCTTGGTCCCGCCGTATCGCTGCTTGCAGCTATATTTGCTATTCTTATTCTTCTGCCATGAAATCTGCCTTCCTATGCATGAAAATGGACAAAACTACACATACTGTAGGTCCAGTCCATTAGGCTAATAGTCCACTGGCTACAACAACATCATAAAGTTAAAATATTGTGAATATTCATGACAATTCAGTCGGACATGCTACCACTCTGAAATGTTCCCCCAAAATGATCGTTTTTATCCAGACAGTCCTGCTGATCTTTTTAGCCTACTCAAAATGCCCATCCCCAACTCTTGTAATATTAGCCACTTTGCATCTCTTTTTTTTAACAAGGTAAATTACGGAGGAGTTGAGCTTGTCTTCTGTTCATTAAATTTTGTTTTGAATGCTTATGGGATTCTTCTGTTTTGTGAACCGGCCCTGCTCTTTGGCCTGAGAGGTTTAACTTTAATATTGAGAAAGACTTGCTGTTAATGCTGTTAATGCGTTTATCTTTTCTAGTGGCTCTAGATGTTTGTGCTCAACATACCTATGTCTCCTTTGAATATACAACAACGTGTACAAGGTTATGGTAAACATAACAAACACCAACAGTTAACAGTTGCCTCAATGATGGTCGCTCTGTAATCGATCCTGAATGTTACCGAGTTATGCGACTTATACACAAAAATGATCTCCCGGATGGCTGAAGCTGTGCCCAAGGTTATACAACTTTGGGCAAAGTAGAAGTCGTTTGGTAGTCAGGGGATATTATATATACAATCTGGGAATGTTCCTTAACAATATGTCTTCACCAATGTGTTTGTAAAGGTATCTAGTAACACATCTCACAAAGATTGAAATTCAGTGTCGCTAGGAGAATCTGTGACAGTTGCTGAAAGTTGGAGTACCATTAACAACCTATATGCAGGCAAAATTTAATCCATTGCAAGCATTTTTCTTTCTTTTCTTTTGCATGAAAAACACATTTGTGATTACGGCTATGGCCCAAGGAGTGTTTTTGAAATTTTGTTTTTCATTAACAACTTTGCTTATGCTTTAAGTAGCATATGTGACATATGTCAAACTAGGGGGTTTTCATGATTTTGAATCCATTATTGTCCATTTTTGTGCATTAGTTTTGCACAAAAACACAACGGCCATAGACGTCAGGACAAATGTGATGAGGTCAGCACAAATGTGATGAGGTCAGCACAAATGTGATGAGATCAGCACATTTTGGGCAAGTGGCTATGGCTGTTTTTAGCCCAAGAAGTGTATTTTGTGCAAAACTAATGCTTGGAATGGATTCAGAATCATGAAAAACCCCTATTTTGACATGTTACATGCTACTTAAAGCAAAAGGAAAGTTCGACAGGTTTGACATTATTGCCTGCCATAGGATGTTATGGGTAGGGTCACAAGAAAACCCCATAAAGAATGTTGACCAATACCGACGGCCGGTCAGCAAGTGGATTCATGAATATATGTATATACAGTAGACAATATTTTAGGCCAATAAAAAAGACTATATACCAAATTTCCCACCTCGACTGCCGGACTATTACAAAAAACAAAACAATTACTTGTATCACTATAGGTTACAGTCTAATGTAAACTATTGGAATATAACGGCTGGTTATATAACAGCTGGTTAGACTAATCCTTTTGTAATGGTTTGCTATCAGACCGCTTAGTCAGAATGCAGCTGCTAGAGTTCTAACTAGAACTAAGAAAGCTTCTCACACAGTTCTCAGATCTCACTGGCTTCCAGCGACTTGTGAGTCATAGAATTGACCATTTGTTGTCTACTCCCTCCCCAGGCCAACACTAACAGGGGGGTGTAGCTGCAACAGGGAATACATAGTGCTTTTGATGGGTTGAAGTCCCATAATTCTTTGGTTAAGAAGTGACATACATGTGTGTCAGTGTTGGATCTGCGCGCACACACACACACACACACACACACACACACACACACACACACACACACACACACACACCGTAGAGCTGCTCTACATCCCCTCTGGCAGGACTGGTGTGGGAGGGATGATTGACAGGCCACTTTAATGATTTGCATGGCTCCGGTATTTAAAAGGGGGTGTGTGTGTGTATGGGGGATTCTTCACACAGACAAATGGATTCCTCTCTAAGCACAGTTGATCTGGGATTTTGCCTGTCTGCCTTGACCGCTATCTGAGAATCTGTCTGCAGTAGGTGAAAAATAACTCAAGTTTGATGCTTTGGTGAGTTACTTGTCTGGAGTTTCTTTTCTGGATTTGGTGAATTGGAAGCTACTTATGGTCACACTCTGGTTCAAGGATACCTCTACCGTGTACCTTTCCTAAAGACGAAAGAGAGAGAGAGAGAGAGAGAGAGAGAGAGAGAGAGAGAGAGAGAGAGAGAGAGAGAGAGAGAGAGAGAAAGAGAGAGAGAGAGAGAGAGAGAGAGAGAGAGAGAGATTGACAGAAAACAACGAGATCACTTTGATATGGAGGCATGAGGGCTGGCTAGTTGGTATCTGCATCAAAAAGGCAGTTTGTGATTGGCTGTGATGTCATCGCTGACGTTGGTGCTGCTTCTTCTCCTGGGGTCAAGGCTCACAGATACGGCCAGAGAAACATGGAGACACTGTACAGGTATTAATCTATTATTAGTATTACACTGTGGAATACTGAGTGTTAAGAGTGTACAGAATGTAATGTAACCGTACCAAAAGTACGTCAGTCAGTCAGTCTGTCTGTTCACACACACACACACACACACACACACACACACACACACACACGCACAATTATCCACCATCCTGTCATTTTCAGTCTCATTTTAAGGTTGCTCATGTCGGGTTAATGATTGTTTAATGAATGGTTTATGGTTTCATCTAGAACCTTGGAAAGCCCTGAGGGGGTAACATTCCTTTGGATAACGTCAATTACACGAGTGTGTTTACATTATACTACTGTATGTGTGGGTGTATGCAGGTGTACTGCATGCGCAACAGTCGTTCAAATGTACATCAGCCTACCAGACATACTGTAGAATTCAACAAAAAACATCTATGCAAATAACACCAACAGGGTAAGAAGTGTCTGATGATCACTTTGAATCTATGAGTTTCTGAATCTACACTATTGCTTCTTTGTTACAAATAGGGGGGCTCCTTAATAACCCCAATCAACTCCTTATTGCAGCCCCGCCACCACCCAGGGCTATTTCTCAGATCACATGCCAGGGCAGTCCAGCACTAAAGGATGTGACTATTCTAACATTGGTTATTTACTTGTTTATTAATTGTAGTTGCAATTTTCATGTATTATGATGTGTGGATGTATCCATGTACTGTGGAATGTGTGGATTGAGTTGTAAAATAAAACATCCATCTTTCTGAGTCTTCGGACCATAACTTCACTTAACTTCTCTTCTCTTCTCTTCTCTTCTCTTCTCTTCTCTTCTCTTCTCTTCTCTTCTCTTCTCTTCTCTTCTCTTCTCTTCTCTTCTCTTCTCTTCTCTTCTATTGATTAATGGCCTTCCAGATCTTCTCCCACTGGACCTTTTGTCCCATGTCCTCCCGAGAGATGCCTCCAAAGCCGTGCCAGGGGTGCATATAATGCAGGTCGGAGGGGTGAGGGGGGTACATTTCTCTCGCCCTCACACTTTCCTGAGCTTCCCTTCCTCTCAAATCCTGGTCAACTATGATCTCTTCCCCCAAGAGTTCTCTATTGTGGTGACCCTGAAGGTCACTCGCATTGCGTCCAATGTAAGGATAAATTGCATCAAACCTTTCAGTTATTCCGATGGTTTTAAGGCCTCTTTTGTCCTATAATCTAATGTCTTGTTTCTCGCAGAAAAATGAATACATATTTTCTGTGGTGGAACAAAAAGCAGAGGAGAGCGAAACTTCAGAGGAGAAACATCAAGAGGAGCAATGGAACAGGAACAAAGAGAAGGAGTCCGAAAATGAAGGAGACTGGAATGGAGAGAGCAAGGATGCAGGCCAGGGTGAGAAGGATAAGGATAGGGGACGGCTCCTCCTGGGCCTGAGGTTCTCGAAAAAACGCTTGCACATTCTCTTTAAAGATCACACAGGGGTCATAGAGCGATGGGTATTTCGAGGTCTGCGATTGGCCGATAACCACTGGCACACACTGGTCCTTGCCATTGAGGACAGCCATGCCAGGCTCACAGTGGACTGCAACTCACCGCTGGAAATGTGAGTTCCTTGATATCCCGTACCACCTCTTACTGCTGTTCATCTAACCTTGTCCTGAGTCATCATACCTCCTTCCTTCCACATTGTCTCTCAGTATTGATTTCTTCTGGCTTTTCGTGTGCCTCTGTTTCATACCTCTTTCATAAACCGTACGTAATATCTTAGACCTGCTGTACCATCTTCAACCTGCCGTTTCCCTTGAGGGTTAGTGGATCTTTCATCACAGGGCGATGGCACAGATCCAAATCTACTTATAGCCTATAGGCTTGTAATTTTGGCTTGACAGTATTTGATAGATGGTGTTGGTGGTATGGTAGAAACACCCTCTGGCTTTTGGAAACAGGTATTGCCCTTGCACCATGTAATCAATATACTGTAATAACACTCTTCTTAGCCTCTCATATGTACAAACAGAACAGTGGAGGAAGCTATTGCTGCTATAGAAGCTATACTGAGGCTATTGACTAATTTCAAAGAGCAGGCACTCACCTAAACAATGTTGAAGTAGCCTAATGATACGTTTGGTTGACAGGGCTGCTTCTAGGACATTCCCCTCTGACCTGAGCATTCAGGGAGCAAGGTTCCACATTGGCAGCCGTGGGAGATGGAAAGGCCTTTTTTCAGTAAGAATGCACACGCACGCACGCACGCACGCACGCACGCACGCACGCACGCACGCACGCACGCACGCACGCACGCACGCGCGCACACACACACACACACACACACACACACACACACACACACACACACACACAGACATGTAGTAGAATCTACATGTTCTATCATGATGTCTTTCATTCTAAATAGATGATGTCCAATTGTCCATTAATATCTATTGCATCGCTGTACAGGGTCTAATTCGGCAGTTGGTGCTAGTGCCAGGTTGTGATGCCACCCCTCACGTGTGTCCGTCTTCCAATCCCAGGCTGACGGAGTTGTCAGTACCACCACTTCTCTCAGACCTCGCTGTCACTGAGAAGGAAGTTGGCATCAACCTGCCTTCATATGGTAACCTGAATTTACACTTAATTTTAAAGACGTACAACTCAATGCAATGAAACATGGGACATTCAGCTCATGTCTCTGCCCATCTGACGAAATATTTTTATTTCTGTCTGTCTACTTGACTTTATGCCTGCATACCTGTCTGTCTGTCTGTCTGTCTGTGTCTATCATGATGTCAGAGGCTGAAGTCCAAATATCGGTGGGGTTGGATCGTGTGTGCACAGAGACACTACATGGCAAGTTGTGGTTCAACCCTGTAAGAAAAGGTCTTTACCTATGTGATGGTACATCCTGGATCCCTATGCTGGAAGGTGAGAACCAAATTGAGATCAGCAATCAACCAGCCACCCACCCATGACCAAATATTTGCCTGCAAAGTTTATGTATGACCAACAGGGCAATGAGCCCACTGGGCAGGAGTGCAGGAATGTTCATCTGATACTTTAACTGTCACATTTTGTTGGAGCAGTAAAGATTGATTAAATAAATTCTCCATAGTTTGCTAAAAGATTTACCAGCTAATTTGCATGAAATATGTTTTTCTCTAACAATAAAACATTCTTACTTCCATACTCAATCTCCCCAATTAGAACATAAGCGGCTGGACTATGTCTTGGAGCATCAGGTCCTTACCACCAGTTCAGAGACGAATGATGTTGAGGTATCAAAGTACAATTTACAATTTATTTTAGGCATTTAGCAGATCTATTATCCTCAGAAAGAAGAAACGGTCTGAAGTGCTCTGAAGTCCAAAAAAAGTATAGGTGCTCTTGCAAAAAAAGGAAAAACATCAAGGAACTCTTCTGGTGAAAAAGTTAGAAAGCCTTTATTAGGATGGCGTTTTCATCATTGAAAGTGAATTAATAACTGTGATTGGGATAAGACCTGGCGTGGGATGCTAAATGTTCAATACCCTTTCAAGCATAAACCTTGTGTCTTTATTATTTCCACTTTTCACATAGTTTTCTGTAATTGTATGGCCTATTCTATACTTTGTCACATGACAGTGTTGTGCAAAAGTCGCACAAATAGATGATCTACAAGCTCACTACACATCACATCGATGTGGTTGCGTTGTGAGCATGGAAATCTGCTTTTTTGAAGATTTTTGAAAGACATTGAAAATATTTGCCCATCATAGCAGGCCCAAAAATAAGGACTCCGGGTTGAAAGTGGTTTAGTCTGTGGGTTTTTATAAACATTTAATTTAATATTTCTTTCTTCTTTTTTTCTTTGTAATGGTTTAGGACATACTATACACGGTTTCCATCCAACAGCGATAATATGTTCTATTTTCAACAGATCCTAATTGTATTGTTCATATCAAAATGGGTGCAGCTCTTCAGTCCAAATAGAAATGTACATTATTATGTGTCACGTAGAATCTTATAAAGTATAAGAACCATCACAAGCTTGTTCATATCCCTTGTTCAGGTGTTCCAGGTACCTGGTATGGGTGTGATGGCTGCCATGGCTCACCGTTCCCCAATCTCTGGCTCTGCCATCTATGTATGGAGCCACTCTGGCTTCCAACTGTACCAGAATATCAGCACTTATGGAGCACTGGCTTGGAGACACTTCCGCATGGGCAAGAAGGTATGAATGAAATTGTTGGTAAAAACAGAAATGGGATGGGGTCCCACTCCTGTCATATATGGAATGTATCCTCTCTCTTTGCCCTTGGTTTCCTGTCTCTCTGCACTCTCCTCCATTCATTTTTATATGAGAGTAGAAAGACATTATTTTCAGAATTCAAATTCAAGTTTACTTATTGACGTACTAAAAAGTGATTTCCATCCATCCATCTGTCTCTCCGTTTGTCCATCCATCCATCCATCCAGTCATGGAGGCAACATTTACAGCAGAGAATTGCTTCTAAAGGGTTATCCTGAGGCATTCCAAAGCTAGTATGGAGATATAATCTCCCTTGGTCCTGTGTCCATACAACGTATCACCCAGATCGGTGCAGTTATAGGTAAAACTGTGAAAATCTGCCTCATGGTGGCGCTAAAACAGGCCGTGTAGAATTTGGGGCAGAGGTTCATCGTTGGCATCTCTAGGGAGTGTGTGGGCAAATTTTGGGTTAACCGTGCCGGGGATTAGCTGGTAACTGACGGACACACGGACGGACAGACGGACTGGTGGAGACAATCAAGGATAACACAATAAAGTTTCAGAAACCTATTTCCAGTGTGGTCCTCATTTAAAAGACAAGGTGTATATATACTATTAATATTGCATGTATTCTATATTCTAATCTAGATGTTTCTAGTGGTATCTAACTCTGGAGGAGGATCAGAAAAGGAAGGTGACAAAGAGTTCTCTGTGATTTACAAGTGGAGCAATAGGAGAAAACGTTTTGTGCGATACCAAACCCTGCAGACCCACTGTGCACGGGATTGGGAAGCCTTTGACATCAACGGACATGCCTACCTCGTTGTGGCCAATCACAGACAAGGCAAAAACACTGTTATATTTATCGATATCTCTTGTGCAAATATTCATTAATGATCTAACAACTATTCAATTCCCCAATTCCTGAATTACCTCTGTCTTGTTTTCTATTCTCTATTCCATAATTGGTCCTTCAGGTGACAATAATCACACCATAGACAGCGTGGTATATACGTGGAACAGAGGAACAAGGTATTTTGAGGTTCATCAGATGCTGCAGACCTCAGGGGCCTATGACTGGGAATTCTTCACTGTTGGACCATACCATTTCCTGGTGGTTGCGAATGCCTTTGATGGAGTGACCACTCATCTAGACTCTGTCATCTATGTGTGGGTCAATGGAAGCTTCCAAGTGTTTCAGTCAATTAAGGTGTGTGGTGGGCAGAAAATATACAGTAGCTATTGATTATGCTTATAGAATAGAGTACCACATTGTAGGGGTCGAATTGGGTGAGTAAAAAGGTCAAAAGTTCCAGACGATAGTTGTGAGTCTTAATAATAGCTAGTGGTGATTCATAGACAATAATAGAAGATTTAGAAGTATGTGTGGGATGTTAATCCATAATGTTGCGTTCTGCTGGAGGATTTGCATTCCATTGATGTGTTCAAGAGCTTCAGTTTCCTTTGATAAGATCCTTATCTTAGAGATGAGTATGAACAACCAGCTTGTCTGTGCAAGAAGAAGGAAGGGAATAAAAGATGGGGATAGATAAAAGTGTGTGTGTGTGTGTGTGTGTGTGTGTGTGTGTGTGTGTGTGTGTGTGTGTGTGTGTGTGCGTGCGTGCGTGCGTGCGCTCGCTCGTGTGTGTGTGTGTGTGTGTGCGTGCGTGAGCGTGAGTGTGTGAGCGTGAGTGTGTGACAGAGAGACAGAGAGAGAGAGAGACAGACAGATAAAGAAAAAAGGCAGAGGAAGGGGGTGCGAAAGTGGATTTCAGACAGTCCAAAAATAGAGCATGTGGTTTAGCTTTTATTTGGTTGAGAGATAGAGCTTTGACATGTAACTGATAGTGAATCACACATTTGACTGTAGCCACATTTGAGGTGAGTGTGCTGACACATTGATAGACACATGAAAAGCCACATTCAGGGGAACTCCATAGTTGGATATGAGACTTGCATGAACACCTTGAGGCGATAAGGCTATGAATCATCTGAAATCATTAAAAACTGAACCTTCTGAAAATGCAGAAGTCTGACAGTTTAACTCATTTTGCACTTTCTATGCTGCTGCACAGTCAAGCATGTCCGACATACACGGTTCAAACTACTAAATACTAACTAATACTATCACACCTCTATGTACTGTATACACAAACATATGGTGTGTGTGTGTGTGTGTGTGGGTGTATATTTATTATTATATATTTTCTCTCTTCTTCAAATAGACATTCTGTGCCACGGACTGGGAGATGTTCCAAATTGGCAACAGAGTCTTCTTGGTCGTTGCCAATGGAGACAGACTCCATGGTAATGGGCAGAGTCGATATGCCATAAACTCTACCATCTATGAGCTGGATATGAATGGACAGATGTTTGTCCGCTTCCAGGACATTGTCACCTACAGGTACAATCTCACCAGCCATATACTGTAATCAAAGTGTACACCATAGACTGTATGGTGTGCACGCACGCACGCACGCACGCACGCACGCACGCACGCACGCACGCACGCACGCACGCACGCACGCACGCACGCACGCACGCACGCACGCACGCACACACACACACACACACACACACACACACACACACACACACACACACACACACACACACACACACACACACATTGCAGTGGCAGATGTAACGTGTATGTTATACATCCTAGGAGAATACTTTCGTGTCTTCAGTTTATTCATTGTAGTAGTTACATCATTTATATGTCTGCCTGCCACTCATCTCATCTCACCTCTATCTCTCTAGTGCAGTGGACTGGGAATTCTTCAGCCTGGAGGAGGAGCATTTCTTGATTGTGGCCAATTCCTTTGATGGAGAATCCTACTCTTTAAACAGCATTTTGTACAGGTACTGATCACACATAACATCAAATAACTATCCCTAATGTGAAACATTAGACTGAAAGCCTTATATTATGGTTGTATACATCAGGGTTTCTCAAAAGGGGTGCCGTGACACAAGTCCAGGGGTGCCGCAGAATACTTGTATTTGGAATTTATCAGTATCACTTCACCAGTTTAACCACTTTAGACACTCTATATATGTTTATTTAAATGGACATGAGTTGCACTGTACTTTGTGTGTAATTCTTTTGCAATAAGTTTGAGAACCACTGGTATACATGTACGGTACATTGAGGCAATGTTGTATAGACTTTTAAGTAGGGGTGCACGATTATAAAATTATGAGCGATATCCGATCTCCGATTATTTGCAGGGTCATGTTTGCCGATACCGATTCTGACCGATTCCGATATTATACAGAGGATCACAATGAAAACAAGCCTAGGGGCTTGGCCCAAAGCCTGTTAAAAAAGTATTCAATCAATAAATAAACAGCATATACTCTTTTCCATGTGTCTGTTTTCACAACTGAATGACTACTGAATGAGACGAGTACACAAATTAAATGTAGAATTATATTTATTTATTTTGGTGAAAACCGATTATATAATCTGTATTATTTTGAGACCGTTCCGATACCGATTTTCATTCTGGAGACCAGACTCATGAAAGCCCAACAGGAACAGAACAATGATCTATTTTAGGGTATCAAGGAAAAACCCAAAAATACATGTATGGCTTTGATTTATGGGAACCATCTATTTTCTATTGTCAGGTGGCAGGGATATGAAGGATTTGTTCCTGTTCACTGGCTCCCAACCATTGGATGTAGCGACTGGGAGTTTTTCACCTCCGAAGGGGAATCTTACTTGATTTACTCTAGTGCCAAAGCAGCTCTGTCCAAGGTGTTCAGACTAAAAACTCATTAGAAGAAATTAACTTGTGCTAGTTAATTGTGATCGTGCATGTGCATGTGCATGTGCATGTGCGTGTGTGTGTGTGTGTGTGTGTGTGTGTGTGTGTGTGTGTGTGTGTGTGTGTGTGTGTGTCATAATAAAATTAACAGTTTATCTCTAGGCCGGCTATCAACTATTGTACCTCAGTTCAAAAGAGTAGGCTATGTTATATTTGATGTTGTAAGAATCTGTTAATATGTGTGTTATTAATATAATATCAATACGATTGTATAGCCTATTCATTCTTATCTCCATATTTGTTTCTGTTCTGAATGAGAACTTTTAATTTTAACTAAAAAACGTGTATCCTGCTGTGAATTGACATTATGTATTATCAATCAAAATGTGACTAACTTATTGAAACAAAATAAACGATTTTGTAAGTCTACTGTAAGTAGCCTACCTTATTTGTCAAGTGAATGAACTAATTTTGAAGCATATACTTTACCTTATAATTTAAGCTATAGGGCATAATACTACAAATACCATGAAGCTGAAGCATACAAAAGAGAAGAGAGGACCTTGGGGTATATGTAGTTTTGTTTTTATAAAGCGAAAAGCCAAACCAACAACGGGGCAGAGAGTAGGCTGGAGCATGAGACTACAGAGGTAGAGACTACAACTACCACAATCCACCGCTCTACCGTCTGCCTGGAGACATGGCTGCTTACTGTTCAGCAATGGTATTTTTATTTACGTTCCATATGTTATCTTATTTAAGGCAAAAGGAGGCAGAACAAGCTTTGCTTCGCCTCTGTCTAGTCTAATAGCGTGCGGTTGATTGAATACAAGGCGTGTGTAACGCTTTAGTCTGTAAGAAGACGCCACTAATTTGTCGAAAAGCATTGTCAACCCGAGGCTCGGGGTTGTTCTCGCTGAGCACACTGATTTTTGCACTGTGATTCAACCGCTTTGCTAGCGTGCTAGCTCACCATTACCAATACGATTTAAAGATACATTCATATTAATAGATATGTTTAGCCCAGTGAAGTCCTCTTACTTCAGAGTCAGTCCAGCCACTGTCAACCGAGAACTCGGCAAGACCAAGATGAGATAGCAAGAGGGTAAGAGGTGATCTTTATGCGAGGTACTATTATTCTACTGCTGTATAACTTGAGGTCGGACTTGGAACATTTTGGGGGAAAACGGTATAATAAGACGCGCAAAAGGCAGGTATGTTTGGGAATCTTTTCGAGGAAGAGGAGGAGGAGGAAGGTTTTTCTCCAAGTCCTTCGGCAGGTAGAGTTGCGAAGGGCGGAGAAGAGCCACCCCCACCCAGGGGGCAAAGTCAACTCAGTGGCATCAAGAACCAGGGTGGGACGTGCTACCTCAACTCTCTGCTCCAAACCCTGCTGTTTACTCCAGAGTTCAGAGGTGAGTGACATCACATCACATGAACTGTCAAAAGTGAGTGTTAAAGCAGCATAAATCTGTATAACTGTAGGCTATATGGTACTGCATTGCTACTCGCCCATTGGGCCATGGCTCTTTAGTCGACTGGTAACGTGCGTGCCTGGGGAATGGGGAACCTGGGTTCGCCTCCTGGCCGTGGCTACATTGGTGGCAGGCTGGCAGCGTTGTGTATGGGTAACCGTCTACATGTATGTTCCCAGGTGGCACAGACCTTAAACCTGGTAGTTGACAGCTCCGTCAGTCTCCCTGGGGCGGAGGTCCACCCAGTCAGTCGAGCCTAGCTCCTGGCTGGCATGCGTGGACGCGCTTCCAGGTGGGTGGGACGACTGTAGGCTATACAGTGCTGCATTGCTACTCGCCCATTGGGCCATGGCTCTTTAGTCATGGCTCTTTAGTCGACTGGTAATGTATGTTGCATGGGGAGCCCGGGTTCGCCTCCCGGCCGTGGCTACATAACTAACAGATCTCAGTGGTGCGGACTCCTTACTCTACCACTGCCTTGTATTCCTAGAGTTAACGGTTAAACTTAACCTTATTCCTAAACTTGACCTCAGTAAAACTATGCCCAATCCTAAACTTATTTCGAATCTTATTGTCAGTAAAACAAATACAAGAACTCAAGAACTGCCCTACTCGAGTGCTCGGCGTGAGGTCGGCGGGAAGAATGAGGGCAAGCATGTTTTAAGGCGAGAATTACGGTTACCCTGGTGTTGGAGAGGCTAGGACACCTACTCAGTGACTGCCTGAATCTCCTACAATATTTCTCCTGGTCAAGCAGGAATTGCCTCTTAACTGAGTAATATAAATTTGGTCTCGACTCTCGAATGCGAGGAACCTAAAAGTTACGGATTGTAGCATCAACTCTGACATCTGGAACAACTGGAACCATCGTCCACTCCAAAATGATCCATTTGGTTACATTGTTGAGCTCTCAGAGTTACGAATGGATAGATTAACACTTACAGATAGCTGTGAGAGGGAGACAGACATTCATGTCAGTCATTATTGTGGACTGGAACATGAGCTGTGAAAATGAGCCTTTTTTCTGTTCAGAGGAGCTGTTCAAGTTGGGTCCAGAGGAACTGGGATGCTTGGAAGACAGAAATAAACCAGAGGCTAACGTAAGTGTTGTGGAATACAGGAAGACTGAAGTAATGTATGAGCTATTGATCGATTGTAATCAAGGCCCTCTGCCCTCGTTCTCAGCTGAGGGTGATTCCGTTAGAGCTCCAGAGACTGTTTGCTCACCTGCTGCTGGTGGACCAGCAGTGTGCCTCAACCGCTGACCTCACTGATAGCTTTGGCTGGAACAACAGCGAGGTGTGTGTGTGTGTGTGTGTGTGTGTGTGTGTGTGTGTGTGTGTGTGTGTGTGTGTGTGTGTGTGTGTGTGTGTAAAACATATATATATATATATAGGGTAAGGAAGTGAGTGTGAGTAGACAGTCACTCTTAATATAAACCACAATGGAGTTAAATCCATTAATTGAACCTGGGTACATTTGTTTTACTTCCGCAGGAGACTAATCAGCATGATGTACAGGAGTTGAACAGGATTCTGTTTAGTGCTCTAGAGAACTCCCTAGTGGGTACCAGCGGTAGCACATTCATCCGCAACTTGTACCACGGGACCACTGTCAACAGCATTGTCTGCAAGGAGTGTGGCAATGTCAGCCAGAGACAGGTGTGTTTGTGTGTGGAATAGGCATGTTGCTTTTTTAACGACATTTTTGTTTCTATCTCCTCTCTCTCAGAGAATACACTCATTTAGCCACCTGGCAGTGAGAAACGACACACAATAAAAGTGCAGTCCAGTGCAGAGCCAGTGAGCCACTGTAAAGACGTACTGGTTATTTCAAAGAGTTTTAGAGTCTCATTGATTTTGATACTATACAGTCACAGGAAAGTACTTGGAAGTAAATGTATAATTATGATTTCTAGTGTCTTAATTTGTCCAGACACCAGAAGTTATCCGGTACTTAGTAAAGATTACAATTATTGACAGGAATATCTGCAAATGCTAGATGACATACTGTATATTATGGCATGTTTGTGTGAAGTCTGTTCTACTGATTCGTCTTCTTGTAGGAGGACTTCCTGGACCTGACGGTTTGTGTCTGTGGTGTGTCCAGCCTGGAGGAAGCACTTTGGAATATGTTTGTAGAGGAAGAATTGTTTGAGGGCAACAACCTGTATCGCTGTGCCCAGTGCAACAGGCTAGTCAGAGCTGCCAAGGTCGGTGAAGGTCAAAGCTACGTGACACTATCTGGTTCCATTTTGTACACTCTTTGGAGTTAAATTAACACTGAGGAGTTTAATACCTTATACTTTCACTTCATTATCCTTCAGTCTGCCAAGCTGAGGAAGCTGCCTCCATTCATGACCATGTCTCTGCTGAGGTTCAGCTTTGACTTTGACAAGTGTGAGCGCTACAAGGAGACTGGACGCTACATTTTCCCACTCACTATCGACCTACGGCCATTTTGTGAACAGGTAACTGACTTTTAAAGTCAATTCGACACATGCATTGATGCAAAAGCATCTCTCTGTATTTGGTCAGGAAATATCTTATTCAGTATGGAAAACATTCTGTTCAAATAAGACCAGACCAAACCAACTGGGGCAGCAGGTAATAGACGGATTGAAGCACTGTTGCCATTATTCATTTATTGACTGTTGCTCTTTGTTGCATCCCAGCTATTTGGGCACATCATAAGGGTTTGCTTCCCATGCATTATCCACAATTGATTGCTTCAGACATAGCAGTTGGTAAAACCAGACATTATTAAACATTTTGTCCCATTGGTCTCCTTGGGATGTAAATTCTGATAAAAAATAGTGTCCCAAACTCCCATTAATAAAATGTCCTTCATTCTGTTCTCCACTTTCATGGTTTCCTGTCCAATCCTTTGATTCATAATGGAAGGCCTTGTGACCATTAGATATTCTGTGTCACTCTCCCCCACAGACCGATGGAGAGGACTCTTATTACTCCTATGAGCTGTTCTCTGTGATAATCCATAAAGGTGGTTGCTATGGTGGCCATTACCATGTGTATATCAGAGATATTGACCAGCTTGGCCACTGGGAGCCACCGGTGAGATGAAAAGGGGGTGAACATTGGGAAAATAAATAGATGGGGAATATGTAGGCATAACATGTTTAAAAGGAGAGATAGGAACTATCTCTCCTAAACTCTTCTGGCTTGTTTATAAAACAACATTCTTATATTTTGTGCACAGGAGGAGGAGTCCAAAACTAAAAATCAGAAGAATGTCAAGGAGGTTCCTGTATGTGAGACACATGTAGCGAAAGATGACCCTCTCTCTGTTCTCACAGCAGTCATAGCCCAGGTATAACATCATCCAACGTTAGGCTCACACTTTACCTGTAATTAGCATCTCTAACCCTAACCGCAAGCACGGGAGCAGCGCATGTTCGACCGTTGTTTCCGCATGTCGGTCTGTTGGTGTGTTTAATCTGTGTGTGCATCCCATTCAATTTAGCTGGTAGCCTGGTACATGCTTCTACATGTTCAGTCAGTGTCATAAATCCATCAGCCATCAGCACCAAGGACTGATTGATGATCTGTTACTCATTACCCCTCCACTAGGAACCCTCCAAGAGTGTGCTGTTAGACCAGCTGGGCCAGAAACTGATGGAGAAGACAGGCTCCTCCTGGAGCAAGAAGTTCAGAAAACACTATGGCCCCATAGGCAAGGTATGTTTAGATTCACAGTCATTGTGAGGTACCATATCCAATATCTCCTAGTTTCTCATGGCCCTAATGTCTCATGCGTTCTACTAAACCCTGTTCTTTCTGCCCTTTGCCATCATGTCTCATGCTGTAGTTCCTTCAGTCCCACAATGATATGTTTATCTTGGTGTCTAATGGGACCAGAGTGGCTCTTAAGGCCAACCCAACAAGCCCCATGATGGAGTCTCCCAGCCCTGTAGAGCAGACCACTGGCCTTGATCCACCCTCAGCTCAGGAACCATCAACTACCTGCAACCAGTCATCACCAGACCAGGAAGCAGAGCCTGAACCAGAGGTATGCTGCGGTGATGGGGTATTTATTCTCCATTTATTTATTTTATGAACGACGTTTTCTTTGGCATGTTTCCATTCAATATTCACATCAATCCAGAACGTTGATGGAATTGGATCCAGTACATGTTGCACACTGAAGAAAAATACATTTACATTGTAGTTCTTTGTGGTTAACCTATGATGTGAGAGTAAATTATTAATCTACATATGCCTCTTCATCTACTCCCTCCATCTGTCCCTCACCCTGCAGGGCAGTTACTGGTTTGACCTGAATGACTCTGCAGTGACCTCCATCAGGGAGTCTGACATAATGAAGCAGTTCCAGGGCAAAGAGAGTGCCTACATGCTGTTCTACAGGAAAACGCAGCTACACAGGCCCAGTCAAGGTAATAGATACATTATTGTGTAGCATGACTTGCGTGATGTGTGGCATAGTTGTATACAATGTGTGGCATAGTTGTACATCATGTTCAATGGTTATTTTGCTCGTGTTCTCGGTACCCCAGAGTATGACGTGAGAGCAAAATGGCTGTGAATGTGGTCAATTGTTGCACAGACTAGAAAGAGTAAAAAGGAAGACCTGAATTTAACAAAACAAGACATAATGTCTAACAATGCTATATTAACTTACTTATGTGTGCAGTTTGTGAACAAAGAAGCACAAATCACAATGTGGTATAACTGTTCGGTAGCGAAGCCGCTCTATAGAGGCTTGATGCTTGTGTGCATGTCCTAGTGTGGTGACAACGTTATACACCTCATTTAGCCAATAGCAGTCTTCATACATACTTACTCAATAACAGTAAAAGTGCTTCATAAGTCACGACTAATTGATTCTCCAAATAATACATTTTCTTCTATTCTATACATTTCTTTTTTTTAAGCTATGACTCATTGACTTTCATTGCCAAGGTGGTTCTGTCTCATAATGTCATGCACTTAGTGTGAGATGATTTTTTTTTACTTTCAAGGGGACAGTATACATGTATGTACAATTGTACATACAGTACATGATACATACAGTATAGTACATGCATACGTACATGGAGAAAAGAGAAGACATTCTGAGGGGTCTCGTGTGCTCATCTCTTTGCAGCCTTGAAGAATCCCTTGTATAATGTTCCCCCTCACCTTGTGCAGATGGCGAAGGAGGAAACTGGCAAATTGCAGCAGGGGCGGTACAGAAGCATATGATTATATTAAATTATCTTTTAGACATTTAGCTGATACAATATCCAGAGCATGGTCCACTGAGTGCACCAGTGGAATTAGCTTTGTCTAACTTTGAGTTGTGTGTGTGTGCTCTTCCTACTGTACTCATACTGTACATATCTTTCTTTTAGTGAGGAGTTTGAATCTACCAATAATAGCATAGAGCTGCGTTTACATCTAGCACCCTCTTATAAGCTGGAGAACGGAGCCCTTCAACCAATCAACATAGAGCAAGCTGGGGTCACCACTCTTGGCTTTGACCGCAGAAAGACAGTGGGAGACCTGCGGTTGTCTATATATCAGGTAATTTCTTAATCTATCTAATAATTCTAACAATGTCTGAATGTCTGTCTGAATGTCACTGACAGCGCATTATCTCATCATTAACTGCACGAATCACTCCCACTTTTCACACAGGCATGGACCATAATTATATGGAGGGCGTCACGGAGCCCTTTGCCCCATTTGACACATTAATGATTCATAATGAATTTATTAGTGAATTAACCTCGCACCTCCGTCCCTTAGCGACACCTGCATCACAGGCCACCGTTATCACCGTTACCCCACTGGCATGCTTCCTCTAGCTACCGCTGCAACACAACAAAATGTATGTTGTATGTATACAATTTGGAGCCGTGTGTGTGTGTGTGTCTCCTAATAGACAGCACAGCCGTTGTGGTCTATCTCCGACCGAGCCACACTATTAGCACACATCTCTCCATGGCAAAAAAAATCTGCACGATCCCACAATCCAGCTAGGCTACATTTTACCGATTTTACCGTTGTATTTCACTGTACAAATATTGTTTTTACATCACTCCAACCCCCTCAGGCCAGGAGGCGGTGTGTGTGTGTGTGTGTGTGTGTGTACGGAGACGGTAAACACTCAGCAACACGTTCAATTTCTACTTCTACTAAAGAAAGAGCCAGCGATGGAGCCATAAGTGCATATCCATACATTCGGGGACATAAATTGCGCACAATACTTTTAAACATGACGCCAGCAGGCTGCTACATCGTCCTAGCTGTTGTGTGCTAAGCTACATCATCAACATGACCAGGGTTGCCACATTGACTGAGAGGGAAACAAGCAACCAGGTCTATGAAAATGTTAACAGGCCAGATAAAGTCAGAAAATCCGAAAATACATCTAGAATAAGCAACAATATTGCTGACTGTCAAACATCATTTTCATGTCATGGACCACTAATATTCTATATATATATATATATATATATATATATTTGCTGTTCATATATTCAGAACGGGTAAGGACTAGTAATAATAAAATACTCAATAGCTCTTTTCCGAGTACCCAAATTAATGTTGGCATTCATTATCATTGAATGGCTATTCAGCCATTCAAGTGTCTGAAGCTCAACATAATAAACGGATTGTAAAATGTACTACATAGTGTTGACTTATTGCACCTGTATTCTTGTTTTGTGTGTGTGTATGTATATTTGTGTCCGATTTTGCTTGTTCAGAATCAGGAACTCTGGGAAGGGGACATGGCTCTGACTGTGGCCAAGAGTCTGCCGGCTGGTCTACATCTCTATAATACTCTAACAGGTGATAACAACCAACACAAGACTCGCTCAGTATAATAGTCAAATGTGTTTATACATTGAATACTTTGAGTACTATATTCTGCTTGTGTCTCCCTCCAGATGACAGTGTCTCCCTGTACAGTGCGGGTATTTTCACTAACTCTGACCTGTTTGTGTGGAATGGCAGAGAAGTGAGTAGATGCCACCCCCCCCTCCCCAATTGTTTTCTGTACATGTACTTTTATGGCTAATAGGGTTGATGATGTCTTGTTGACTCTTGTATGTCTTTAAATGTCTATGAATTGAATATACAGGACCACAATGGAAATGGGCCCTTAGGACTTCCTGTGTTATCCTATTTAGCATTATTGTATAATTACGCTTAATAAAGTATTCAACCAATCAATCAAATTATATAACATACTGTATGGTGTACATACAACATGGATGACTGTAAAGTGAGGTACATTTTGTAGAACCTTGGGTTAGCATGATATGCCGTAAATCCAAATCTTGGAAACATTGAAATTGTGTTTTCATTCATTCTCATAGTATAGTGTGAACGGTTCTCAAAATCAACACTTTTAGCACATGCATGAACAGAAAAGGCATATTCTGCCAATATATAGATATATAAATCCTGGTACTGTATGCAATTTGGGGGAAGTGAATTGGCTGTATTCATGTTTTATCATTCTTGATACTACAAAACTAAAAGGGTCACCAATAACAGTGAAATGTGAGCTCAACCACCAGTATATGGTGGCAGAATCTGAGTTGTTTGCGTTTGCTTTTTATGCATAAGATTTATTTTAAAACAAGTGCGTTATTGTCACAGGTGTGTGGTGCGACTGTCCTAACTGGAGCCAACTGGGAGCCAGTGCTGCTGACCGTGGTCCGCCCCTCCCTGGGGGAAGATGGAGAGGAAGCTGCTGTAGAGAACGGGGTGGGGGCCGAGGGAGAGGGACTTGAAGGCGACGATGGTGGGCCTGGACTTAAAACGGAGGCGAGGGGATTCGCCGGAGCTGCAACGCTGAGGGAGGTGCAGGAGGCCCTCGGGGAGCCCCAGGAGAGCCTGCTGTGCCAGGAGCACAGGGGAGTGAATGGAGGAGGGCAGGGGGGAGGGGCGAGCGGCTGGAGGGTTTTCCTTCCCGAGGACATGCAGCGCACCCTCAAGGACCTGGCACTGAAAGACGGAGACGCCCTGCTGGTGCTGGAGCCACAGTCGCTTGATAGCAAGTGTGTAGTCGTTTGATAGCGTGTGTGTGTGTGTGTATATACAGTTACAGTATGTGTGTGACCATTCAGTTGGATTGTATTATTACAATATTATTATATACACCTGTGATATTATACCTGTAGGTGACAATGTTATGGTGCCTGAAAGCTTAACAAAACACTAAAGTCTAGGGTAAGCTGTTGCATCCTTCTTTGGCCTTTGTTCTGGGTTGACTATAGGTGCTCAAAAACATAATGGAAAACTGGCAGAAAAAGACTAAGGAAGGTTATGCAACTTAACAAAACACACACACAGCTAATGTGTTGGTGTTAGTAGTTTACATTATTTATTTGTATGGGATAGATACAAAATGCACATTTACAACTTGGAATACACAGATGGGTTTTATCATGGTGTTTTAGCTTTTCAGGTGTATAAAACACAAGTTTAAAACTTTTGGCGATGTGTTATTACACAGTAAAAGTATAAAATATAATATTTGTTAACTTAAAATGGGTGTTTTTTGTTTGTGCTTATTGCTCCCCACATCTTTCCAGCTCTTTAGTGAACACAAAATGTAATTTTCAGAGCGTGATACCAATATATATATATAGGAGAAATTTGCAGAATTGGGGAAGTGGACCACTAGCTGATAAAATGGTCTTTGGGTGGTTCTCTCTCCTGCTTGGTTTAAATTTGCGACTCACCTGTAAATGTACTTTTCCTCTTTACTAAAGAGCTGGAGATCCCTGTTATTTATTGAACAAACGCTCTATCATTACTATCAGATTATAAAACTATTTTGTCACTTATACAGCACCTTTTTATTGTTGTTTTGTGTTGGTGTTTTGCACTCTGTCCTCAGCTTCTTCAATCGGAGTGGAGATATGGTTACCGTGACGACACCATCGGACTGCCGTTGGCTGCTGGTGGAGTCCCGCTTACATGGAGGAAGAGGAGGAGGAGAGAAGGAGGAAGACAGGAGGACAGCTAAGGTTCCAGCCTCAGGACACATGGTGAGTTCTCTAGTCTAATACAGTCAGTGGTTCTCTCTTTCTTGCTCCCTCTCCTTCCTGTCTGCGTTTTGGCATTGGTTCCCTGGTTCTACATGCATTTTGTGTGTGCACGTGTGCTCCTTCATGCATGTGTGTCTGTGTTTTACTGTCCAGCTGCTGCGTGAAGTGAAGCAGAGGGCCATAGAGGAGCTCCAGCTTCAGGAACAGCTCACAGGTAAGATACTAAGCATGTGTTCCGCCTCTCCGAACGTTGAATTTAAAAGTTAAAAAGTTATGTTAACCCATTTAGACCTGAAGCCGATTATAAAAACACCTTCTAAATCCTGAACTAATTTTTCTGGAAAAACTAATATTTATTCAAAAAATGCTATATAGAAGTTGTTCATATCAACAACAAAAATGGTTACCCGGATTGAAAAGTATAGTTACGTATAGGGGTTCCCAGTATAAATGGGTTAATGAATACAATGATATTTTAACCAATCTGTATGGTAGAGTATGTTAATGCAATATACTGTAAGTGTAACTAGTACATCTGCAGTGGTTGGAGGTGGCCTGATTTCACTACTCTTCCATTGATGCATTTGGGTGCCCAAAAAGTAGATTGTGATCTACCAGTAGATCACAAAGTCTGTGCAGGTAGATCACATGACATGTCTCTAAAACATATATAATAAAATAAAATAAAAGTGATTTGCATTTTTGAGGGAGGGGGTCAGAGCATCCACACTTGGGTGGCAGTGCCGTAGAAGGATAATTTACCCATATTTGTTTTGAAAGTGGGTGGTACCAGATTGTTGTTCTTGTTCTCTCTAGTACTGTGGCTTTATCTCCCCTGACCAAGTGGGGATTGCCTCTTGCTTGAGCGGTAGATTTTGTTCAATGTGAGACTTCAGTGTAAATATCTATGCTATATTGTTGTCCTGCCTCTCTCTGGTGGAGTAGGTGTGGAGTGCTGTCTAAAACAAGTGGACCGCACTGGGAAGCTGCTTCCTCCAGGTAGGAGGGTATTAAGTGCATTTTACTTGCATTTTATTATTTCAATATTAAAACATTCATATACACAGGGCAATACAAAAAAACATGAAACCATTTATACATTATATTCATGGTTAAATTATCTAATTATTTAACTTGTTAACCTCTTATTTTTGTATCTGTGTTAATGACAGTATGTGAGGAGTTGAGTGTTCGGGAGGCAGGAATCCGACTCATGACAACTCTAGTTTTTTGTCTTGGAACTGCACCCAAGCCATCGCAGGTTTGTCAACCTCTCCTAATTGCAAAAAGAATCTTGCGTAGACCCTCTTTGTGTGCCTGTCCAGATGTGAGTGCACACTGTGGCTTCAAACAGTAATAATTAAACCCTGTACTGACTTTGGTATCACATTGGTTTATGGGATTCATAAACTTTTAGCAGTCAAGGAAGACGTCTAAGTGAAAGAAGGTTTATAGGAAAACTGCTGCCCATGTGTTTTGTTAATGGCTGGAGGGTTTCTGCTTGTGTTTCAGCTTTTCTTGCACTTCTCTGTGGGCACAGCCCCCTCTGCTGGCATGGAGATGAACATCATTGTTGAACAGACTTGCACCATCAAAGAGGTGAAAACGATGTTCATATCTTTTGTGAGCAGCTGTTACAATCATTGTCACTGTCAGTTTAGCATCACTTTCCCCTCCTGATTTGTACTTTTGTCGTTATTTTGCAGTGTCTCAAGGCAATGCTGGATACTGTAGGACTTGAAGGTAAAAACTAAACTGTATTGTGCGAATGAAACTTATTTAGACTTAACCACAGATTTAACCACAGTAAAATGTTCTGGGATGGACATTCAGCGAAAATATATCTACAAGCTCACAATGCGACCGTGTAGATTGACTATTCCCTGCAAAGAGATTTGGTGTTGAGGGGAAAAAGGAGCAGACCCAAACCACACTGGGTAGGGACTCCTTGGGACAAAACCGTTTAAAAGTCAACCACACCAATGCAACTCAATTGCAATGAGTTGCAATGAGTTGCATTGGTGTTGTTGACCTTAAAACCACACCCTACCGGTGTGGTTTGGGCTTAACCCATTCTGGGTGGGAACCCCTTTTGGTGTTCTAATCCTTCTGGACGGGAAACCCTCTTGTGGTTCTGTACAATATTCAAAAATTAAAAAACTTTCATGCTATATAAATATTACGTTTTTCAGAAAGCTTAGGTCAGGATTTAGAGGACTTTTTTGAATCAGCCTCAGTCGAAAATGGGTTAATTTAGAGCCCTGGGAGACCCCGGTTGGTCAGCTAATTAGGGTTTAAATAGTTAGTAAACCTATTAACAATGCACATGTTTGTAATGTGTATTGTTAGGCAACGGTTGGCATTTGAGGAGGCTGGATTGGTGCGAGGAGGTTGGAGAGCCATTGATGGATGAAGTAAGTAGCCAGGTGTTGAGTTGTTTAACTCCCATGCTACTTTAGGATTCTTCTTCTATCTTGGATCAATAATTATTTATTTAAGACCTAACTATATTATTTTACCCTCAGGATGCTTCTTTATCAGAGTTGAAGATTATCACCGGGGAGACTCTGATAGTCGCAGAGGGGAAATTGCCTCCGAAGGTGCTTGAATTGCCTTTTCTCTTGTAACTGTTGGTTTAGCTGCAAATTGAATGTGACATTATTATAATTATGGTGTCTGCCTGTGTATGTCATTCTGTCCACAATGACTCACTCAATAGACTGTATTATCATTACAGAATTGTCCTTTTGGTACCTTTTTATTTGAGTAAACAAAGGCTGCATACTGTATCTCTACTGTCAAGCACAAACCAACTACTTCCAAAATATAAACTTTTCAGGAAATATAAAAACATCAAAGTTAGTATGGTGACTTTATACAGTACATTGGCAGATGCATGCATGTGTCATATTATTATGACTACCCAAATCCAGCTCAAGTGGAGTTAGGTTTTTGACCAGTGAATAGGAGGTTTGCGCCCAGCGGTGACAATATGCTGGTTTTAATTATAGATCGAAACACATAATTTCACTTCCATGTATCATGCTTCTCAAATAAATTCACTTCCATGCATCATGTTTCCTACGTAAGATAAATGATGCACACCTCTAAACTGCTCTAGTTGCCAACGGTTTTTAAAACAGTATAATGGCTTCCCCATGGCATGTCTGTGACTGATCGGTCTCTCTATGTACTCTTGCTAGGGTTTTCTTAAGCTCTCAGTCTGGCTCTATGTGGATCATAGCAACAACTCTACTGTCACTATGGAAACCGAGTTGAACCACAATGGCTCTTCTGAGGGCCAGAGGCTGGCGGTCATGTCAGGTGAAACACACTCTCCTATTTGTTGGCCTTTACACAAACGTTATTGGGGTATTTGCAATCAATTTGAGATCGATAAGCATCTCCTGTTCATCTTTTTGCGTGTATAGTTGGTGGTGACATCTCAGAGCTGAGAAGTGTGGGTCATGTGGAGATCACACATGAGGACACACTGGACGATCTGAAGACTCAGGTGTGTGTGTGTGTGTGTGTGTGTGTGTGTGTGTGCATGTGGATGCAGTATAATTAGATCTTCTATAAACATTGTCACATTTCATGTTCTGCCTACAGTATTCCTCGAATACCTTAAATCAGGGCTCCTACGTTAGAAGTTTGCAAGCATATCTATTTGGTGTTTGCCTTCAAATGATGTCTCTTACTTGATAAATGTACTGTATGTCTGTATATGTACATCAGGTGTTGACCCTGCCAGCCCTACAGTCTGTGTGTTTACCCACCCCTGCATTCCTGCGTGTGTGGCAGTTGGAGGGGCGGAAGCTGGCACGTATTCTCAGGGGAAAGCAACTCACACTCAGGTACACACTCTGGCTATTTATTTAATAGTAGACTAATATCAGCACAGGCAGTGCCCGGTGTCGAGTCGGTCAGATACACTGTTGTCCAGAACCACCACAAAATGCTCTGGTCAGGCTCTCCCCTCACCTGTAGATTCCATGACGTCACATTTAGGCATTATGCAACACACTTCATATTTGGGCATGCCTGACACAGAACTCCATACAGTATATAGGAATAAATGGACACGGAGAGATGCATACAGAAATCTCCATATATGGGCATAAAAGGGACAAAGACAGATGGGTGAAAATGGGTACTCTTAGTCTGATACGGGTACAACGGGTATTGCATAGCTGGGTGGGGCATGGATCTCCAACTTCCATCGTTACCGACTCGGTGCTCTAGTCTACAGCCGGGCACTGGTCTAGTAAATTACTTGCACATACACACACTTTGCTTAATTGTTAGTGATCATACAAAGGGCTTCTCTGAGAGAAATCTAGCACCATGCATGTTGGTTATACCAATGTTTTTTCAAGTCATTACCTAAACTGATTAAAATGATTGGCGTTCACATGGTGCTATGGGCAAAGGTTTCACTTAAACATTAAACAATGGTCACATTAACATTGTGACCATTAAACAAAATCGTGAACTGGTTTCCTGTCTTTTAGGAAGTTGAAGCTTACCAGCGGTACAGACATCTGTGTGCAGCAGCTACTGAAAGAGGAGAATCTTGGGTAATGTACTGGATACGAGGGCTCTCAGCAATGTTTCCTGGTCAGAAAATACATGGGACTGATGGCCAAACAGTACCTTAGAGCTCACTTTACCATCTTGACCTTTCTTTTTTGGCGTTCTCCCAGCCCTAAGGACGTGTTACTGCGTGTCCAGATTGGTATACCGAGGGAGAGGTGCTACTATCCTCCAGAGGAGCTGGTCTGGGATGCGTCCCGTGACTCCTCCCCTCGCTCTTTGCGCACTGCCCTGGCTGCATACTATGGCCTCAGCCCTGACTCCCTGCTGTTGGCCAAACACCAGCCAGACAAACACACCTGGGAACCTGTCTCCAGCTGGGTGAGGAAAGGACAAACGTAATGAGCAGGAGCTGTGTAAAGAAAAGCTTGGAAGTGGCTGTAGAGCAGGGTTTCCAGGGGTTAAAAAATGAAATTTGAGTTTCAGTGGTCTTAAATTGTTTTTTTCAGATTTTCACCACCTTGTATTAATTTTGTTGTGATTTAGTTTTCTGCATGTTTCAAGAAGCAAATTAATATAACTAATTTCTAATTGGATAATTAGTATATCCGCTGATATTATAGTTATAGACTGTGCTGGGAGATATCAGGAAAAAGAAGGAAGGAGACTTTAGAAGACAGCATGAGGGGCAGCTGATTAAAGAGCTACAGAAATAATGGGAAATTAATTTATTCTCGAGCAGAACAATGTGCGTGTGTGCGTTCGTCTATGTGTGTATTTATCTTCAGTAAAACTGTAAATGAGGCCTGGGCTGTGGCTCAGTGGTCCAGGCACCCTGGCTGGTAGTCCAGTCTGGCAGTGTGCCGCGGGTTCGACTGAAGCCCTACACACACCATCTGCGAACGCTGCGCGTCAAAACAGCCGCCTCCGTTATTTTCAATGAACCTATCCCACACCGGCGGCGTCCGACGCGCGTTCACGCCTCGCCTGACGCTCCGATACGCCACCGTTCTATTTTCCAGGCGTTGCCGTGCGGCAACGCCTGTGCCGCGTCGCTGCGCACCCGGTGTGTGCTGGCCGTTATAGTGCTGATATCTGCAGATACCGTGTAGTCATTTCAGTTCAGGGAAGAACCTTTGGAAGAACATTACAATTTATATTACTATATAAATTGTTCATCTTACTCAAAAAACCCTGATAGATGCCTTCCTTAAACATTCTTCACTTTGAGTAATATGTTAATTTGATACATTTTTTTTTCCTTTTTTTTTTACAGAGTCAGCAAGTGTCTAAACGGAAAAAGAAGAAAAAGACAGATTCCCTTCTGGGAGCTCCATTCCATATAAAAGATGGTGACACAATTGGCGTAAAGGTGAGTAAAGATTATTGCGAACGTTTCAAATGTATTGAAAAAGCCTGAGAACGACAAGATTCAGATTCAGCCTCAAATTGTCAAATTGACTTTGTTCTTTGGACAGAATCTTTTGATTGACAACAACCAGGACTTCTGCACCTCGGAAGATGAACAGGGTCAGCAGAGGCTGAGGGAGCAGGGACAGCAACGCAGGAAAGGGTGAGGCCTTTGCTTGACAGATTTTAGTGTTATGTGAATTGTACAAGATCCCTTCAAATACTGACTTGATGCCAAATGTTTTTCCAGAGGGCAGGGTGCAGGCTCTGGTGATGCTCAAGTGGTGGAATCGGAGAAGAAGGCTGGACCAACTAAGCCAAGGAAGCCTGAGGTGGCTCTGTCAATCAATGTTGGTGTTTTCAGATAGCCCTGCCTCTACTGGTGGATGGATAATCACTGCTACCCACAACTAAATGCACACCATAAAGGTCCCTGCACACTGAGCGCGTTTTTCGGATTTTTAGCGTTTCTCCATCCGTTTTCCGAAAAACATGTCTAGTGTGCAACCACCTTAACAGTGGCATCGCCTTGGCAGACAGGACAATCCACTAGGCTTCAGTCTTGTGCCAAAAAGACTGGGCTCATTTGCATATTGTATTCCAGTTCAAAGGTTATGAACTTAAATACCCTGTACCCCTGATCACCTGTTACCCTGAGCAGGACAGGGGAATACATCTCTGGCTCTTGTTTGCGTACCTGATGACTCATTATGTCTATGCAATATTATATTACACTGTGGTTGCTTTATCCTCCCACCTCTGCATGAGCTGCTCCTTTTTCACTCTTGCTCATACAGATTTTTATTTTATCCATCCTATCACAGACTGCCCCCCATTCCCTTCACGGTAAGAAAAATGTTTTATAAATTTACACATTGTCCTCACCCAGTTTGAGGCATATTAAAGTATCACAATTTGGGTTTGTTCAAACATAAAACGGAAGCACCAAGTCACTGTATTATTTAATCTCCAAAGGATGATTTGAAGCTACAGTATAAACACTAATATTCGTATTTGTCCAGATAGAGTAGGTCACCGAATAATTGAATATTCAGTGAATAATTTAATAATTGTGAAGTGAATAATTGAAAATTCAGTGACCTGAAAATGCAGTGACCTACTACACTGAATAATTGAATAATAATAATAATTCCCTGATAAGTCCTGTCAGAACAATACTGTATTGGAGCATAACTCAAATTGCTCTCTTGCCACTATTATGTTCACTGAATAAAAAGGGGAAAGACATCCCTGATTTTTGCTGACATTATTTGACAATATTCTATTGAGTGTGAAAACGGCCATGTTTCATTTGCATGCACTACATTGTGTGGATTTCAGGGAATTAAACTTAAGATAAAATTAGATGATGTTGCTACTGATGCCTTCTGGAAATGTCCCGGCGCTAAGTTACCATGGTTAGAATAGGCTTTATTTTGGAATTGTGATTTTGTTCATACGAGATTTTCTATGCTGCTTACAGAAATGATGGTTTTCCTTTATCTGTCAATCTGTCAAGGACCAGTGCCAAGAATTTGCAGCCATTTCCTCAGTTTTCTTTTTTTTTAAGTAAGTTATGGAAATTATTAGCAATTATTTGCCTTTTGTACAACTGCATTATTGGTTAACATCTGTCATTTTGTGTTAAATTGAGTTGGCATAAAGTATTTTATCAAGAATAAATAAATGCAGTAATATCTACTTGCCTGGCCCTTGTAAAGTTTATTTTAATAAATGGAAGACATGGGAATATAGGCTATTCTTTATTCTCACATTCAATACTGGCCAATAGTGTTCCTGTAATAATGCAAACTTTATCCAAGGGAATGTTTCATTCATAAATGAAAATGGCACATTGCTGCCATTGTTGCAAATATACAATGACAAATTGCCTACGCTACATTTAATAAGACACACCCTTGCTTGGACGACATGATTCATACAAAGGCATAAATTATAGCGTCCCATTTAGACATTCTCACCACTTCTCTGGACCAATCAGAGTTCAGGATGTGTTTTAATCACCCAACCAGAGTTAAGGGTTGAGTTCATCTCCGCCCCTTGTTACAGTATTAATTTGGCTGACGGACATGTGCCAAGTTTACTGAGACCACAGTAGTCTATCAACATTATAACTTAAACCGGAAAAAACAACGCTATTATCAAAATGGTTGATGCATTCTGCGCCACATGGAAACTTATTGACAGCCAGAACTTTGATGAATATATGAAGTCACTTGGTAAGTCAGCTATATAAGCTATTTATTGGGAGAATTCAATTAAAAATATATATCTGATGCTAATAATGATATGACATTATTAAGAATGTAATAATCTGTGATCGTCCATTACGGTTTTGTTATCACAGAAACTGGTAAACGGCACAGATGTTCAGATTTCGAGAAATGTTATTATGATTTATCTCCAACAATACAACGGCATCACTGTCGGTTTTACTTCATCTCTTCGCAGGTGTTAGTTTTGCAACGAGGCAAGTGGGCAATGTCACCAAGCCGACAATTGCGATCAGTCAGGATGGGGACAAAGTGGTGGTGAAGACCCAGAGCACCTTCAAGAACACCGAGATCTCTGCCAAACTGGGAGAGGAGTTTGAGGAGACCACTGCCGATGACCGAAATGTCAAGGTTAGTTCACTAATGGTATTGGAAATAGCCTTCCCTATAGGCAGGCTACACCACTCCTTGCACAGTTGAATAGTAGGCTATGCAGTCTTTTGTGCGTTGGAGTCGTGACCGTGGGACAAGTTATAGACTGCCACGCAAAAACAGTTTAACAGTTATTAATTAATTAAATTAATACTAATAAAAATCTGTATTTTTCAGTCCACTCTGACCATGGAGGGTGATAACCTTGTGCATGTGCAGAAGTGGGATGGCAAAGAAACCAAATTCGTCCGAGAAATCAAGGATGGGAAGATGATCATGGTGAGAAATCTATTGCATGAAGAAAGATAATGAAGAAAAAAATATATAATAATAAAATAGAGAAATCTATCACAGACTGCAGAATGCTGTAGGCTAGCTCATTCATAATCTAAGACAAAAAAAAATATTATACATGTTATACATGTATATATACAATACATATAGCCTACATATACAATGCCTGTTATAATGCTCTGTGCAAACTGTTCTTTTTCCATCTTAGACCCTGACCTTTGAGGGAGTCCAGGCTGTCCGCACCTACGAGAAGGCTTAACTCCTCAACCAGCATCTGTGACAAAACAAATCATCCCAGCACTGCGAATGACCAACAAGGCATTCTATTTTCAAGTTGTTTTTACTTGATTCATTGTTGTGAACTTGAGATATGTTTTGGGATAATCTTTTGTAAGACATTCAGAAACTGTGTCAAAGACTTATTTTTTTTTGAAAGGCCTATAATGTGTTTCCATTGTTATTCTGCCTGTGTATCAACTTGAGAAAAAGGGAGAAATAAATTACTTGACTAAACTTCAACGACTACATGTCATTTGTCTTTCCTTTCTTTCTTTTATTTCCTCAAAAGAACCTGTTCACTGGGGTTTTTTTCTTCCAAATCTGTATGCAGTCCTGCATTTGTATCAAAATGTGTCAACCTATGTATAGGCAGAACAATGTTGCTTTTGTGACGGGTCAGCCCCAGGTGGCAGCTGGGAGATCAAGCAGGGTAGGGCCAGCCCCGCAGTAGCCAGTGAGTGAACCCATCAAAGGGAATATCCTGTAGTAACCCCTCTGAAAGCAGGGGACAGCGAAGAGAAAGGGGGAGGTCGAAAAGGAGGTGGTTGAGGGATGATGTCATTTGCCGGAGCATAATCTCATTAAAATTGTGGTGTCATTACGTAGCAGCATCATTCGATGGCATGGACCAACCCTGTTCCAGTGGAGCCACTGGCATGACATGCAACCCCAATGCAAGGGTACAGGACACAAAGGCAGGGCTTTGGTTATTATAGGCTACAGTATCCCACATTTAGGGGTTTGATGTCCTTAAAGGACAACTTTAGTTTTTTTCAACCAAGGTTCATGTTTTAGGTTGTTATTAGAGAAAGTAAAAGGTGAGTGTATTTTCTTTTCATTTGCTGCTTTCTTTCGTTTTAGGGATTTTAGCTGTTTTGACAGGGGGGCGGGGGCAATCGAACATGGGGCTAAATATGATTTTTTGTGGACAGATTTTGTGGACGGATGTGGCCCGATGGTGTAGTAGGACTATAGTAAATAAAAAAATAAAAAATCGCTATCAAACTTTGTAAAGAAATACATATTTAGCCCCATGTTCGAATGCCCCGCCCCCCCTGTAAAATCCCTAAAACGAAAGAAAGCAGCAAATGAAAAAAAAAATTACACTCATCTACTACATCTTACTTTTGTGGTGTATTTGAATCATATAGCATATTCATATCTACTTGTTTAGTCATAATGTTACATTATCTTAACTTCTGCATGGACATTTGTCTCACTAAAGTGACCAACTATAGAACTGAAGTTCCAAATGCTATCCTTCATCACCCACCAGTGTCTTAACTATTTGCATATCAATTGTTCCACAGGCAGGAAGCCTCAAGGGAGTGATCTTTTATCTTTAGGGTCGGCTTTAGGCCTTCCTGTTGACTGATAGGAGCCATTCTTTAGGTTAATCAATCCTAAAAATGTATGCCACATGTTAACACGCCTGCATGAGCACCATCTGTCATCTGACTAGCTAGCCTTTCCTATTCTTTACATCATGGGGTTAAGCAGGTGGACAGACCCTCTAGTGACTAGAGGGTCTGTCCACCTGCTTAATCCCAGTGTCTAGTCTTAACAGTATTGTCTCTTTAGGTCAGTTTAATCTTTACTACAGTCTGCCTCATTCCTTCTTTCCCATGTAGTGAGAATAAGGGAACGGCTCCCAGTTCATCCATGTGTGCTGTGTCTAGCCTACTGAACAGTATGACTACAAGTGGCCATTCTTCTCAGTTCAACACACTGGCTGCCAAGTTGCTGGCTGCCTTTGAATAGACTGTGGCACAAAAAAACCATGGTAACTGGAGTGGAATTTATTTGGCCTTTGTCCACTGCATTAATTTGAAACAAAATGTGTCTGTACTCTTCACTAAAAGTATCCCAAAAAGACCACACTTACTATGCAGCAAAGGCATACCCAGGAAGCGTACAGAAAGGCGACACAATTCATCATTATGTAAACTAGAATTTCGCCCCCCTTCGGGGGGGTCACACAATCTCAGTGATTTCCCAAATCACTGAGATTTGGGAAATGTGTTCTGAATGGGCCTGAATATATGTGTGTAGGCTGCAACAATGATTTCATAAAGTGTAGTTTAGTTTTGAACAGGCAACTAATGTAGTGATAGATTAATTGAATGGGCCTGAATAGATAGATAGATAGATTTCTTTATTTTTGTGTCATGCACCAAAGGCGCCCAGCCCACATGGGCTTACAGGACACACCATATCATTGCATTCAATATTGCATTGTGTACAATAAACAGATATGTTTTGTTGATATTCCCTTTTTTTTTTTACACAAACAAAACATTCTGCCTTATTTCCCATGCCCTGCATAAAAAGTCTGCCAAAGCAAAAGTACCTTTCCTAAAACATAATTCCAGTTTTTCATAGTCCTCCAACCAGAAAAAGTCTGCACAGATGGTTGTCATTTTACAAAATAATACATGTGTTAATGCTTCATATAATGGGCAGTAAAACAAAAGATGATAGATTGAACAGGCAACTAATGTAGTGATTGATTAATTGAATGGGCCTGAATAGATCTGTGTAGGCTGCAACAATTGGCGTGCTTTGTGTAAATGGCCGTCGTGAGGTTCACTGTTCCTTTTTAGATGGACATTCCACAGCACCAGCGCCATGGGGGAGGGTGGAGGGGCACACACACACACACACACACACACACACACACACACACACTGGGGCCAGCGTGTAGGCATAGTCTACTGTAGTAAATATAGGCGACTAATAATGTGCATGGAATGGATAGTGCATGAGTGTGCAGGTTCAGCGCACACGCGCAATTGCGATGTATGGATAAATGAAATGATTAAGCAGGCAACATTGAGAAGCATGCAACATGCTCGCACACGCGCAATTGCGATGTATGGATAAATGAAATGATTAAGCACGCAACATTGAGAAGCATGCAACATGCAACATGCTGTGTGATTACCTGTTTCGGTTCGCGACACACACAGGGCGATGTATGGATAAATCAGCAAGCAAGCAACATTGAGAAGGATGCAACATGCTGTGTGATTTACCTGTTTGGGTTTGTTTTGCGCGACTGGCTCGCAAATGTTTGGAGGCACGCGTGTATTGTGTGCGCTGCGTTTTCTTCGTGGCATATTGTGTTTTTGGGGGGGTGATGGCAGAGTATATTTTGTTGGTGGAGTGAGTAGCCTACAGTGCAGTCAGAGAGTAGTTCACAGGTCACACACAGGAGCAGTGAAAGGGGGAGGGGACTTGGGATGGCAGTGTAGTAGGCACGACATTGAGGGGATAGAAACCATCCCGGTCGCGTGGTTCATCTAACGCGTGTGTCACTGTGAAGGACTGGCCCCATTAAGTGAACGTAGTTGGCGACACAGGAGCAGTGAAAGGGGGAGGGGCCTTCGGATGGCAGTGTAGAGTAGGCACGACATTGAGGGGTAGAAACCATCCCGGTCGCGTGGTTGATCAGTGTGTCACTGTGAAGGACTGGCCCCATGAAGTGAACGTAGTTGGCGTAGTAGACGCCAACATGACGATTTTGACGTAGGCTGTTGAGGTTGAGCAAGAATAGCGTGTTTCAGAAAAGTAATATTTAAACAGTAAATAAGACATTTTTGGCGAATGCAATGTAGTCTATATGTTTTGTGGGAGTGTGCAGGTTTTATTTTGCATAGAGAGATGTGTGGTGGAAGTGTGGTTTGGTCGGAGATAGAGCACGAATGAACGGCCATGTGCTCATGTACCCCCTGTCTATTAGGTCAGGAAAGTAATATTTAAACAGTAAATAAGACATTTTTGGCGAATGCAATAGTCTATATGTTTTGTGGGAGTGTGCAGGTTTTATTTTGCATAGAGAGATGTGTGGTGGAAGTGTGGTTTGGTCGGAGATAGAGCACGAATGAACGGCCATGTGCTCATGTATCCCCTGTCTATTAGGTCAGAAAAGTAATATTTAAACAGTAAATAAGACATTTTTGGCGAATGCAATGTAGTCTATATGTTTTGTGGGAGTGTGCAGGTTTTATTTTGCATAGAGAGATGTGTGGTGGAAGTGTGGTTTGGTCGGAGATAGAGCACGAATGAACGGCCATGTGCTCATGTACCCCCTGTCTATTAGTGTACCCCCTGTCTATTAGGGTAGCAGGATGTTACATATCAGTGTTATGTATTTTAATATTTGAAGTACGCAACAAAACTAGAGTCATCCCGTTAAGGCCAGTTACATTTTTGTATGTCTCGTCAATGTATTGTTAGTCATCCCGTTAAGGGCAGTTACATTTTTGTATGTCTTGTCAATGTATTGTTACAGTAGGATATGTCATTATAGTACACTTCCCAGGAACGCAACAGGCTTGTACTCTCAGTGTGAAATCTGTGTCAATGGGTCAAGTTGACCTGTAGTAACCTCTCCCTCTGGCCCCATTAGGGAAATGTCAATCTTTATCCCTCTCAACTCAATTACGCCTCTCTCTCTCTCTCTCTCTCTCTCTCTCTCTCTCTCTCTCTCTCTCTCTCTCTCTCACACACACACACGCACACACGCACGCACGCACGCACGCACACACACACACACACACACACACACACACACACACACACACACACACACACACACACACACACACACACACACACACACACACACACATTGAATATTTGAATATAGACTTTGTTTTGTGCAGTAGTGTAATCACAAGCCAGGATGCAATTTGATTGATTGAGAACATGCAGGCTCAGAATCGGTGTTTGTTGCAATAAATAATACTGAAATGAAAATTTACATTTCAACGAAAGGACCTGTAAATGACAACACAAAAACTAAGGCACTGGTGTCGTACTTCTGGTTTACCGGAACGGGGTGCAACTCCCTGCAGTGCCCTGCTTAAGTGGGTATACCAGCTGGGCGAATTATATGTGACCCATGTAGGCCACACTTGTGCCTCATTGTCTTCCGTCCTGTTTCTGTTTTCCCCTGCTGTCGATTGTTCATTCCTACAGATAGGATGCAGTGTTTCCAGTTTTCTGTAGTAGTTTCTTCAAGTGTTCAAACTTTATGACTGGATAGCACTTGATCTGTAGAGTCCTACATTACTATCTCCTACGATCAAGGGTTAGGGTTAGGGTACTGTAGCATGCAGTTTTTTCATCATTTTTGAGGATTTGAAAGAAATGACGAAAATCACTCCGACACCATGGACTATAACCCATGGTCAGGAAGTGATTTTGTCTTTTTTTCAAATCCTCGTTTTTCATCGTTTTTGACCATGGATTATAGCCGGGTTAGGGTTAGGGTACACTAGCATGCCGTTTTTCATCATTTTTGAGGATTTGAAAAAAAGACGAAAATCACTCCGAGACCATGGACTAAAGCCCATGGCCTGTAAAAACGGGGATTTGTAAAAAAGACAAAATCACTTCATCATTTTTGACCATGGATTATAGCCGGGTTAGGGTTAGGGTTGGGGTTAGGGTTAGGTTATAGAATAGATGGATGTTGATAGTATTAGTTAGTGACTTTGACAGTGTACAAATGGAACCGGATTTCAGCAGGTCAAATGAGGTACAGAAAACCGTATGACTCCCAGGCTGATGGGGGAAAACTGTATGAGTTTATTTGTTTAAGAACTAACAATCAATTGAAAAATATATTCTGGATGTGACACTTACAAGCCGAAATAGCGCAGTTGGTAGAGCATTAGACTGAAGATCTGAAGGTCCCTGGTTCAATCCTGGCTTTCAGGAGTTGAAATGAGGTACAGAAAACCCTATGACTCTTAGGCTGATCTCCCTGGGTGAAAAACATTATGAGGTTTTTTTGTTTAAGAAGTAACAAGTAACAGTCAATGTAAAAAGAAATGCTGGATTTGACACTTGCAAGCCGAAATGGCTCAGTTGGGAAAGCGTTTGACTGATAGACCTGAAGGTCCCTGGTTCAATCCCGGCTTTCGCCAGTTGAAATGAGGTACAGCAAACCCTATGACTCTTAGGCTGATCTCCCTGGGTGAAAAACTTTATGAGTTTTTTTGTTTAAGAAGTAACAAGTAACAGTCAATGTAAAAAATAAATGCTGGATTTGACACTTGCAAGCCGAAATAGCTCAGTTGGGAGAGCGTTAGACTGAAGATCTAAAGGTCCAGAAGGACAACTTTAAAGCAGCCCAGAAATTCAACATGTTTGTGTGCCTCAATGGCCAAGCGGATAACTCAAATGATATCCGTAGTATACCTAGTAGAAGTGTGCCGGTTCAAACCGGCAAAGACTTGTGTCTTTACTTTCCAAACCGATTTCAGAAGAAGAAAACAAACAAAAAAGATTTGTAGTAGTATCCAGCAGTTAGCTCAGTGTGATGAGAGCCTGTCCTTGGAAGCCACAGGTCCACGGTTCAAATCCCACATTATTCATAACTGTGACACTTTGCTTTGCACACTGATTTCCAGAAGGACAACTTTAAAGCAGCCCAGAAATTCACCATGTTTGTGTGCCTCAATGGCCAAGCGGATAAGTCAAATGATATCCGTAGTATACCTAGTAGAAGTGTGCCGGTTCAAACCGGCAAAGACTCATGTCTTTACTTTCCAAACCGATTTCAGAAGAAGAAAACAAACAAAAAAGATTTGTAGTAGTATCCAGCAGTTAGCTCAGTATGATGAGTGGCTGTGTTTGTGATCCACAGGTCCAGGGTTCAAATCCCACATTAGTCATGTGGCTCTGTGACACTTTGCTTTGCACACTGACTTTCTTGAATAAAAAATAAAAACTCAAAAGCACCAGGAGACATCTGCTGAATGCCCCAAGGTGCCTTGGCTCAATGGTGTGGAGCGCTTGACCCGTTGCCTCTGCTTCAGACAGTTGGCCGGTTCAAGTCCCATGTCATGACATCAAGGTGCTGGGAAGGACCATCGGGAGACGGTGCTCTCTCTCCCTGTTTCCTGAAAAGTAACGGTTGGGGGTTATGCCGTACGATATAGGCTATAGCCCAAGGTCCAAAATGATGAGAAACGAGGATAACTTTTTTTTTCAAAATTTCAAAAAACATGGGCTAATGGGAAATTTCCATTTCCGCAATTTCCGCAATTTCGCAATTTCCGCAATTACCATTTCCGCAATTTCCGCAATTCCGCAATTACAATTTCCGCAATTTCTGCAATTTCCGCAATATCCGCAATTTCGCAATTTCCGCAATTTGCGGAAATTGCGGAATAAATGAAAAAAAAACGATGTGTTATAGCCCATGTTTTTTGAAATTTTGAAAAAAAAAGTTATCCTCGTTTCTCATCATTTTGGACTGTGGGCTATAGCCTATATCGTACGGCATAACCCCCAACCGTTACTTTTCAGGAAACAGGGGGAGAGAGCACCGTCTCCCGATGGTCCTTCCCAGCACCTTGATGTCATGACATGGGACTTGAACCGGCCAACTGTCTGAAGCAGAGGCAACGGGTCAAGCGCTCCACACCATTGAGCCAAGGCACCTTGGGGCATTCAGCAGATTTCTCCTGGTGCTTTTGAGTTTTTATTTTTTATTCAAGAAAGTCAGTGTGCAAAGCAAAGTGTAACAGAGCCACATGACTAATGTGGGATTTGAACCCTGGACCTGTGGATCTCAAACACAGCCACTCATCACACTGAGCTAACTGCTGGATACTACTACAAATCTTTTTTGTTTGTTTTCTTCTTCTGAAATCGGTTTGGAAAGTAAAGACATGAGTCTTTGCCGGTTTGAACCGGCACACTTCTACTAGGTATACTACGGATATCATTTGACTTATCCGCTTGGCCATTGAGGCACACAAACATGGTGAATTTCTGGGCTGCTTTAAAGTTGTCCTTCTGGAAATCAGTGTGCAAAGCAAAGTGTCACAGTTATGAATAATGTGGGATTTGAACCCTGGACCTGTGGCTTCCAAGGACAGGCTCTCATCACACTGAGCTAACTGCTGGATACTACTACAAATCTTTTTTGTTTGTTTTCTTCTTCTGAAATCGGTTTGGAAAGTAAAGACATGAGTCTTTGCTGGTTTGAACCGGCACACTTCTACTAGGTATACTACGGATATCATTTGACTTATCCGCTTGGCCATTGAGGCACACAAACATGTTGAATTTCTGGGCTGCTTTAAAGTTGTCCTTCTGGACCTTTAGATCTTCAGTCTAACGCTCTCCCAACTGAGCTAAAGCTATTTCGGCTTGCAAGTGTCAAATCCAGCATTTATTTTTTACATTGACTGTTACTTGTTACTTCTTAAACAAAAAAACTCATAAAGTTTTTCACCCAGGGAGATCAGCCTAAGAGTCATAGGGTTTGCTGTACCTCATTTCAACTGGCGAAAGCCGGGATTGAACCAGGGACCTTCAGGTCTATCAGTCAAACGCTCTCCCAACTGAGCCATTTCGGCTTGCAAGTGTCAAATCCAGCATTTATTTTTACATTGACTGTTACTTGTTACTTCTTAAACAAAAAAAACTCATAATGTTTTTCACCCAGGGAGATCAGCCTAAGAGTCATAGGGTTTTGAGTTCCATCTTCGTCCTTTTTTTGTTCCAAGTGTTTCAACAATGTTGCAACTTCCGGGCCACCGATTGGCCGGTGCCCGGATCGTGCAGGCTACCATTGGCTGGTTCCAACTGGGGTTCCAACCCAGGAGCCAATGGGGGCATGGTCCCGCCCCTACCTCTCAGTAATTCCAAAACAGCACGGCGGCGGCCATCAATTGTTACAGTGTGCGGTGGATGGAGGTATTCATAATTTTAATAAATCGTACAAGGTGTTTGGAAAATATTTAAAGGCAGCAGGGCTTTCTCCAGGGGCCAATAAGGGAACGATTTTAATTTGGAACATTTCTGTCCATTTTTGGCTTAGTTATGGACATGTAGTATCTGTTAGCATGTTAGCTAGCTGCTGGATGATGATGATGATGATGGGTTCTTAATATTATGTGTGAATATTTCATATTTTTTTATTAAATCGTACAAGGCGTTTGGAAAATATTTAAAGGCGGCAGGGCTTTCTCCAGGGGCCAATAAGGGAACGATTTTAATTTGGAACATTTCTGTCCATTTTTGGCTTAGTTATGGACATGTATAGTATCTGTTAGCATGTTAGCTAGCTGCTGGATGATGATGATGATGATGGGTTCTTCTTATTATGTGTGAATATTTCATATTTTTTTATTAAATCGTACAAGGCGTTTGGAAAATATTTAAAGGCGGCAGGGCTTTCTCCAGGGGCCAATAAGGGAACGATTTTAATTTGGAACATTTCTGTCCATTTTTGGCTTAGTTATGGACATGTAGTATCTGTTAGCATGTTAGCTAGCTGCTGGATGATGATGATGATGATGGGTTCTTCTTATTATGTGTGAATATTTCATATTTTTTTATTAAATCGTACAAGGCGTTTGGAAATTAGTGAAAGGCACCGTGGCGTCAACCAGGTCTCACCAAGGAATCGACTTTAATTTGGAACATTTTTGGTTCATTTTGGCATAGACATGGACATTGGACATTGCAGCATATGTTAGCATTAGCTGCAATGGGTTCTTCTCATTATTGCGAACGCAGTGATTGCGAACACAGTGAGCACTTACTATGAGACCTAGCAGATCATGTCTGTCTGTCTGTCTGTCTGTGTGTGTGTCTGTCCCGCTATCCAAATATGGAGTGTGTTGCATCAGCAATCACTCAGCTCCATATATGGCCACAAAAGGGGCCAGGTCCACTCAGCTCCATATATGGGCACAAAATGTGAAAATTATGTAATATGAGCCAGATTGTAGATTGGCTATTTTAGTATTTTTCTTGTTTTATTTATTTAACTGTCTAGGCCTATTCACATGCAATGAACTCAAGTGTCACAAAGCAAAGCAACACGAAAAGCGATGGTAATAGTACTATTAGCCAGCTTCTGCTGACCTATATGGGGTGCGAGGCCCTGCATTGCTCAATAACCTGCTTTGATGACACTTTTGTCCTTTTGTATGTTTAAATCAAATGTCAAATTATAGTTCAAAGACACCAAGAAGATAGTCTGTGATTACAATATAAATTTAAAATGTATTACCCATTTCTTGTTTCCTGTTTTCCACTTTATTGTGATTTTAAATGATCCTTCACCTGACTGTAGACCAGCCCAGTGTCTCTGACATTAACACCGAGCCTCTCTCTTCACCGTCCAATGGCTGCCATCAGTCTCCGTCCACTCATCATCCGCCAGCCTACCTGCTGCCTCCTCCTCCTCCTCCTCCTCTTCCTCCCCCTATCCAGCTCATCGCCCCTGGACTTCAGCCCATCGCCCCCCAGCTCCATGCGGCGAATCTGACGATGAGAGCGCCCCTCACTTCACATTGTTGGGATTCTTCAGTGGTGCAATTATATATACGCACGCATGTTTCATGATAAATGCTTTTATGTGATGTATTCCCATGCTTTTGTTCTTGCTTAATGTAAATCGCTCTGGATTAAGAGCGTCTGCTAAATGCCTAAATTGTAAAATTGTAAATTGTCCCCTTGCGCGCAGGGTCCGGCCCATTCCTCTCTGTTATGTCATATGACGAGCATTTAACTTTTAATATCACAATTATTGTAGCTAATCTAACTGAATCTGGAAGTATTCCTTTATTAAATGATTCTTCATAGTCTGGAATTGTAACTGATCAATTTTCTTTTGTGACTTTCGCCTTTATTTTATATGGAGGGACAGTCAGTGGTGTAAACTTTATTTATATAGCACATTTCATACATAAAATGCAACTCTGTCACATTCTGTCTCTCCCTCAGTCTCCACACTGGCCTCCCATATCCCATTCCAGCACACCCAGTTCCATTTACACACCTGTCAACTACCTAATCAGCCCAGCAGTGAACACTTCTCCAATCAACCTGCTCACTATAAAACTGGACTCAGTACAAACACTCATTGTCAGTTCATAACCTGTGTCACAGATGTCCTGCCTGTTCATGTGTTGACTTTGATGTCATTCTGATTCATGCCTGATTCCTACCTGCATTCCCCTGTGTAAGATATCTCGTAATTCTTTATTAAATACTTTATTATTATACTCTAGTTTGTTGTGACTTTGCTCCTGGGTTCAACTCTGTCTGCATCCTTGACAACTAAAGTACTTCACATATTAAACTTTATTTATATAGCACATGTCATACATAAAATGCATAAAGTACTTCACATGAAAATAAAATAAAAAATAACAAGCAGCGGAATGCCAGAAACAAAAAGTAGGTCAATCTACAATTAGCAAATAAAAATAGCAATACAAAACTAAAACATTAAAAATGGTAAGGAAATTTGTATTGGATAATACATTTTAAATTGATATTATTTGATATTCAACTTTATTGACATTTATAATTAAATTGGTGTCTTTACACTGTAGAATCCATTGTTGTTTGTTTCTGTTGCTTAACTCTGTTGCTTTAACTACATATAAGTGTCTATTTGTTTGTCTCTAAATGTTTTGATGAATTGAACAATGGCCTTTGTTCAATTCATGCCATGCTATAGCACGCCGTTTTTCATCATTTTTGAGGATTTGAAGAAAATTCAAAATTTCAAAAAACATGGTTATAGCCCATCGTTTTTTGAATTTTTGAAAAAAATGTTATCCTCATTTTTCATCATTTTTGAACATGGGCTATAGCCCCTACCGTACGGCATACTATAGCACGCCGTTTTTCATCATTTTTGAGGATTTGAAGAAAATTCAAAATTTCAAAAACATGGGTTATAGCCCATCGTTTTTTGAATTTTTGAAAAAAATGTTATCCTCATTTTTCATCATTTTTGAACATGGGCTATAGCCCCTACCGTACGGCATACTATAGCACGCCGTTTTTTTCATCATTTTTGAGGATTTGAAGAAAATTCAAAATTTCAAAAAACATGGGTTATAGCCCATCGTTTTTTGAATTTTTGAATGGCTATAGCCCATGTTCAAAAATGATGAAAAATGAGGATAACATTTTTTTCAAAAATTCAAAAAACGATGGGGTATAACCCATGTTTTTTGAAATTTTGAATTTTCTTCAAATCCTCAAAAATGATGAAAAACGGCGTGCTATAGTATGCCGTACAGTAGGGGCTATAGCCCATGTTCAAAAATGATGAAAAATGAGGATAACATTTTTTTCAAGAATTCAAAAAACGATGGGGTATAACCCATGTTTTTTGAAATTTTGAATTTTCTTCAAATCTTCAAAAATGATGAAAAACGGCGTGCTATAGTATGCCGTACGGTAGGGGCTATAGCCCATGTTCAAAAATGATGAAAAATGAGGATAACATTTTTTTCAAAAATTCAAAAAACGATGGGGTATAACCCATGCTTTTTGAAATTTTGAATTTTCTTCAAATCCTCAAAAATGATGAAAAACGGCGTGCTATAGTATGCCGTACGGTAGGGGCTATAGCCCATGTTCAAAAATGATGAAAAATGAGGATAACATTTTTTTCAAAAATTCAAAAAACGATGGGGTATAACCCATGCTTTTTGAAATTTTGAATTTTCTTCAAATCCTCAAAAATGATGAAAAACGGCGTGCTATAGTATGCCGTACGGTAGGGGCTATAGCCCATGTTCAAAAATGATGAAAAATGAGGATAACATTTTTTTCAAAAATTCAAAAAACGATGGGCTATAACCCATGTTTCTTGAAATTTTGAATTTTCTTCAAATCCTCAAAAATGATGAAAAACGGCGTGCTATAGTATGCCGTACAGTAGGGGCTATAGCCCATGTTCAAAAATGATGAAAAATGAGGATAACATTTTTTTCAAAAATTCAAAAAACAATGGGCTATAACCCATGTTTTTTGAAATTTTGAATTTTCTTCAAATCCTCAAAAATGATGAAAAACGGCGTGCTATAGTATGCCGTACGGTAGGGGCTATAGCCCATGTTCAAAAATGATGAAAAATGAGGATAACATTTTTTTCAAAAATTCAAAAAACGATGGGGTATAACCCATGTTTTTTGAAATTTTGAATTTTCTTCAAATCCTCAAAAATGATGAAAAACGGCGTGCTATAGTATGCCGTACAGTAGGGGCTATAGCCCATGTTCAAAAATGATGAAAAATGAGGATAACATTTTTTTCAAGAATTCAAAAAACGATGGGGTATAACCCATGTTTTTTGAAATTTTGAATTTTCTTCAAAAATGATGAAAAACGGCGTGCTATAGTATGCCGTACGGTAGGGGCTATAGCCCATGTTCAAAAATGATGAAAAATGAGGATAACATTTTTTTCAAAAATTCAAAAAACGATGGGGTATAACCCATGCTTTTTGAAATTTTGAATTTTCTTCAAATCCTCAAAAATGATGAAAAACGGCGTGCTATAGTATGCCGTACGGTAGGGGCTATAGCCCATGTTCAAAAATGATGAAAAATGAGGATAACATTTTTTTCAAAAATTCAAAAAACGATGGGCTATAACCCATGTTTTTTGAAATTTTGAATTTTCTTCAAATCCTCAAAAATGATGAAAAACGGCGTGCTATAGTATGCCGTACGGTAGGGGCTATAGCCCATGTTCAAAAATGATGAAAAATGAGGATAACATTTTTTTCAAAAATTCAAAAAACGATGGGCTATAACCCATGTTTTTTGAAATTTTGAATTTTCTTCAAATCCTCAAAAATGATGAAAAACGGCGTGCTATAGTATGCCGTACGGTAGGGGCTATAGCCCATGTTCAAAAATGATGAAAAATGAGGATAACATTTTTTTCAAAAATTCAAAAAACGATGGGGTATAACCCATGTTTTTTGAAATTTTGAATTTTCTTCAAATCCTCAAAAATGATGAAAAACGGCGTGCTATAGTATGCCGTACAGTAGGGGCTATAGCCCATGTTCAAAAATGATGAAAAATGAGGATAACATTTTTTTCAAGAATTCAAAAAACGATGGGGTATAACCCATGTTTTTTGAAATTTTGAATTTTCTTCAAAAATGATGAAAAACGGCGTGCTATAGTATGCCGTACGGTAGGGGCTATAGCCCATGTTCAAAAATGATGAAAAATGAGGATAACATTTTTTTCAAAAATTCAAAAAACGATGGGGTATAACCCATGCTTTTTGAAATTTTGAATTTTCTTCAAATCCTCAAAAATGATGAAAAACGGCGTGCTATAGTATGCCGTACGGTAGGGGCTATAGCCCATGTTCAAAAATGATGAAAAATGAGGATAACATTTTTTTCAAAAATTCAAAAAACGATGGGCTATAACCCATGTTTTTTGAAATTTTGAATTTTCTTCAAATCCTCAAAAATGATGAAAAACGGCGTGCTATAGTATGCCGTACGGTAGGGGCTATAGCCCATGTTCAAAAATGATGAAAAATGAGGATAACATTTTTTTCAAAAATTCAAAAAACGATGGGCTATAACCCATGTTTTTTGAAATTTTGAATTTTCTTCAAATCCTCAAAAATGATGAAAAACGGCGTGCTATAGTATGCCGTACGGTAGGGGCTATAGCCCATGTTCAAAAATGATGAAAAATGAGGATAACATTTTTTTCAAAAATTCAAAAAACAATGGGCTATAACCCATGTTTTTTGAAATTTTGAATTTTCTTCAAATCCTCAAAAATGATAAAAAACGGCGTGCTACAGTATGCCGTACGGTAGGGGCTATAGCCCATGTTCAAAAATGATGAAAAATGAGGATAACATTTTTTTCAAAAATTCAAAAAACGATGGGGTATAACCCATGTTTTTTGAAATTTTGAATTTTCTTCAAATCCTCAAAAATGATGAAAAACGGCGTGCTATAGTATGCCGTACAGTAGGGGCTATAGCCCATGTTCAAAAATGATGAAAAATGAGGATAACATTTTTTTCAAAAATTCAAAAAACGATGGGCTATAACCCATGTTTTTTGAAATTTTGAAATTTCTTCAAATCCTCAAAAATGATGAAAAACGGCGTGCTATAGTATGCCGTACGGTAGGGGCTATAGCCCATGTTCAAAAATGATGAAAAATAAGGATAACATTTTTTTCAAAAATTCAAAAAACGATGGGCTATAACCCATGTTTTTTGAAATTTTGAAATTTCTTCAAATCCTCAAAAATGATGAAAAACGGCGTGCTATAGTATGCCGTACGGTAGGGGCTATAGCCCATGTTCAAAAATGATGAAAAATAAGGATAACATTTTTTTCAAAAATTCAAAAAACGATGGGCTATAACCCATGTTTTTTGAAATTTTGAATTTTCTTCAAATCCTCAAAAATGATGAAAAACGGCGTGCTATAGTATGCCGTACGGTAGGGGCTATAGCCCATGTTCAAAAATGATGAAAAATGAGGATAACATTTTTTTCAAAAATTCAAAAAACAATGGGCTATAACCCATGTTTTTTGAAATTTTGAAATTTCTTCAAAACCTCAAAAATGATGAAAAACGGCGTGCTATAGTATGCCGTACGGTAGGGGCTATAGCCCATGTTCCAAAATGATGAAAAATAAGGATAACATTTTTTTCAAAAATTCAAAAAACGATGGGCTATAACCCATGTTTTTTGAAATTTTGAATTTTCTTCAAATCCTCAAAAATGATGAAAAACGGCGTGCTATAGTATGCCGTACGGTAGGGGCTATAGCCCATGTTCAAAAATGATGAAAAATGAGGATAACATTTTTTCAAAAATTCAAAAAACTATGGGCTATAACCCATGTTTTTTGAAATTTTGAATTTTCTTCAAATTCTCAAAATTGATGAAAAACGGCGTGCTATAGTATGCCGTACGGTAGGGGCTATAGCCCATGTTCAAAAATGATGAAAAATGAGGATAACATTTTTTTCAAAAATTCAAAAAACGATGGGCTATAACCCATGTTTTTTGAAATTTTGAATTTTCTTCAAATCCTCAAAAATGATGAAAAACGGCGTGCTATAGTATGCCGTACGGTAGGGGCTATAGCCCATGTTCAAAAATGATGAAAAATGAGGATAACATTTTTTTCAAAAATTCAAAAAACAATGGGCTATAACCCATGTTTTTTGAAATTTTGAATTTTCTTCAAATCCTCAAAAATGATGAAAAACGGCGTGCTATAGTATGCCGTACGGTAGGGGCTATAGCCCATGTTCAAAAATGATGAAAAATGAGGATAACATTTTTTTCAAAAATTCAAAAAACGATGGGGTATAACCCATGTTTTTTGAAATTTTGAATTTTCTTCAAATCCTCAAAAATGATGAAAAACGGCGTGCTATAGTATGCCGTACAGTAGGGGCTATAGCCCATGTTCAAAAATGATGAAAAATGAGGATAACATTTTTTTCAAGAATTCAAAAAACGATGGGGTATAACCCATGTTTTTTGAAATTTTGAATTTTCTTCAAATCTTCAAAAATGATGAAAAACGGCGTGCTATAGTATGCCGTACGGTAGGGGCTATAGCCCATGTTCAAAAATGATGAAAAATGAGGATAACATTTTTTTCAAAAATTCAAAAAACGATGGGCTATAACCCATGTTTTTTGAAATTTTGAATTTTCTTCAAATCCTCAAAAATGATGAAAAACGGCGTGCTATAGTATGCCGTACAGTAGGGGCTATAGCCCATGTTCAAAAATGATGAAAAATGAGGATAACATTTTTTTCAAAAATTCAAAAAACGATGGGCTATAACCCATGTTTTTTGAAATTTTGAATTTTCTTCAAATCCTCAAAAATGATGAAAAACGGCGTGCTATAGTATGCCGTACGGTAGGGGCTATAGCCCATGTTCAAAAATGATGAAAAATGAGGATAACATTTTTTTCAAAAATTCAAAAAACGATGGGCTATAACCCATGTTTTTTGAAATTTTGAATTTTCTTCAAATCCTCAAAAATGATGAAAAACGGCGTGCTATAGTATGCCGTACGGTAGGGGCTATAGCCCATGTTCAAAAATGATGAAAAATGAGGATAACATTTTTTTCAAAAATTCAAAAAACAATGGGCTATAACCCATGTTTTTTGAAATTTTGAATTTTCTTCAAATCCTCAAAAATGATAAAAAACGGCGTGCTACAGTATGCCGTACGGTAGGGGCTATAGCCCATGTTCAAAAATGATGAAAAATGAGGATAACATTTTTTTCAAAAATTCAAAAAACGATGGGGTATAACCCATGTTTTTTGAAATTTTGAATTTTCTTCAAATCCTCAAAAATGATGAAAAACGGCGTGCTATAGTATGCCGTACAGTAGGGGCTATAGCCCATGTTCAAAAATGATGAAAAATGAGGATAACATTTTTTTCAAAAATTCAAAAAACGATGGGCTATAACCCATGTTTTTTGAAATTTTGAAATTTCTTCAAATCCTCAAAAATGATGAAAAACGGCGTGCTATAGTATGCCGTACGGTAGGGGCTATAGCCCATGTTCAAAAATGATGAAAAATAAGGATAACATTTTTTTCAAAAATTCAAAAAACGATGGGCTATAACCCATGTTTTTTGAAATTTTGAAATTTCTTCAAATCCTCAAAAATGATGAAAAACGGCGTGCTATAGTATGCCGTACGGTAGGGGCTATAGCCCATGTTCAAAAATGATGAAAAATAAGGATAACATTTTTTTCAAAAATTCAAAAAACGATGGGCTATAACCCATGTTTTTTGAAAATTTGAATTTTCTTCAAATCCTCAAAAATGATGAAAAACGGCGTGCTATAGTATGCCGTACGGTAGGGGCTATAGCCCATGTTCAAAAATGATGAAAAATGAGGATAACATTTTTTTCAAAAATTCAAAAAACAATGGGATATAACCCATGTTTTTTGAAATTTTGAAATTTCTTCAAAACCTCAAAAATGATGAAAAACGGCGTGCTATAGTATGCCGTACGGTAGGGGCTATAGCCCATGTTCCAAAATGATGAAAAATAAGGATAACATTTTTTTCAAAAATTCAAAAAACGATGGGCTATAACCCATGTTTTTTGAAATTTTGAATTTTCTTCAAATCCTCAAAAATGATGAAAAACGGCGTGCTATAGTATGCCGTACGGTAGGGGCTATAGCCCATGTTCAAAAATGATGAAAAATGAGGATAACATTTTTTCAAAAATTCAAAAAACTATGGGCTATAACCCATGTTTTTTGAAATTTTGAATTTTCTTCAAATTCTCAAAATTGATGAAAAACGGCGTGCTATAGTATGCCGTACGGTAGGGGCTATAGCCCATGTTCAAAAATGATGAAAAATGAGGATAACATTTTTTTCAAAAATTCAAAAAACGATGGGCTATAACCCATGTTTTTTGAAATTTTGAATTTTCTTCAAATCCTCAAAAATGATGAAAAACGGCGTGCTATAGTATGCCGTACGGTAGGGGCTATAGCCCATGTTCAAAAATGATGAAAAATGAGGATAACATTTTTTTCAAAAATTCAAAAAACAATGGGCTATAACCCATGTTTTTTGAAATTTTGAATTTTCTTCAAATCCTCAAAAATGATGAAAAACGGCGTGCTATAGTATGCCGTACGGTAGGGGCTATAGCCCATGTTCAAAAATGATGAAAAATGAGGATAACATTTTTTTCAAAAATTCAAAAAAACGATGGGCTATAACCCATGTTTTTTGAAATTTTGAATTTTCTTCAAATCCTCAAAAATGATGAAAAACGGCGTGCTATAGTATGCCGTACGGTAGGGGCTATAGCCCATGTTCAAAAATGATGAAAAATGAGGATAACATTTTTTTCAAAAATTCAAAAAACGATGGGCTATAACCCATGTTTTTTGAAATTTTGAATTTTCTTCAAATCCTCAAAAATGATGAAAAACAGTGTGCTATAGTATGCCGTACGGTAGGGGCTATAGCCCATGTTCAAAAATGATGAAAAATGAGGATAACATTTTTTTCAAAAATTCAAAAAACGATGGGCTATAACCCATGTTTTTTGAAATTTTGAATTTTCTTCAAATCCTCAAAAATGATGAAAAACGGCGTGCTATAGTATGCCGTACAGTAGGGGCTATAGCCCATGTTCAAAAATGATGAAAAATGAGGATAACATTTTTTTCAAAAATTCAAAAAACGATGGGCTATAACCCATGTTTTTTGAAATTTTGAATTTTCTTCAAATCCTCAAAAATGATGAAAAACGGCGTGCTATAGTATGCCGTACGGTAGGGGCTATAGCCCATGTTCAAAAATGATGAAAAATGAGGATAACATTTTTTTCAAAAATTCAAAAAACGATGGGCTATAACCCATGTTTTTTGAAATTTTGATTTTTCTTCAAATCCTCAAAAATGATGAAAAACGGCGTGCTATAGTATGCCGTACGGTAGGGGCTATAGCCCATGTTCAAAAATGATGAAAAATGAGGATAACATTTTTTTCAAAAATTCAAAAAACAATGGGCTATAACCCATGTTTTTTGAAATTTTGAATTTTCTTCAAATCCTCAAAAATGATGAAAAACGGCGTGCTATAGTATGCCGTACGGTAGGGGCTATAGCCCATGTTCAAAAATGATGAAAAATGAGGATAACATTTTTTTCAAAAATTCAAAAAACGATGGGGTATAACCCATGTTTTTTGAAATTTTGAATTTTCTTCAAATCCTCAAAAATGATGAAAAACGGCGTGCTATAGTATGCCGTACAGTAGGGGCTATAGCCCATGTTCAAAAATGATGAAAAATGAGGATAACATTTTTTTCAAGAATTCAAAAAACGATGGGGTATAACCCATGTTTTTTTAAATTTTGAATTTTCTTCAAATCTTCAAAAATGATGAAAAACGGCGTGCTATAGTATGCCGTACGGTAGGGGCTATAGCCCATGTTCAAAAATGATGAAAAATGAGGATAACATTTTTTTCAAAAATTCAAAAAACGATGGGGTATAACCCATGCTTTTTGAAATTTTGAATTTTCTTCAAATCCTCAAAAATGATGAAAAACGGCGTGCTATAGTATGCCGTACGGTAGGGGCTATAGCCCATGTTCAAAAATGATGAAAAATGAGGATAACATTTTTTTCAAAAATTCAAAAAACGATGGGCTATAACCCATGTTTTTTGAAATTTTGAATTTTCTTCAAATCCTCAAAAATGATGAAAAACGGCGTGCTATAGTATGCCGTACAGTAGGGGCTATAGCCCATGTTCAAAAATGATGAAAAATGAGGATAACATTTTTTTCAAAAATTCAAAAAACGATGGGCTATAACCCATGTTTTTTGAAATTTTGAATTTTCTTCAAATCCTCAAAAATGATGAAAAACGGCGTGCTATAGTATGCCGTACGGTAGGGGCTATAGCCCATGTTCAAAAATGATGAAAAATGAGGATAACATTTTTTTCAAAAATTCAAAAAACGATGGGGTATAACCCATGTTTTTTGAAATTTTGAATTTTCTTCAAATCCTCAAAAATGATGAAAAACGGCGTGCTATAGTATGCCGTACAGTAGGGGCTATAGCCCATGTTCAAAAATGATGAAAAATGAGGATAACATTTTTTTCAAGAATTCAAAAAACGATGGGGTATAACCCATGTTTTTTGAAATTTTGAATTTTCTTCAAATCTTCAAAAATGATGAAAAACGGCGTGCTATAGTATGCCGTACGGTAGGGGCTATAGCCCATGTTCAAAAATGATGAAAAATGAGGATAACATTTTTTTCAAAAATTCAAAAAACGATGGGGTATAACCCATGCTTTTTGAAATTTTGAATTTTCTTCAAATCCTCAAAAATGATGAAAAACGGCGTGCTATAGTATGCCGTACGGTAGGGGCTATAGCCCATGTTCAAAAATGATGAAAAATGAGGATAACATTTTTTTCAAAAATTCAAAAAACGATGGGCTATAACCCATGTTTTTTGAAATTTTGAATTTTCTTCAAATCCTCAAAAATGATGAAAAACGGCGTGCTATAGTATGCCGTACGGTAGGGGCTATAGCCCATGTTCAAAAATGATGAAAAATGAGGATAACATTTTTTTCAAAAATTCAAAAAACAATGGGCTATAACCCATGTTTTTTGAAATTTTGAATTTTCTTCAAATCCTCAAAAATGATGAAAAACGGCGTGCTATAGTATGCCGTACGGTAGGGGCTATAGCCCATGTTCAAAAATGATGAAAAATGAGGATAACATTTTTTTCAAAAATTCAAAAAAACGATGGGCTATAACCCATGTTTTTTGAAATTTTGAATTTTCTTCAAATCCTCAAAAATGATGAAAAACGGCGTGCTATAGTATGCCGTACGGTAGGGGCTATAGCCCATGTTCAAAAATGATGAAAAATGAGGATAACATTTTTTTCAAAAATTCAAAAAACGATGGGCTATAACCCATGTTTTTTGAAATTTTGAATTTTCTTCAAATCCTCAAAAATGATGAAAAACAGTGTGCTATAGTATGCCGTACGGTAGGGGCTATAGCCCATGTTCAAAAATGATGAAAAATGAGGATAACATTTTTTTCAAAAATTCAAAAAACGATGGGCTATAACCCATGTTTTTTGAAATTTTGAATTTTCTTCAAATCCTCAAAAATGATGAAAAACGGCGTGCTATAGTATGCCGTACAGTAGGGGCTATAGCCCATGTTCAAAAATGATGAAAAATGAGGATAACATTTTTTTCAAAAATTCAAAAAACGATGGGCTATAACCCATGTTTTTTGAAATTTTGAATTTTCTTCAAATCCTCAAAAATGATGAAAAACGGCGTGCTATAGTATGCCGTACAGTAGGGGCTATAGCCCATGTTCAAAAATGATGAAAAATGAGGATAACATTTTTTTCAAAAATTCAAAAAACGATGGGCTATAACCCATGTTTTTTGAAATTTTGAATTTTCTTCAAATCCTCAAAAATGATGAAAAACGGCGTGCTATAGTATGCCGTACGGTAGGGGCTATAGCCCATGTTCAAAAATGATGAAAAATGAGGATAACATTTTTTTCAAAAATTCAAAAAACGATGGGCTATAACCCATGTTTTTTGAAATTTTGAATTTTCTTCAAATCCTCAAAAATGATGAAAAACGGCGTGCTATAGTATGCCGTACGGTAGGGGCTATAGCCCATGTTCAAAAATGATGAAAAATGAGGATAACATTTTTTTCAAAAATTCAAAAAACAATGGGCTATAACCCATGTTTTTTGAAATTTTGAATTTTCTTCAAATCCTCAAAAATGATGAAAAACGGCGTGCTATAGTATGCCGTACGGTAGGGGCTATAGCCCATGTTCAAAAATGATGAAAAATGAGGATAACATTTTTTTCAAAAATTCAAAAAACGATGGGGTATAACCCATGTTTTTTGAAATTTTGAATTTTCTTCAAATCCTCAAAAATGATGAAAAACGGCGTGCTATAGTATGCCGTACAGTAGGGGCTATAGCCCATGTTCAAAAATGATGAAAAATGAGGATAACATTTTTTTCAAGAATTCAAAAAACGATGGGGTATAACCCATGTTTTTTTAAATTTTGAATTTTCTTCAAATCTTCAAAAATGATGAAAAACGGCGTGCTATAGTATGCCGTACGGTAGGGGCTATAGCCCATGTTCAAAAATGATGAAAAATGAGGATAACATTTTTTTCAAAAATTCAAAAAACGATGGGGTATAACCCATGCTTTTTGAAATTTTGAATTTTCTTCAAATCCTCAAAAATGATGAAAAACGGCGTGCTATAGTATGCCGTACGGTAGGGGCTATAGCCCATGTTCAAAAATGATGAAAAATGAGGATAACATTTTTTTCAAAAATTCAAAAAACGATGGGCTATAACCCATGTTTTTTGAAATTTTGAATTTTCTTCAAATCCTCAAAAATGATGAAAAACGGCGTGCTATAGTATGCCGTACAGTAGGGGCTATAGCCCATGTTCAAAAATGATGAAAAATGAGGATAACATTTTTTTCAAAAATTCAAAAAACAATGGGCTATAACCCATGTTTTTTGAAATTTTGAATTTTCTTCAAATCCTCAAAAATGATGAAAAACGGCGTGCTATAGTATGCCGTACGGTAGGGGCTATAGCCCATGTTCAAAAATGATGAAAAATGAGGATAACATTTTTTTCAAAAATTCAAAAAACGATGGGGTATAACCCATGTTTTTTGAAATTTTGAATTTTCTTCAAATCCTCAAAAATGATGAAAAACGGCGTGCTATAGTATGCCGTACAGTAGGGGCTATAGCCCATGTTCAAAAATGATGAAAAATGAGGATAACATTTTTTTCAAGAATTCAAAAAACGATGGGGTATAACCCATGTTTTTTGAAATTTTGAATTTTCTTCAAATCTTCAAAAATGATGAAAAACGGCGTGCTATAGTATGCCGTACGGTAGGGGCTATAGCCCATGTTCAAAAATGATGAAAAATGAGGATAACATTTTTTTCAAAAATTCAAAAAACGATGGGGTATAACCCATGCTTTTTGAAATTTTGAATTTTCTTCAAATCCTCAAAAATGATGAAAAACGGCGTGCTATAGTATGCCGTACGGTAGGGGCTATAGCCCATGTTCAAAAATGATGAAAAATGAGGATAACATTTTTTTCAAAAATTCAAAAAACGATGGGCTATAACCCATGTTTTTTGAAATTTTGAATTTTCTTCAAATCCTCAAAAATGATGAAAAACGGCGTGCTATAGTATGCCGTACAGTAGGGGCTATAGCCCATGTTCAAAAATGATGAAAAATGAGGATAACATTTTTTTCAAAAATTCAAAAAACGATGGGCTATAACCCATGTTTTTTGAAATTTTGAATTTTCTTCAAATCCTCAAAAATGATGAAAAACGGCGTGCTATAGTATGCCGTACGGTAGGGGCTATAGCCCATGTTCAAAAATGATGAAAAATGAGGATAACATTTTTTTCAAAAATTCAAAAAACGATGGGCTATAACCCATGTTTTTTGAAATTTTGAATTTTCTTCAAATCCTCAAAAATGATGAAAAACGGCGTGCTATAGTATGCCGTACGGTAGGGGCTATAGCCCATGTTCAAAAATGATGAAAAATGAGGATAACATTTTTTTCAAAAATTCAAAAAACAATGGGCTATAACCCATGTTTTTTGAAATTTTGAATTTTCTTCAAATCCTCAAAAATGATAAAAAACGGCGTGCTACAGTATGCCGTACGGTAGGGGCTATAGCCCATGTTCAAAAATGATGAAAAATGAGGATAACATTTTTTTCAAAAATTCAAAAAACGATGGGGTATAACCCATGTTTTTTGAAATTTTGAATTTTCTTCAAATCCTCAAAAATGATGAAAAACGGCGTGCTATAGTATGCCGTACAGTAGGGGCTATAGCCCATGTTCAAAAATGATGAAAAATGAGGATAACATTTTTTTCAAAAATTCAAAAAACGATGGGGTATAACCCATGTTTTTTGAAATTTTGAATTTTCTTCAAAAATGATGAAAAACGGCGTGCTATAGTATGCCGTACGGTAGGGGCTATAGCCCATGTTCAAAAATGATGAAAAATGAGGATAACATTTTTTTCAAAAATTCAAAAAACGATGGGGTATAACCCATGCTTTTTGAAATTTTGAATTTTCTTCAAATCCTCAAAAATGATGAAAAACGGCGTGCTATAGTATGCCGTACGGTAGGGGCTATAGCCCATGTTCAAAAATGATGAAAAATGAGGATAACATTTTTTTCAAAAATTCAAAAAACGATGGGCTATAACCCATGTTTTTTGAAATTTTGAATTTTCTTCAAATCCTCAAAAATGATGAAAAACGGCGTGCTATAGTATGCCGTACGGTAGGGGCTATAGCCCATGTTCAAAAATGATGAAAAATGAGGATAACATTTTTTTCAAAAATTAAAAAAACAATGGGCTATAACCCATGTTTTTTGAAATTTTGAATTTTCTTCAAATCCTCAAAAATGATGAAAAACGGCGTGCTATAGTATGCCGTACGGTAGGGGCTATAGCCCATGTTCAAAAATGATGAAAAATGAGGATAACATTTTTTTCAAAAATTCAAAAAACAATGGGCTATAACCCATGTTTTTTGAAATTTTGAATTTTCTTCAAATCCTCAAAAATGATGAAAAACGGCGTGCTATAGTATGCCGTACGGTAGGGGCTATAGCCCATGTTCAAAAATGATGAAAAATGAGGATAACATTTTTTTCAAAAATTCAAAAAACAATGGGCTATAACCCATGTTTTTTGAAATTTTTAATTTTCTTCAAATCCTCAAAAATGATGAAAAACGGCGTGCTATAGTATGCCGTACGGTAGGGGCTATAGCCCATGTTCAAAAATGATGAAAAATGAGGATAACATTTTTTTCAAAAATTCAAAAAACGATGGGCTATAACCCATGTTTTTTGAAATTTTGAAATTTCTTCAAATCCTCAAAAATGATGAAAAACGGCGTGCTATAGTATGCCGTACGGTAGGGGCTATAGCCCATGTTCAAAAATGATGAAAAATGAGGATAACATTTTTTTCAAAAATTCAAAAAACGATGGGCTATAACCCATGTTTTTTGAAATTTTGAATTTTCTTCAAATCCTCAAAAATGATGAAAAACGGCGTGCTATAGTATGCCGTACGGTAGGGGCTATAGCCCATGTTCAAAAATGATGAAAAATGAGGATAACATTTTTTTCAAAAATTCAAAAAACAATGGGCTATAACCCATGTTTTTTGAAATTTTGAATTTTCTTCAAATCCTCAAAAATGATGAAAAACGGCGTGCTATAGTATGCCGTACGGTAGGGGCTATAGCCCATGTTCAAAAATGATGAAAAATGAGGATAACATTTTTTTCAAAAATTCAAAAAACAATGGGCTATAACCCATGTTTTTTGAAATTTTGAATTTTCTTCAAATCCTCAAAAATGATGAAAAACGGCGTGCTATAGTATGCCGTACGGTAGGGGCTATAGCCCATGTTCAAAAATGATGAAAAATGAGGATAACATTTTTTTCAAAAATTCAAAAAACAATGGGCTATAACCCATGTTTTTTGAAATTTTGAATTTTCTTCAAATCCTCAAAAATGATGAAAAACGGCGTGCTATAGTATGCCGTACGGTAGGGGCTATAGCCCATGTTCAAAAATGATGAAAAATGAGGATAACATTTTTTTCAAAAATTCAAAAAACGATGGGCTATAACCCATGTTTTTTGAAATTTTGAAATTTCTTCAAATCCTCAAAAATGATGAAAAACGGCGTGCTATAGTATGCCGTACGGTAGGGGCTATAGCCCATGTTCAAAAATGATGAAAAATAAGGATAACATTTTTTTCAAAAATTCAAAAAACGATGGGCTATAACCCATGTTTTTTGAAATTTTGAAATTTCTTCAAATCCTCAAAAATGATGAAAAACGGCGTGCTATAGTATGCCGTACGGTAGGGGCTATAGCCCATGTTCAAAAATGATGAAAAATGAGGATAACATTTTTTTCAAAAATTCAAAAAACGATGGGGTATAACCCATGTTTTTTGAAATTTTGAATTTTCTTCAAATCCTCAAAAATGATGAAAAACGGCGTGCTATAGTATGCCGTACAGTAGGGGCTATAGCCCATGTTCAAAAATGATGAAAAATGAGGATAACATTTTTTTCAAGAATTCAAAAAACGATGGGGTATAACCCATGTTTTTGAAATTTTGAATTTTCTTCAAATCTTCAAAAATGATGAAAAACGGCGTGCTATAGTATGCCGTACGGTAGGGGCTATAGCCCATGTTCAAAAATGATGAAAAATGAGGATAACATTTTTTTCAAAAATTCAAAAAACGATGGGGTATAACCCATGCTTTTTGAAATTTTGAATTTTCTTCAAATCCTCAAAAATGATGAAAAACGGCGTGCTATAGTATGCCGTACGGTAGGGGCTATAGCCCATGTTCAAAAATGATGAAAAATGAGGATAACATTTTTTTTCAAAAATTCAAAAAACGATGGGCTATAACCCATGTTTTTTGAAATTTTGAATTTTCTTCAAATCCTCAAAAATGATGAAAAACGGCGTGCTATAGTATGCCGTACAGTAGGGGCTATAGCCCATGTTCAAAAATGATGAAAAATGAGGATAACATTTTTTTCAAAAATTCAAAAAACGATGGGCTATAACCCATGTTTTTTGAAATTTTGAATTTTCTTCAAATCCTCAAAAATGATGAAAAACGGCGTGCTATAGTATGCCGTACGGTAGGGGCTATAGCCCATGTTCAAAAATGATGAAAAATGAGGATAACATTTTTTTCAAAAATTCAAAAAACGATGGGCTATAACCCATGTTTTTTGAAATTTTGAATTTTCTTCAAATCCTCAAAAATGATGAAAAACGGCGTGCTATAGTATGCCGTACGGTAGGGGCTATAGCCCATGTTCAAAAATGATGAAAAATGAGGATAACATTTTTTTCAAAAATTCAAAAAACAATGGGCTATAACCCATGTTTTTTGAAATTTTGAATTTTCTTCAAATCCTCAAAAATGATAAAAAACGGCGTGCTACAGTATGCCGTACGGTAGGGGCTATAGCCCATGTTCAAAAATGATGAAAAATGAGGATAACATTTTTTTCAAAAATTCAAAAAACGATGGGGTATAACCCATGTTTTTTGAAATTTTGAATTTTCTTCAAATCCTCAAAAATGATGAAAAACGGCGTGCTATAGTATGCCGTACAGTAGGGGCTATAGCCCATGTTCAAAAATGATGAAAAATGAGGATAACATTTTTTTCAAAAATTCAAAAAACGATGGGCTATAACCCATGTTTTTTGAAATTTTGAAATTTCTTCAAATCCTCAAAAATGATGAAAAACGGCGTGCTATAGTATGCCGTACGGTAGGGGCTATAGCCCATGTTCAAAAATGATGAAAAATAAGGATAACATTTTTTTCAAAAATTCAAAAAACGATGGGCTATAACCCATGTTTTTTGAAATTTTGAAATTTCTTCAAATCCTCAAAAATGATGAAAAACGGCGTGCTATAGTATGCCGTACGGTAGGGGCTATAGCCCATGTTCAAAAATGATGAAAAATAAGGATAACATTTTTTTCAAAAATTCAAAAAACGATGGGCTATAACCCATGTTTTTTGAAATTTTGAATTTTCTTCAAATCCTCAAAAATGATGAAAAACGGCGTGCTATAGTATGCCGTACGGTAGGGGCTATAGCCCATGTTCAAAAATGATGAAAAATGAGGATAACATTTTTTTCAAAAATTCAAAAAACAATGGGCTATAACCCATGTTTTTTGAAATTTTGAAATTTCTTCAAAACCTCAAAAATGATGAAAAACGGCGTGCTATAGTATGCCGTACGGTAGGGGCTATAGCCCATGTTCCAAAATGATGAAAAATAAGGATAACATTTTTTTCAAAAATTCAAAAAACGATGGGGTATAACCCATGTTTTTTGAAATTTTGAATTTTCTTCAAATCCTCAAAAATGATGAAAAACGGCGTGCTATAGTATGCCGTACAGTAGGGGCTATAGCCCATGTTCAAAAATGATGAAAAATGAGGATAACATTTTTTTCAAAAATTCAAAAAACGATGGGGTATAACCCATGTTTTTTGAAATTTTGAATTTTCTTCAAAAATGATGAAAAACGGCGTGCTATAGTATGCCGTACGGTAGGGGCTATAGCCCATGTTCAAAAATGATGAAAAATGAGGATAACATTTTTTTCAAAAATTCAAAAAACGATGGGGTATAACCCATGCTTTTTGAAATTTTGAATTTTCTTCAAATCCTCAAAAATGATGAAAAACGGCGTGCTATAGTATGCCGTACGGTAGGGGCTATAGCCCATGTTCAAAAATGATGAAAAATGAGGATAACATTTTTTTCAAAAATTCAAAAAACGATGGGCTATAACCCATGTTTTTTGAAATTTTGAATTTTCTTCAAATCCTCAAAAATGATGAAAAACGGCGTGCTATAGTATGCCGTACGGTAGGGGCTATAGCCCATGTTCAAAAATGATGAAAAATGAGGATAACATTTTTTTCAAAAATTAAAAAAACAATGGGCTATAACCCATGTTTTTTGAAATTTTGAATTTTCTTCAAATCCTCAAAAATGATGAAAAACGGCGTGCTATAGTATGCCGTACGGTAGGGGCTATAGCCCATGTTCAAAAATGATGAAAAATGAGGATAACATTTTTTTCAAAAATTCAAAAAACAATGGGCTATAACCCATGTTTTTTGAAATTTTGAATTTTCTTCAAATCCTCAAAAATGATGAAAAACGGCGTGCTATAGTATGCCGTACGGTAGGGGCTATAGCCCATGTTCAAAAATGATGAAAAATGAGGATAACATTTTTTTCAAAAATTCAAAAAACAATGGGCTATAACCCATGTTTTTTGAAATTTTTAATTTTCTTCAAATCCTCAAAAATGATGAAAAACGGCGTGCTATAGTATGCCGTACGGTAGGGGCTATAGCCCATGTTCAAAAATGATGAAAAATGAGGATAACATTTTTTTCAAAAATTCAAAAAACGATGGGCTATAACCCATGTTTTTTGAAATTTTGAAATTTCTTCAAATCCTCAAAAATGATGAAAAACGGCGTGCTATAGTATGCCGTACGGTAGGGGCTATAGCCCATGTTCAAAAATGATGAAAAATGAGGATAACATTTTTTTCAAAAATTCAAAAAACGATGGGCTATAACCCATGTTTTTTGAAATTTTGAATTTTCTTCAAATCCTCAAAAATGATGAAAAACGGCGTGCTATAGTATGCCGTACGGTAGGGGCTATAGCCCATGTTCAAAAATGATGAAAAATGAGGATAACATTTTTTTCAAAAATTCAAAAAACAATGGGCTATAACCCATGTTTTTTGAAATTTTGAATTTTCTTCAAATCCTCAAAAATGATGAAAAACGGCGTGCTATAGTATGCCGTACGGTAGGGGCTATAGCCCATGTTCAAAAATGATGAAAAATGAGGATAACATTTTTTTCAAAAATTCAAAAAACAATGGGCTATAACCCATGTTTTTTGAAATTTTGAATTTTCTTCAAATCCTCAAAAATGATGAAAAACGGCGTGCTATAGTATGCCGTACGGTAGGGGCTATAGCCCATGTTCAAAAATGATGAAAAATGAGGATAACATTTTTTTCAAAAATTCAAAAAACAATGGGCTATAACCCATGTTTTTTGAAATTTTGAATTTTCTTCAAATCCTCAAAAATGATGAAAAACGGCGTGCTATAGTATGCCGTACGGTAGGGGCTATAGCCCATGTTCAAAAATGATGAAAAATGAGGATAACATTTTTTTCAAAAATTCAAAAAACGATGGGCTATAACCCATGTTTTTTGAAATTTTGAAATTTCTTCAAATCCTCAAAAATGATGAAAAACGGCGTGCTATAGTATGCCGTACGGTAGGGGCTATAGCCCATGTTCAAAAATGATGAAAAATAAGGATAACATTTTTTTCAAAAATTCAAAAAACGATGGGCTATAACCCATGTTTTTTGAAATTTTGAAATTTCTTCAAATCCTCAAAAATGATGAAAAACGGCGTGCTATAGTATGCCGTACGGTAGGGGCTATAGCCCATGTTCAAAAATGATGAAAAATGAGGATAACATTTTTTTCAAAAATTCAAAAAACGATGGGGTATAACCCATGTTTTTTGAAATTTTGAATTTTCTTCAAATCCTCAAAAATGATGAAAAACGGCGTGCTATAGTATGCCGTACAGTAGGGGCTATAGCCCATGTTCAAAAATGATGAAAAATGAGGATAACATTTTTTTCAAGAATTCAAAAAACGATGGGGTATAACCCATGTTTTTTGAAATTTTGAATTTTCTTCAAATCTTCAAAAATGATGAAAAACGGCGTGCTATAGTATGCCGTACGGTAGGGGCTATAGCCCATGTTCAAAAATGATGAAAAATGAGGATAACATTTTTTTCAAAAATTCAAAAAACGATGGGGTATAACCCATGCTTTTTGAAATTTTGAATTTTCTTCAAATCCTCAAAAATGATGAAAAACGGCGTGCTATAGTATGCCGTACGGTAGGGGCTATAGCCCATGTTCAAAAATGATGAAAAATGAGGATAACATTTTTTTCAAAAATTCAAAAAACGATGGGCTATAACCCATGTTTTTTGAAATTTTGAATTTTCTTCAAATCCTCAAAAATGATGAAAAACGGCGTGCTATAGTATGCCGTACAGTAGGGGCTATAGCCCATGTTCAAAAATGATGAAAAATGAGGATAACATTTTTTTCAAAAATTCAAAAAACGATGGGCTATAACCCATGTTTTTTGAAATTTTGAATTTTCTTCAAATCCTCAAAAATGATGAAAAACGGCGTGCTATAGTATGCCGTACGGTAGGGGCTATAGCCCATGTTCAAAAATGATGAAAAATGAGGATAACATTTTTTTCAAAAATTCAAAAAACGATGGGCTATAACCCATGTTTTTTGAAATTTTGAATTTTCTTCAAATCCTCAAAAATGATGAAAAACGGCGTGCTATAGTATGCCGTACGGTAGGGGCTATAGCCCATGTTCAAAAATGATGAAAAATGAGGATAACATTTTTTTCAAAAATTCAAAAAACAATGGGCTATAACCCATGTTTTTTGAAATTTTGAATTTTCTTCAAATCCTCAAAAATGATAAAAAACGGCGTGCTACAGTATGCCGTACGGTAGGGGCTATAGCCCATGTTCAAAAATGATGAAAAATGAGGATAACATTTTTTTCAAAAATTCAAAAAACGATGGGGTATAACCCATGTTTTTTGAAATTTTGAATTTTCTTCAAATCCTCAAAAATGATGAAAAACGGCGTGCTATAGTATGCCGTACAGTAGGGGCTATAGCCCATGTTCAAAAATGATGAAAAATGAGGATAACATTTTTTTCAAAAATTCAAAAAACGATGGGCTATAACCCATGTTTTTTGAAATTTTGAAATTTCTTCAAATCCTCAAAAATGATGAAAAACGGCGTGCTATAGTATGCCGTACGGTAGGGGCTATAGCCCATGTTCAAAAATGATGAAAAATAAGGATAACATTTTTTTCAAAAATTCAAAAAACGATGGGCTATAACCCATGTTTTTTGAAATTTTGAAATTTCTTCAAATCCTCAAAAATGATGAAAAACGGCGTGCTATAGTATGCCGTACGGTAGGGGCTATAGCCCATGTTCAAAAATGATGAAAAATAAGGATAACATTTTTTTCAAAAATTCAAAAAACGATGGGCTATAACCCATGTTTTTTGAAATTTTGAATTTTCTTCAAATCCTCAAAAATGATGAAAAACGGCGTGCTATAGTATGCCGTACGGTAGGGGCTATAGCCCATGTTCAAAAATGATGAAAAATGAGGATAACATTTTTTTCAAAAATTCAAAAAACAATGGGCTATAACCCATGTTTTTTGAAATTTTGAAATTTCTTCAAAACCTCAAAAATGATGAAAAACGGCGTGCTATAGTATGCCGTACGGTAGGGGCTATAGCCCATGTTCCAAAATGATGAAAAATAAGGATAACATTTTTTTCAAAAATTCAAAAAACGATGGGCTATAACCCATGTTTTTTGAAATTTTGAATTTTCTTCAAATCCTCAAAAATGATGAAAAACGGCGTGCTATAGTATGCCGTACGGTAGGGGCTATAGCCCATGTTCAAAAATGATGAAAAATGAGGATAACATTTTTTCAAAAATTCAAAAAACTATGGGCTATAACCCATGTTTTTTGAAATTTTGAATTTTCTTCAAATTCTCAAAATTGATGAAAAACGGCGTGCTATAGTATGCCGTACGGTAGGGGCTATAGCCCATGTTCAAAAATGATGAAAAATGAGGATAACATTTTTTTCAAAAATTCAAAAAACGATGGGCTATAACCCATGTTTTTTGAAATTTTGAATTTTCTTCAAATCCTCAAAAATGATGAAAAACGGCGTGCTATAGTATGCCGTACGGTAGGGGCTATAGCCCATGTTCAAAAATGATGAAAAATGAGGATAACATTTTTTTCAAAAATTCAAAAAACAATGGGCTATAACCCATGTTTTTTGAAATTTTGAAATTTCTTCAAAACCTCAAAAATGATGAAAAACGGCGTGCTATAGTATGCCGTACGGTAGGGGCTATAGCCCATGTTCCAAAATGATGAAAAATAAGGATAACATTTTTTTCAAAAATTCAAAAAACGATGGGCTATAACCCATGTTTTTTGAAATTTTGAATTTTCTTCAAATCCTCAAAAATGATGAAAAACGGCGTGCTATAGTATGCCGTACGGTAGGGGCTATAGCCCATGTTCAAAAATGATGAAAAATGAGGATAACATTTTTTCAAAAATTCAAAAAACTATGGGCTATAACCCATGTTTTTTGAAATTTTGAATTTTCTTCAAATTCTCAAAATTGATGAAAAACGGCGTGCTATAGTATGCCGTACGGTAGGGGCTATAGCCCATGTTCAAAAATGATGAAAAATGAGGATAACATTTTTTTCAAAAATTCAAAAAACGATGGGCTATAACCCATGTTTTTTGAAATTTTGAATTTTCTTCAAATCCTCAAAAATGATGAAAAACGGCGTGCTATAGTATGCCGTACGGTAGGGGCTATAGCCCATGTTCAAAAATGATGAAAAATGAGGATAACATTTTTTTCAAAAATTCAAAAAACGATGGGCTATAACCCATGTTTTTTGAAATTTTGAATTTTCTTCAAATCCTCAAAAATGATGAAAAACGGCGTGCTATAGTATGCCGTACGGTAGGGGCTATAGCCCATGTTCAAAAATGATGAAAAATGAGGATAACATTTTTTTCAAAAATTCAAAAAAACGATGGGCTATAACCCATGTTTTTTGAAATTTTGAATTTTCTTCAAATCCTCAAAAATGATGAAAAACGGCGTGCTATAGTATGCCGTACGGTAGGGGCTATAGCCCATGTTCAAAAATGATGAAAAATGAGGATAACATTTTTTTCAAAAATTCAAAAAACGATGGGCTATAACCCATGTTTTTTGAAATTTTGAATTTTCTTCAAATCCTCAAAAATGATGAAAAACAGTGTGCTATAGTATGCCGTACGGTAGGGGCTATAGCCCATGTTCAAAAATGATGAAAAATGAGGATAACATTTTTTTCAAAAATTCAAAAAACGATGGGCTATAACCCATGTTTTTTGAAATTTTGAATTTTCTTCAAATCCTCAAAAATGATGAAAAACGGCGTGCTATAGTATGCCGTACAGTAGGGGCTATAGCCCATGTTCAAAAATGATGAAAAATGAGGATAACATTTTTTTCAAAAATTCAAAAAACGATGGGCTATAACCCATGTTTTTTGAAATTTTGAATTTTCTTCAAATCCTCAAAAATGATGAAAAACGGCGTGCTATAGTATGCCGTACAGTAGGGGCTATAGCCCATGTTCAAAAATGATGAAAAATGAGGATAACATTTTTTTCAAAAATTCAAAAAACGATGGGCTATAACCCATGTTTTTTGAAATTTTGAATTTTCTTCAAATCCTCAAAAATGATGAAAAACGGCGTGCTATAGTATGCCGTACGGTAGGGGCTATAGCCCATGTTCAAAAATGATGAAAAATGAGGATAACATTTTTTTCAAAAATTCAAAAAACGATGGGCTATAACCCATGTTTTTTGAAATTTTGAATTTTCTTCAAATCCTCAAAAATGATGAAAAACGGCGTGCTATAGTATGCCGTACGGTAGGGGCTATAGCCCATGTTCAAAAATGATGAAAAATGAGGATAACATTTTTTTCAAAAATTCAAAAAACAATGGGCTATAACCCATGTTTTTTGAAATTTTGAATTTTCTTCAAATCCTCAAAAATGATGAAAAACGGCGTGCTATAGTATGCCGTACGGTAGGGGCTATAGCCCATGTTCAAAAATGATGAAAAATGAGGATAACATTTTTTTCAAAAATTCAAAAAACGATGGGGTATAACCCATGTTTTTTGAAATTTTGAATTTTCTTCAAATCCTCAAAAATGATGAAAAACGGCGTGCTATAGTATGCCGTACAGTAGGGGCTATAGCCCATGTTCAAAAATGATGAAAAATGAGGATAACATTTTTTTCAAAAATTCAAAAAACGATGGGCTATAACCCATGTTTTTTGAAATTTTGAATTTTCTTCAAATCCTCAAAAATGATGAAAAACGGCGTGCTATAGTATGCCGTACGGTAGGGGCTATAGCCCATGTTCAAAAATGATGAAAAATGAGGATAACATTTTTTTCAAAAATTCAAAAAACGATGGGCTATAACCCATGTTTTTTGAAATTTTGAATTTTCTTCAAATCCTCAAAAATGATGAAAAACGGCGTGCTATAGTATGCCGTACGGTAGGGGCTATAGCCCATGTTCAAAAATGATGAAAAATGAGGATAACATTTTTTTCAAAAATTCAAAAAACAATGGGCTATAACCCATGTTTTTTGAAATTTTGAATTTTCTTCAAATCCTCAAAAATGATAAAAAACGGCGTGCTACAGTATGCCGTACGGTAGGGGCTATAGCCCATGTTCAAAAATGATGAAAAATGAGGATAACATTTTTTTCAAAAATTCAAAAAACGATGGGGTATAACCCATGTTTTTTGAAATTTTGAATTTTCTTCAAATCCTCAAAAATGATGAAAAACGGCGTGCTATAGTATGCCGTACAGTAGGGGCTATAGCCCATGTTCAAAAATGATGAAAAATGAGGATAACATTTTTTTCAAAAATTCAAAAAACGATGGGGTATAACCCATGTTTTTTGAAATTTTGAATTTTCTTCAAAAATGATGAAAAACGGCGTGCTATAGTATGCCGTACGGTAGGGGCTATAGCCCATGTTCAAAAATGATGAAAAATGAGGATAACATTTTTTTCAAAAATTCAAAAAACGATGGGGTATAACCCATGCTTTTTGAAATTTAGAATTTTCTTCAAATCCTCAAAAATGATGAAAAACGGCGTGCTATAGTATGCCGTACGGTAGGGGCTATAGCCCATGTTCAAAAATGATGAAAAATGAGGATAACATTTTTTTCAAAAATTCAAAAAACGATGGGCTATAACCCATGTTTTTTGAAATTTTGAATTTTCTTCAAATCCTCAAAAATGATGAAAAACGGCGTGCTATAGTATGCCGTACGGTAGGGGCTATAGCCCATGTTCAAAAATGATGAAAAATGAGGATAACATTTTTTTCAAAAATTAAAAAAACAATGGGCTATAACCCATGTTTTTTGAAATTTTGAATTTTCTTCAAATCCTCAAAAATGATGAAAAACGGCGTGCTATAGTATGCCGTACGGTAGGGGCTATAGCCCATGTTCAAAAATGATGAAAAATGAGGATAACATTTTTTTCAAAAATTCAAAAAACAATGGGCTATAACCCATGTTTTTTGAAATTTTGAATTTTCTTCAAATCCTCAAAAATGATGAAAAACGGCGTGCTATAGTATGCCGTACGGTAGGGGCTATAGCCCATGTTCAAAAATGATGAAAAATGAGGATAACATTTTTTTCAAAAATTCAAAAAACAATGGGCTATAACCCATGTTTTTTGAAATTTTTAATTTTCTTCAAATCCTCAAAAATGATGAAAAACGGCGTGCTATAGTATGCCGTACGGTAGGGGCTATAGCCCATGTTCAAAAATGATGAAAAATGAGGATAAATTTTTTTTCAAAAATTCAAAAAACGATGGGCTATAACCCATGTTTTTTGAAATTTTGAAATTTCTTCAAATCCTCAAAAATGATGAAAAACGGCGTGCTATAGTATGCCGTACGGTAGGGGCTATAGCCCATGTTCAAAAATGATGAAAAATGAGGATAACATTTTTTTCAAAAATTCAAAAAACAATGGGCTATAACCCATGTTTTTTGAAATTTTGAAATTTCTTCAAAACCTCAAAAATGATGAAAAACGGCGTGCTATAGTATGCCGTACGGTAGGGGCTATAGCCCATGTTCAAAAATGATGAAAAATGAGGATAACATTTTTTTCAAAAATTCAAAAAACAATGGGCTATAACCCATGTTTTTTGAAATTTTTAATTTTCTTCAAATCCTCAAAAATGATGAAAAACGGCGTGCTATAGTATGCCGTACGGTAGGGGCTATAGCCCATGTTCAAAAATGATGAAAAATGAGGATAAATTTTTTTTCAAAAATTCAAAAAACGATGGGCTATAACCCATGTTTTTTGAAATTTTGAAATTTCTTCAAATCCTCAAAAATGATGAAAAACGGCGTGCTATAGTATGCCGTACGGTAGGGGCTATAGCCCATGTTCAAAAATGATGAAAAATAAGGATAACATTTTTTTCAAAAATTCAAAAAACGATGGGCTATAACCCATGTTTTTTGAAATTTTGAAATTTCTTCAAATCCTCAAAAATGATGAAAAACGGCGTGCTATAGTATGCCGTACGGTAGGGGCTATAGCCCATGTTCAAAAATGATGAAAAATAAGGATAACATTTTTTTCAAAAATTCAAAAAACGATGGGCTATAACCCATGTTTTTTGAAATTTTGAATTTTCTTCAAATCCTCAAAAATGATGAAAAACGGCGTGCTATAGTATGCCGTACGGTAGGGGCTATAGCCCATGTTCAAAAATGATGAAAAATGAGGATAACATTTTTTTCAAAAATTCAAAAAACAATGGGCTATAACCCATGTTTTTTGAAATTTTGAAATTTCTTCAAAACCTCAAAAATGATGAAAAACGGCGTGCTATAGTATGCCGTACGGTAGGGGCTATAGCCCATGTTCAAAAATGATGAAAAATGAGGATAACATTTTTTTCAAAAATTCAAAAAACGATGGGCTATAACCCATGTTTTTTGAAATTTTGAAATTTCTTCAAATCCTCAAAAATGATGAAAAACGGCGTGCTATAGTATGCCGTACGGTAGGGGCTATAGCCCATGTTCAAAAATGATGAAAAATAAGGATAACATTTTTTTCAAAAATTCAAAAAACGATGGGCTATAACCCATGTTTTTTGAAATTTTGAAATTTCTTCAAATCCTCAAAAATGATGAAAAACGGCGTGCTATAGTATGCCGTACGGTAGGGGCTATAGCCCATGTTCAAAAATGATGAAAAATAAGGATAACATTTTTTTCAAAAATTCAAAAAACGATGGGCTATAACCCATGTTTTTTGAAATTTTGAATTTTCTTCAAATCCTCAAAAATGATGAAAAACGGCGTGCTATAGTATGCCGTACGGTAGGGGCTATAGCCCATGTTCAAAAATGATGAAAAATGAGGATAACATTTTTTTCAAAAATTCAAAAAACAATGGGCTATAACCCATGTTTTTTGAAATTTTGAAATTTCTTCAAAACCTCAAAAATGATGAAAAACGGCGTGCTATAGTATGCCGTACGGTAGGGGCTATAGCCCATGTTCCAAAATGATGAAAAATAAGGATAACATTTTTTTCAAAAATTCAAAAAACGATGGGCTATAACCCATGTTTTTTGAAATTTTGAATTTTCTTCAAATCCTCAAAAATGATGAAAAACGGCGTGCTATAGTATGCCGTACGGTAGGGGCTATAGCCCATGTTCAAAAATGATGAAAAATGAGGATAACATTTTTTCAAAAATTCAAAAAACTATGGGCTATAACCCATGTTTTTTGAAATTTTGAATTTTCTTCAAATTCTCAAAATTGATGAAAAACGGCGTGCTATAGTATGCCGTACGGTAGGGGCTATAGCCCATGTTCAAAAATGATGAAAAATGAGGATAACACTTTTTTCAAAAATTCAAAAAACGATGGGCTATAACCCATGTTTTTTGTTTTTTTCTTCAAATCCTCAAAAATGATGAAAAACGGCGTGCTATAGTATGGCATGAATTGAACAAAGGCCATTGTTCAATTCATCAAAACATTTAGAGACAAACAAATAGACACTTATATGTAGTTAAAGCAACAGAGTTAAGCAACAGAAACAAACAACAATGGATTCTACAGTGTAAAGACACCAATTTAATTATAAATGTCAATAAAGTTGAATATCAAATAATATCAATTTAAAATGTATTATCCAATACAAATTTCCTTACCATTTTTAATGTTTTAGTTTTGTATTGCTATTTTTATTTGCTAATTGTAGATTGACCTACTTTTTGTTTCTGGCATTCCGCTGCTTGTTATTTTTTATTTTATTTTCATGTGAAGTACTTTATGCATTTTATGTATGACATGTGCTATATAAATAAAGTTTAATATGTGAAGTACTTTAGTTGTCAAGGATGCAGACAGAGTTGAACCCAGGAGCAAAGTCACAACAAACTAGAGTATAATAATAAAGTATTTAATAAAGAATTACGAGATATCTTACACAGGGGAATGCAGGTAGGAATCAGGCATGAATCAGAATGACATCAAAGTCAACACATGAACAGGCAGGACATCTGTGACACAGGTTATGAACTGACAATGAGTGTTTGTACTGAGTCCAGTTTTATAGTGAGCAGGTTGATTGGAGAAATGTTCACTGCTGGGCTGATTAGGTAGTTGACAGGTGTGTAAATGGAACTGGGTGTGCTGGAATGGGATATGGGAGGCCAGTGTGGAGACTGAGGGAGAGACAGAATGTGACAGAGTTGCATTTTATGTATGAAATGTGCTATATAAATAAAGTTTACACCACTGACTGTCCCTCCATATAAAATAAAGGCGAAAGTCACAAAAGAAAATTGATCAGTTACAATTCCAGACTATGAAGAATCATTTAATAAAGGAATACTTCCAGATTCAGTTAAAGATTAGCTACAATAATTGTGATAAGAGTATACAAATGGAACCAAATTGATCTGCCCTATCTTCTACAGAGCATAGGAGCAATACATTTCTAACTGTTGTAGCATTTGGCCTATATACAGCATCAAACTCATTTTACCCATTATAAAATGTTGCCTAGTTTGCCATTATCTAGGACCTAGATAATGGCAAACTAGGCAACATTTTATAATGGGTAAAATGGGACATTCACCTAGATTCTAGGTGAATGTCCCATGCACCTGTCATTAATGGCTATGAGTCATTGAAAATTTGATTGGGGTCAGGGGACCCCCAGGGGTTCTTAAGTCAGTTCCAAGTGGTCCCCAAAATAAATATAGCCTACATCAGAGCTATGTGAAAATAACCGATCTACAAGCTCACAGTGTTGGGTGAACTATTACAGGCAGGGTGGAACAAAAAAAATAACATGTTAATAGACCAAATCTGCTATGTGAAAATAGCCAATCTACAAGCTTCTAGATTTGATTATTATAGGCTATTTGTCTAGCATGGACAGCCTGTAAGAGATGGCACACAATTTATAGCCTATTATAAAAAAATCCCAGGTTGATATAATACACAATCCTCTGTGATCACCAACTCACCAGAACATCTCACATTAAAAACGTTTGGATTGTCATGTTTGAAAGTATTCTAGTAATGCAACACTGAGCCTGTAAACTGTGTGATGCTAACACGCTAACACCGTTAGCATGGTCTGCCTTGGTCAAATAAAAAACGGGCAATCTAGACACACAAGGTTACATGAGTTTATAATGTTACATCGTGTGTTTCTGTGGTAAACAACTCACGTTAAGTCTGCGCACACTGTACGTTGCTATGGTAACCACTAACCTGTCATCAAATGCTGCTAACGTTGTGGTCGCCATTGTTAGCATTTGTGCTATCAGGCAAAAGCTGAGATAGATATAAAACTACTGGCCAAAATGTCATACAAAACACAACACCTAAAATCGGATTGTTATTGTGACCCATTGAGCACAAACAGACCATCACGATTTGCTTGCTGGACCTATAAACAAATAAACTCATACAGTTTTCCCCCATCAGCCTGGGAGTCATACGGTTTTCTGTACCTCATTTGACCTGCTGAAATCCGGTTCCATTTGTACACTGTCAAAGTCACTAACTAATACTATCAACATCCATCTATTCTATATACCCTCTACAACAGTGGTTCCCAAACCCCCTTTCTTGTCAAGGATCCCAGAATTTACACTTTATTAGCCCGTGGAACCTAACCCTAACCCCAACCCTAACCCTAACCCGGCTATAATCCATGGTCAAAAATGATGAAGTGATTTTGTCTTTTTTACAAATCCCCGTTTTTACAGGCCATGGGCTATAGTCCATGGTCTCGGAGTGATTTTCGTCTTTTTTCAAATCCTCAAAAATGATGAAAAACGGCATGCTAGTGTACCCTAACCCTAACCCGGCTATAATCCATGGTCAAAAACGATGAAAAACGAGGATTTGAAAAAAAGACAAAATCACTTCCTGACCATGGGTTATAGTCCATGGTGTCGGAGTGATTTTCGTCATTTTTTTCAAATCCTCAAAAATGATGAAAAAACGGCATGCTACAGTACCCTAACCCTAACCCTTGATCGTAGGAGATAGTAATGTAGGACTCTACAGATCAAGTGCTATCCAGTCATAAAGTTTGAACACTTGAAGAAACTTATACAGAAAACTGGAAACACTGCATCCTATCTGTAGGAATGAACAATCGACAGCAGGGGAAAACAGAAACAGGACGGAAGACAATGAGGCACAAGTGTGGCCTACATGGGTCACATATAATTCGCCCAGCTGGTACCCACTTAAGGCCCAATCAGATCCCAGTTCAAACCCATATAGGCAAACACAGGTGGCGCACACATGGTTCTGAAATAAAATGGCCCATTTGGATACCACCTAAGACCCACTTAGAAACCCGCAAAAGCCCATATGGGCTAACACGGGTGGGCCCTTTGTGAAAACTGGGTGCACGGCCCACTCGGAACCCATGCCCATAGCCCATGTCAAAACCCAAGTGGGGCCCAGATGGACATGTTAGCTGGGGGGTGAGGATATGAATACCGTATTGTTACTCAATATTGCCACCAGCTGAGAGCATAGCTGTACTACACTTTCCTACCTGTAACTGATGAGAAGAATAGAGAAGCATCACTTGCATTCATGTTTATTAATGTCAAAGCACTATTCATACACAAACAACACTAGTCAAAAGAGAGTATGGTACATATATAGTGGGAATTTGATTTGATTATAGTTGACCACAATTTCATTGGTATTTGTTCAGGGATAAAAAATATATATTACAGACATTATTCTGTATTGTATTAGAAATTTTGGCATCCATTTTACTATTTACACAGTTCTATGACAAGTGTATGTGTATGCTATGGATATTTTTACACTTACTCATCAATAATATTTATACCACAAATATCTTCTTGGACAATTAATAGTCATGCTCAGACTTTTGGTGTCAACATGTTTGAGCTTCAGATGGAAAACAAAATATATCTCTGACATCACAATGTTTGATGACAGAAAACATAACAAGAACACACATCATGCATAGTAGTTTCAAGGTCAATCAGAGGTCAGACAGACATACAGAGCTATGACCATAAAAATGATCTAAAAAGGTTTTTTCTGTATGCGCTTTCCTCATTAAGGTGACTCTGTAGTTCAGTGAATTTGTCCAAACTCATAATTCAGCCACATGAACATGCACAAATTGTCTTTTGTTACACACATATATCACATAATCAATATTTAAATACAGATGTTACGATTATACATATTTTGGGACCACCACTTTTAAATAACTATCAGGGACACAGGAACATTAGCAATCATTATCCACAGACATTGTGACTGCTGCCACAGATCCATTTAAAAATCAATGCACTATACAGGTTGGTTATTGAGGAATATAGGCATTGTTCACCCATTTCACTCAATATATCTATTAAATGCAACAAGCTGTTATAACTGCCTTCTACACAGCATATGGAGCTAATTGTAAAGAGCCATGTAAACAACAGCTGGTACAGACTCATTGAGAAATATTAATGCATCCCAGATTTGTACTCAGATGAAGTCACCTGTTCGGCTATTCATGATTAAATGACATGCAGAGAACTTTACGATGTTGTGTAAATGTTTCAACAATCATTGTGCTTCGACATCAATATTCAATTTGTCAAATAAACATTGACAAGTTGACCACTGTCCACATACTTGAACTGGACTATCACAGTAAATGGTAAATGGTGCATTTATATAGTGTCTTTATCCAAGGCGCTTCACATAGATTGTTCATTACATTCACCCATTCACACACATTCATACACCGATTGCGGCAGAAGCCATGCAAGGTACCAACCAGCACATCGGGAGCAATGTGGGGTTCAATGTCTTGCCCAAGGACACTTTGACATGTAGACACTAGACAGGAGGAGCCGGGATTCGAACCGCTGACCCATGGATCATTGGACGACCTGCTCTACCTCTTGAGCCACAGCCTCCCCACAGTATTCTGAACATCACAGTATCCACAAATTTGATACGACTTTTCCACCTTTTCAGTATTTTGACTTTAGTTCAATAATTATTAGTATAACTATACTTTATTTGTATAGTTATAACTTATAATATACACAAGATATCTTTTACTAAATAGATATGAAGTATTATACACTGATATTTAATAGTCAAATATTTTTCCTTGAATAGACAAGGAGACAAGGTTAAGAAATTGCTTCATTATAGTAGTAGGTAGTCTAGAAAAAGGTCTTCCGTCTTCACTATAATTGAGAAATATTTATTGGAAATGTCCCGATCACGTGTTTTTGCTTCCGATCGAATTCCGATCATTTGATTTTGAGACATACCGATCTTTCCCGATCCGATCTTTATATTTTTATATAACACTTGCCATATCACAATAGCAAATATCCTAATGTAATGTCTGTGTTGCCTTTCAATTATTGAAAGGCAAAATGTGACTATACTTTTATTAGAATGACTGTCATTGTGTTCTTTTTCTTTCTATGAAAGCATGGAATCATAGATGTATCAATAATGATGTATTAGTTAATATAGAACTGAAGTCAATAAAGTGTGACTAGTCTTTGTTTGATGATCTCTGACTGGGACCAGAAGGAAAACAACTAGCATAAACACAACTGTTTTTACAAAATCTCATTGCTTATACATCTTTCTTTGAGATTTACATTAGACAATTAAAAATCAGATATTTTCTCCCCGATTCCGAAACATTTTGATACACAGACCTTCATCAGGTTGGTGAGATTATGTGTACCGAATTGTCCCCAATAAATATTTCATTTTATTCTACGACGCATCTGTTGATCTACAGGTGTGCTGTTCTGTTCTTTTATAATGGTCTATTCTCTGATAGAAAAGTATTCGTTTTTGCATTGTGCACATGGACAAATAGCCCATGGCTAATGTCCTTAACGAAAACATCTTTGGTCTATCAATGAATAGCTGTTAGCCACAGCAAATATCCTTTTTGATTGACAATATTTCATCAGATGTGCCCTACTTTTCATGTTTCAGTTCCTAAAACACTGTTGATTACATAATCATAATACAGTGCAAAAAAGGACTCCACGTGTCACATGCTGTACATGACATGATCAAAATGGGTTACATCAAATTCAAATAAGTTCTGTAAAGCAATTGGCACAGGTTATAGGAAACCATTTAAAACAAGTTTGCAATACGAAATTAATTTGATGCTTGAAGTTTCCCACAAAAAGATAATAATAAAGTTGATCTCATACCTCATTCTGAGAGATCAGACACCATAATGCTTAAAATTAGCACCCTTACCAAAATGAGGAGCTGGTGCTGTACACTTGAAGAAATGGTACAGACTCATAAGACTTCAACACACCATCTCTGAATCTCTCACACAGTGTGAGGTAGTCAGGTAGTACTGGTCTTGTGTTGTTTGGGAGCTCTAATAGACAGTGCTAGGTCATTCCTTTCAACTTGTAAAAAAAAGAAAAAAATAAGAAAAAGTTGGTACTGTAAGAAGAGGAACAACTTTGTAAAATGACAATGAGTTTTCCTTTGACCAACAGCTCTAATTCCCTATATTTACAAATGCAGACAAATACACAAATAAATGAATTAAAATTCATAGAAATTAACAAAATAACATTAGTAACAATGGAATTATCAGTTATCAATATGAATGCTCAATTTTAACTGAAGGCCATTGAAAGCATGTATGAAAGCATACTGTAGGTAGTGTGATTCAAGTCTCAGTAAAGTAAAAAGACACAAAGGTAACACTCTAAACCGCCTTTCAAGTATTTTCAAAAGTTGGAGAATTCCCATCCTCTACCCAACCTTTGTGGTGAATCATATATGTATGTACAAAATAATGGATGCTATTCTGTTTGTTGGTTGAAATTATGTTGAGATATTAAGAAGATGAATGAATTCTGAATTGAATTACCGTATTATATGCAAGTACATAGATCCCCATAAATAAATGAAGAAAAGAAAGACACAGAGAAAATATAAATTGTTCCATTCAAATACTGATATGCCTGCATAGCATGCATATACACTTTTCACAAGATTCACAACAAAAAATAAAACAAAAAAATGGAAAGGAATGACACTGGCTGTCTGTTTTAGCTACGAGAGCTCAACCAATGTTGGAAAAATCAATAATGTGACTGCCAACCAAGGTCACCTGTCATACTCTGTCGTCCGGGACTGAGACTACTGTGGGACAGCAGGCTACACTTCAGCAGCAGACGTCATAACTAGGCCTTGTTGACAGTAATAATCAGACTCAACACTAAAGGTTTCGTCCCAACTTGTCCTGTGGTTCCTCCAGACTCACTGCGGTGAGAAAGAGTAGAAGGGAAACTGGCCATCATCCTCGTCCACGAAGAAGCACTGGAAATAGGGCATGTCATCTGTGGAAAGAGCCCGTTTATATACATTATATAGACATTGTTTTCCTTGTTAGACATTGACAGAAATGTGTGTGGTAATGAGACTTTTCAGATTTCTGTGTAAATATTTTCCATGATCAAAAGAAACGCACCTTCCATGATATAGGGGTCTGGTGGAGGAACTGTTTTAATAGACAAAGATTAAGGATTAATGTGGCACATTGTCATTGGGGATTTTTCAAAGAAAGGGTAATTCCTTTCTTACCTTCTAGTTTCTCTTCTTTAGTTGTTTTCTTCGCAACAGCTTTTTCTGTAACAAACATAACAATTTAAATTAATACATTTTTATGTTGGTCTAGGCCTCCAGGCCTAGAGATTAATAAATTCAATATGCACATATTGTCGATATTACTAATTAATTCATGTTTCTTATTATTCAACGACAGGTACCTTTTCTCAGACACTTGTTTCTCTTAGTATTTTTCAAAACAAATCGCCATTTTTCAGTTCAATTCTGAACGGAACCTTCTGTTTTACTTTTTCTTACCAATTACATGATGAATGAACATTGGATTTGACTTAGGGCTAATCGTTTTACATTATGCAAAACACATGCCTCAGGTATTAGTAGTTGCATGTTGAGACACATTTAGCAGCTATAAAATCTGACAAGACAGCATGATGTATTATGCTGGGAATAATGACAGAGAATGATAAACGATGTGATCTTCAATTGTGATAATTAATGTGGCCTTGACAAAAACGTAGTCCTTAAAAACATGTTTGGTATGACAGAAAAAAACCCCATGGCACCTTTCTTCACATCAGTTGTTTTGACTTTCTCTTTTGCAAAGTCAGTTTTTGCGCCTGAAGGTCACAGTTTACTATGAAAACCTGAATCTCCCGTCAGTCACGCATCCATATATGGTCACGCCTCGTGACATCACGCCTCCATATATGGTCACGCCTCGTGACATCACGCCTCCATATATGGTCACGCCTCGTGACACCATAATGGCCGCCCCCGGCCCCCATATATGAAGATCACGACACTGACCTCATCAAACCCTGGATAGCCAATCATGGAGAAGGCTGGATCATCACCGGTCCTAGATCATTCTGCATATATGGAGCCGGCCAGCAACTCTACATCTGACCTCAAAACCTCAAGCCCTTAGATCTCCATATATGGAGCTGACCTGTTCTGACATTCCATATGTTGATCTGACCTCATCAAACCCTGTACACTCAAGACACAATCCATATATGGCCAGACCTCATCAAACCCTGTACACTCAAGACACTGCCCCGCTGCCACCCTTAGATCTCCATATATGGAGCTGACCTGTTCTGACATGTTGATCTGACCTCATCAAACCCTGTACACTGAAGACACTCCATATATGGCCCGTACAGAATTAATTCCATATATGTTGATCTGACCCCCCTTGCCAAAGCGCCAGCGCTCGCCGTCAACGAGGCAGATGTGTGGACACCAGCTTTAGGGCGAGGTATTCATGGCATGGAGCTTTAGGGCGAGGTATTCATGGAATGCCATTCAAGGTATTCATGAAGACCACTGCTTTGCACAGGTATTATTGCTTACACAACAATAAAAATATTACTTAAAATCCATTATTAACAGTGGTAAATAATCCCTTCAACACATATTGAGATAATGCATGAAAAAACACGAGTTGATTATTTAATCAACTGGTATTTTTTCATGCATTCTCAATATGTGTTGAAGGGATTATTTACCACTGTTAATAATGGACTATAAACTGATTATTTACCACTGTTAATAATGGACTATAAACTGAATGGATTATTTACCACTGTTAATAATGGACTATAAACTGATTATTTACCACTGTTAATAATGGACTATAAACTGAATGGTAGTTTACCTTTCTTCACTGTGCCAGGTTTGGCCTTCTCTTTTGGCATTTCTGAAAGACAAAAAGTGGTCAAACATGGCCCAAAAGCACAAACAACCATAGATGAAAAACCACAGCTTAGTGTTTTCACCGGTGACTATCTAATATATATTGCAATCATGGTAGTATAAAAAATAGCATATGGATGGTTTTCAATTGTTAATAAAGGCCACCAACCACCACCGGTTAATAGCTCGCCTTCGGCAATGGATTTGCAGCTCCACAGCTCAGAAACATCATGATAGCAATGATCTGCTTTCAAATAAGCAATGCGCAATTTGGGCCAAGAGTGACTATATGATTATTTATTTTAAGTCTAAAGTAGCTTGCAGGACAAAAAGCATAGAGAGCTCAAAACCAGTTAATCAGCACTCTTTCACAGTGGCAAAACACATCTGTACCTCTCAGAGTCACTGGTTTGGGCAAGTCTTCTAAGGGGTCTGTGCAAGAAATAGTGCAGATTACTACAACAACTGCACGTATTAGCATTCTGTTAATCTAGATTGAGATAATTTGTAATTTATCCTTTGCATCATTAATGCAAATAAAAAAATACCCAACTGATATTTTGTTAAGTAAATAAGAAGCAGAATACTGACTAATGGATGTGCAGTATTTCATTACTTTTGTACCTTTCATCTTTTTTCTTTCCGGTGATTTCACAATTGGCTTCGTTTTTGGCTTTTCAGCTTCTGTACAAATACATCATGGATGTATGAAGCCAATTCTTTTACATTTACGGAACAGGCTTTGTACATCTATCTCTATGATTAACAGCAAGAGAAATTTACCTTTCTTCTCGGCAGATGGCTTAGCCTCTTTTGAAGCTTCAGGCTCTAAATGATGAAAGAAAAATATAAAATATTACATACTCATAGTCATAAATAAAAATAACCGAATTATTATGTGAAACATGCTATTCTAAACTGTATAGCTTTTTCAAAACCACAGGTTTGTCCTTCTCTTTGAGCACCTCAGCTACTCAAACACAGTAGCATCTAAAATACTGTAGAATGCATTGAGCCATTCACTTAGTTGAGACATACAACAATCACATAATCATGTGCAAAAATCCTACTTTTATTTGCCGTTGTAAATGTGGATGTCTGTTATCTATAAGCTTGGGTTCTGAAATAATCACATGAGTAAAAGAGAACATTTTCAACAAATGTCTTGCATTGGTAATGGCAAGTGAGGCCACCTCCACTGATTACTGTCCCCATCCAGAGCCATAGAGTAAGACAGAGTTAGGACAACTCTGTTCACGTCATGGGGCCAGTCCAATGGTGGCTCTTTTACATAGACTTCTATTGGTTAACCGGAAGTTACGGAATGCATTGGAGTCTATGGGCTCGCGAGTACTTGAACGATGTTACCAGGCTGTTTTCTGCCCCTCAATGTCGTAACTCTGTCTTACTCTATGGCTCTGCCCCCATCCATGTAATTCTACAGAGCACTGAGATGCATTGCTTTATCTCTAGTTAAGCAAGTTAGTTACTACATAAGATATGCTTTCATACTAATGTTATCACTAATGTGTCACCATCCTGTAGTGCATTTATACAATATTGCAAATGAGCAATATCACACTTGTTGTGTCATATACCTTTTTTCTTTTCAACAGCTGAGTTAGGCTTTTCCTTGGAAACGACAGGTGCTACAGTATTACATTGATAATTGTTTAATTCAACATAAGGACAATAAATTAACAATCCAACAGAAACATCCAACAGAAACAAACCTTGTGTTGGAGTCACTGGTTTGACCTTCTCCTTAAGCTCAGGCTCTAAAGACATAAAATCAACAAATCATCAGTTAATTTGACAACAATCCTCCTAGTCATTGCATAATATGAAAGACATGAACTGTATATACCGGTATTCAACATTTTATATATGCCATTGTCTGCAAAAAAACAATATGTTTTTTTCCACAATAATGAATCAAGCATTGATGCTTTGATGCATCCCTCCTCAATGTGCAGGGTTTTGATTTTTTAAGGGCACTTTTATTCTACCTATGAGGGTGGATTCTGCCAATGCATTTCGATGGGAATGGAGCGTTCTTTTCAGCAGCAAACTGCGCCATTCCCATTGAAATGCATTGGCCGAATTCGCCCTCATAGGTAGAATAAAAGTGGGGTGTGAGCCAATGTTTTTGTTGCCATCACAGTGTAGCATATATGCAATATAGATGACATATATGACATAATACAATAGAATAAGTAGGATTTAGGCTTTTACAATAATATAACTAGCAACTTAGGCCACAAGCTACTTGCTACAACAGGTATGTACTCAGTAATGTTGACAGTTTGTGTATTACTGCATATAGTGCATTTGTACATTTTCCAAATTAGCACTACATATCACACGTGTCGTATACTTTACCCTTCTTTTCTGCTTGAGGCTTTTCCTTGGAAACCACAGGTGCTAGAATATTATATTAATGAATGTGTCAACCGGATTGCATACAATGAAGTAATGATATAAAACTGATTAACAAGGAAAAATAAAAATATTTGTAAGAATCAACATTGTGTTCAAACAAACCTTTTGCTGGTGTCACTGGTTTGACCTTCTCCTTAGGAACCTCAGGCTCTAAAGACATCAAATCAACAGCAAATTCAATAATCTGGTTTAATTACGAATGGTATATTACGTGAGCTAAATCAGAGGTGGAATACTACTCCATTGGTGTGTCTGTGCATGTGAACACTGAATTTGGTGTCACTATCACACATACCTTTTTTCAGTGGCACAACTTTGACCCTCTCCTTTGTTAGACTAACATTTTTCGGTGGGACTTTAACCTCTGCAAAAATGGATACAATTACCTATTGTGCACTTGCAAAAAATACAATTAAAAAAAGACCTAAAAGTTACTGGATAATGTTCCCTGTACCTTTAATCACTGGGGTTGGTTTTGTCCTCACCACTGGTGCCACTAGATAATTGAATTTCAATATTATTGCACATAAATCATAGCCTAGTAGAGTGAATTCTTGAAGCTGAATCGATCAATTACCTTTCTTAGCTGGAGTTGCCTTGAGCTTCTCTTTTGTGACAGCTGCTTTAGGCGTTTCCTTGGAAACCACAGGTGCTAGAATAGTATATGAATGATTGTGTAAACTCAAATGCATACAGTGAAGTAATGATGTCACATATATATTACCATCAAAGGTGTGGAAAAAAACACCTGATTAACAATAAAAGGAAAAACAAACAATAATAGAATAAGCAACATCCTCCACAAACCAACCTTTTGCTGGAGTCACAGGTTTGGACGTCTCCTTAGGAACTTCAGGTTCTAAAGTAATAAAATCAACAAATGCTGAGCTCATTTGATGCAACAGTAAGCCAAGTAATTTTGATCAGTTAACATAATTTTACAACATAGAATCTTTGCAGGAAGGTTGAAAACAATTAAAGTTTGAATAATTTGAAGCATCGCAGATATAGATTATATTAAATCTTTACATTCATTGTATAGGTTTTACTGTGGCGTTTATCAACTTGCAGTTGGATTAGCATAAGCTACTTATCACACATTTTACAAATTAGCGTTATAAATATCACACATCATCGTCTCATTACTCTCATATACCACCTTTCTGCTTTTCAACAGCTGCTTTAGGCTTTTCCTTGCTAGAAAAATATTAAAGATTGTAACTCATGCAGTGAACTGATTAACAATAAAAGAGAGAGAAACAAAACATGTGTAAGAATCACCAACATCGTGCCGAAACAAACCTTTTGCTGGAGTGACCTTCAGTTTAGCAACCTCGGGCTCTAAAGACAAGAACTAGCTGTCAGTCAATTTGCTGTAACAATGTTTTACAAGCTTTTCACAATAATTTCAAGCACCAGAGATGTGTTCACTCACTCTTGTATTGGTTTTAGATACAGACAGACAGACAGACAGACAGACAGACAGACAGACAGACAGACAGACAGACAGACAGACAGACAGACAGACGCACATGCACACACTTTTTACTATTTATAATGTCTCAGTCTGACATATGACAAATGACAAAATGTATGCATTTAACAGGTTTATGTTTTAGTATTGACCTTTTGCGGCAGGTTTGGCCTTCTCTTTTGGAGAAACAGGCACTGGAACAAAAATAATCACAGTGTAAATAACTAGTATATATAAATGATTTCAAACAATTTAAAGATTTTAGTATAAATAACAAACAAGAATTAATTTAAAGTAAGTAGCCTACAACAAATTAAACTTTTACTGTACATACACACAATATGTATTAGGAATGATGCCATACTCATTGTACTGTATACCAGATAAGTTATTAGAACAGTTTATCTTCATAGATCAATCCACAAAATGTAAATATATTACAGACCATGGCAGTAATTGTGATTTTCATCACATTACAGTAGCTTGCCATTTGCCGGCTATTGAGAATCATACTAACTGCAATTATGGTCAAACTGTATCATGTAAGATTGTCATCTTTGACAGACCGATAAAATTAAGCCTAGAGGGTAGACATCTGGGCAGCTCGATGTAAAATTGTCTATTTTGTCCAAAATTGAAAACAAAGAAATATTAAGTATTTTTTAAAGTACGGTAATTGGTAATCCCACATATTGGTAGCCTATTGGTAGCCTATCCCAATATTGGCGTGACGCATTTCACTTGAATAATGTTGTGTGCGCTCGTGCGGAGAAATACAGTTATTTAATGAATCGCATGATGTAAGTAAGTGATTCGCTGTGTCAGTGATATTTTAAATGCAGACATTTAGAAGGAATAAGCAAAAGCGTGAGGCTCCAATTCCTCTTCCTTGTTTCTCTTCTCCTGCGTGATATGAGATTCTGAGACTGTGAAAGCTAGTGTGGGCTGAGAGCTAGTGACGGGTGAGCACATGTTGGCTCTGATTGGCTAGTGGCCAGATTTTATGATGGGCACATCTTTTCATTGGCTACATGGGCACAGAGCGACATGGGCACAGCCACGTGACAACTTTGCAAATGTTTAAAAAAAATAATATATATATATATATATATCCTGCTACCCTAATAGACAGGGGTACATGAGCACCTGGCCGTTCATTCGTGCTCTATCTCCGACCAAGCCACACTTCCACCACACATCTCTCTATGCAAAATAAAACCTGCACACTCCCACAAAAGACATAGACTACATTGCATTCGCCAAAAATGTCTTCTTTACTGTTTAAATATTACTTTTCTGAAACACGCTATTCTTGCTCAACCTCAACAGCCTACGTCAGAATCGTCATGTTGGCGTCTACTACGCCAACTACGTTCACTTAATGGGGCCAGTCCTTCACAGTGACACACGCGTTAGATCAACCACGCGACCGGGATGGTTTCTACCCCTCAATGTCGTGCCTACTCTACACTGCCATCCCAAGTCCCCTCCCCCTTTCACTGCTCCTGTGTGTGACCTGTGAACTACTCTCTGACTGCACTGTGGCTTGATTTATATGTGCGAGGTTGAAATGTAATGCACATAAATTAATTATAGGTCCAGCAAGCAAATCATGATTGTCTGTTTGTGCTCAATAGGTCACCATCACATTCCGATTTTAGGTGTTGTGTTTTCTATGACATTTATTTGGGCCAGTAGTTTCATATCTATCCTTTTTCCGACCAACACAGAACATGCTAACGGTGTTAGCGCGTTAGCATCCATCTTGCTTTTGATTTATATGTGCGAGGTGGAAATGTAATGCACATAAATTAATTATAGGTCCAGCAAGCAAATCATGATTGTCTGTTTGTGCTCAATAGGTCACCATCACATTCCGATTTTAGGTGTTGTGTTTTGTATGACACTTTGGCCAGTAGTTTCATATCTATCCTTTTTCCTTTGACCAACACAGACCATGCTAACGGTGTTAGCGCGTTAGCATCACACAGCTTACAGCGTCAGTGTTGCATGAATACTTTCAACCATGACAATGCCGACTACTTTTGCTACACACACTTCCCAAGGATTATGGAGATGTCTTTATTTATTTTTTAAGGTTGAGAAATGAAATAATTATGGTCGTTTCTAATCTCAGCATTTCACAAGAGAAAGACGTGGATGCCTTTCGCTGCGCTGTTGGCGTTGCCATGTCTCATAGAAACAAGTAAATAGGTCTTTAAAAAGAATCCCAAAACAAGCGCATATAACAGGGGTCTGTAACCTATTTTAAATGAAGTGCCATGTTTTTATTTTCTAGATAGTGAGTCAGCCACAAGCTCACATCACAACAATAATCCATGTAATAATCACAATAACAATACTAATAATAATAATCATAATAATCCTGCTACCCTAATAGACAGGGGTACATAAGCACATGGCCGTTTATCCAACAGCTTTCTCCGACCCAACCACACTTTCACCACACATCTCTATATGCAAAATAAATTCGGCACACTCCCAGAATACATATAGGCTACATTTCATTGAAAGAAATGTCTTAATTACTGAATAAATATTACTTTTGTCAACCACGCCATTGTTGCTCAACATCACCAGCCTACGTCAGAATCGTCATGTTGGCGTCTACTACGCCAACTACGTTCACTTATTGGGGCCAGTCCTTCACAGTGACACACGCGTTAGATGAACCACGCGACCGGGATGGTTTCTACCCCTCAATGTCGTGCATTTGCTGCGCCCTTCTAATGCTGCGCCACGCCTACTCTATACTGCTCCATGCGACTCGAACAGCGTCAGCAGCAGCAGCTCCGAGCCTCCGTCAGAAAGGCTGCCCACAGCACTGCACAGCCCCACACCCAAATGAATCGAATGAATGAATAAGGCGCTTATATCGCTATTGCTCAGTGGATGGGACATTTACATTAAAAGCAATCGGATGGACGCGTGGATAACGGCATGGTTGTGTGCAATCGGAGGGAAAGCTTCCATAATCCATATAGCTTCCATGCTAGCTGCTTCAGACACAGGGGAGGGGAGGGAGAAATAGTGCGAAATAGCGCTTATGCAACAATTACCCTAAAACACAAACACCTCAACTCGATGTCATTGTGAATAAGAATTTCGAGCGAAATAATAATTTTTGGAAGGACACTTTCACCCAGTATGAAGCTAAATGTGGAAGCCGTGTGTGTCACACCAAAACGGCTGACCTATAGAATCCTGTAACCAGCCTCTCGCACTGCCTGCGAGTTGGCTCCGTCTAAGGCTCCGTCTTATGAGCAAATTTAGAACTTCCGGTCTGACAGCTAGCAGATTTAAGACATCCGGTTGCTTTCAGAATAAAATAAGATTATTTAATTCGTTAATTAAATAATTTTTACATTACATTATTAGTATTATTATTACATTACAGTTATTGTAAAGACACACATTATGTTTCTGTGTAAAAATAAGTAATTAAATAACATAAAAAAGTTATCTAAATGGATAAATGCTATTCACTGGAGTGCATGGACTTTATAAAGTGGACACTGGACAAAAGACGGCTCCGCCAGGCAACTATCTGGACATACCCACGCGTTTGGGAAGATGTCCTCTACCACCCCACAGTCTCCGCTAAGCGGGAGAGGTGTAAAATTCACAGCAGCAGAGCTTCTACTGGGGTCAATGCAAAAAAATGTACCGTTTCCGGACCCAGAATGGACACTGGACAAAGAGGCCTCCGCGAGGCAACTATCTGGACATACCCACGCGTCCGGGGAGATGTCCTCTACCACCCCACAGTCTCCGCTAAGCGGGAGAGGTGTAAAATTCAGAGCAGCAGACCTTCTATTGGGGTCAACACTCAAAAAAGTGCCGTTTCCAGACCCAGAATGGACACTGGACAAAGAGGCCTCCGCGAGGCAACTATCTGGACATACCCACGCGTCCGGGGAGATGTCCTCTACCACCCCACAGTCTCCGCTAAGCGAGAGAGGTGTAAAATTCAGAGCAGCAGAGCTTCTACTGGGGTCAATGCAAAATAAATTACCGTTTCCGGACCCAGACTGGACACTGGACAAAAGACGGCTCCGCGAGGCAACTATCTGGACATACCCACGCGTCCGGGGAGATGTCCTCTACCACCCCACAGTCTCCGCTAAGCGGGAGAGGTGTAAAATTCAGAGCAGCAGACCTTCTATTGGGGTCAACACTCAAAAAAGTGCCGTTTCCAGACCCAGAATGGACACTGGACAAAGAGGCCTCCGCGAGGCAACTATCTGGACATACCCACGCGTCCGGGGAGATGTCCTCTACCACCCCACAGTCTCCGCTAAGCGAGAGAGGTGTAAAATTCAGAGCAGCAGAGCTTCTACTGGGGTCAATGCAAAATAAATTACCGTTTCCGGACCCAGACTGGACACTGGACAAAAGACGGCTCCGCGAGGCAACTATCTGGACATACCCACGCGTCCGGGGAGATGTCCTCTACCACCCCACAGTCTCCGCTAAGCGGGAGAGGTGTAAAATTCAGAGCAGCAGACCTTCTATTGGGGTCAACACTCAAAAAAGTGCCGTTTCCAGACCCAGAATGGACACTGGACAAAGAGGCCTCCGCGAGGCAACTATCTGGACATACCCACGCGTCCGGGGAGATGTCCTCTACCACCCCACAGTCTCCGCTAAGCGAGTAAATGGGTGCTTATATTTCTATGTGAAATGTGGTGATGCTGGCATCACAATAGATGCCAGCATCACGCTGCCTCCGTCTAATAAGCACATTTACAACTTCCTGTTTGGAAACCGAAACAGATGCTTCTGACATTTGCCTGTGCGTGCTTAATCGTTGTACTTCTGAACACATTTCCCAAATCTCAGTGATTTATCCACACATCGCTCTGTGTGTGTGTGTGTGTGTGTGTGTGTGTGTGTGTGTGTGTGTGTGTGTGTCGCGTCGCCCTCCAGCTGCAATTGCGAGTGTGCGCTGTGTGCAGGGCACACTACTGAGTTTAAAACCACAGCTGAAACATGAAGTGGAGTCTGTCAATTCCCGCAATTTCCTTCTTCCCATATTGCGCTGCAACGACACTAGGATTGAGCCCCCCGAAGGGGGGCGAAATTCTAGTATATATATATATATCCTGCTACCCTAATAGACAGGGGTACATGAGCACCTGGCCGTTCATTCGTGCTCTATCTCCGACCAAGCCACACTTCCACCACACATCTCTCTATGCAAAATAAAACCTGCACACTCCCACAAAAGACATAGACTACATTGCATTCGCCAAAAATGTCTTCTTTACTGTTTAAATATTACTTTTCTGAAACACGCTATTCTTGCTCAACCTCAACAGCCTACGTCAGAATCGTCATGTTGGCGTCTACTACGCCAACTACGTTCACTTAATGGGGCCAGTCCTTCACAGTGACACACGCGTTAGATGAACCACGCGACCGGGATGGTTTCTACCCCTCAATGTCGTGCCTACTCTACACTGCCATCCCAAGTCCCCTCCCCCTTTCACTGCTCCTGTGTGTGACCTGTGAACTACTCTCTGACTGCACTGTGGCTTGATTTATATGTGCGAGGTTGAAATGTAATGCACATAAATTAATTATAGGTCCAGCAAGCAAATCATGATTGTCTGTTTGTGCTCAATAGGTCACCATCACATTCCGATTTTAGGTGTTGTGTTTTCTATGACATTTATTTGGGCCAGTAGTTTCATATCTATCCTTTTTCCGACCAACACAGAACATGCTAACGGTGTTAGCGCGTTAGCATCCATCTTGCTTTTGATTTATATGTGCGAGGTGGAAATGTAATGCACATAAATTAATTATAGGTCCAGCAAGCAAATCATGATTGTCTGTTTGTGCTCAATAGGTCACCATCACATTCCGATTTTAGGTGTTGTGTTTTGTATGACACTTTGGCCAGTAGTTTCATATCTATCCTTTTTCCTTTGACCAACACAGACCATGCTAACGGTGTTAGCGCGTTAGCATCACACAGCTTACAGCGTCAGTGTTGCATGAATACTTTCAACCATGACAATGCCGACTACTTTTGCTACACACACTTCCCAAGGATTATGGAGATGTCTTTATTTATTTTTTAAGGTTGAGAAATGAAATAATTATGGTCGTTTCTAATCTCAGCATTTCACAAGAGAAAGACGTGGATGCCTTTCGCTGCGCTGTTGGCGTTGCCATGTCTCATAGAAACAAGTAAATAGGTCTTTAAAAATAATCCCAAAACAAGCGCATATAACAGGGGTCTGTAACCTATTTTAAATGAAGTGCCATGTTTTTATTTTCTAGATAGTGAGTCAGCCACAAGCTCACATCACAACAATAATCCATGTAATAATCACAATAACAATACTAATAATAATAATCATAATAATCCTGCTACCCTAATAGACAGGGGTACATAAGCACATGGCCGTTTATCCAACAGCTTTCTCCGACCCAACCACACTTTCACCACACATCTCTATATGCAAAATAAATTCGGCACACTCCCAGAATACATATAGGCTACATTTCATTGAAAGAAATGTCTTAATTACTGAATAAATATTACTTTTGTCAACCACGCCATTGTTGCTCAACATCACCAGCCTACGTCAGAATCGTCATGTTGGCGTCTACTACGCCAACTACGTTCACTTATTGGGGCCAGTCCTTCACAGTGACACACGCGTTAGATGAACCACGCGACCGGGATGGTTTCTACCCCTCAATGTCGTGCATTTGCTGCGCCCTTCTAATGCTGCGCCACGCCTACTCTATACTGCTCCATGCGACTCGAACAGCGTCAGCAGCAGCAGCTCCGAGCCTCCGTCAGAAAGGCTGCCCACAGCACTGCACAGCCCCACACCCAAATGAATCGAATGAATGAATAAGGCGCTTATATCGCTATTGCTCAGTGGATGGGACATTTACATTAAAAGCAATCGGATGGACGCGTGGATAACGGCATGGTTGTGTGCAATCGGAGGGAAAGCTTCCATAATCCATATAGCTTCCATGCTAGCTGCTTCAGACACAGGGGAGGGGAGGGAGAAATAGTGCGAAATAGCGCTTATGCAACAATTACCCTAAAACACAAACACCTCAACTCGATGTCATTGTGAATAAGAATTTCGAGCGAAATAATAATTTTTGGAAGGACACTTTCACCCAGTATGAAGCTAAATGTGGAAGCCGTGTGTGTCACACCAAAACGGCTGACCTATAGAATCCTGTAACCAGCCTCTCGCACTGCCTGCGAGTTGGCTCCGTCTAAGGCTCCGTCTTATGAGCAAATTTAGAACTTCCGGTCTGACAGCTAGCAGATTTAAGACATCCGGTTGCTTTCAGAATAAAATAAGATTATTTAATTCGTTAATTAAATAATTTTTACATTACATTATTAGTATTATTATTACATTACAGTTATTGTAAAGACACACATTATGTTTCTGTGTAAAAATAAGTAATTAAATAACATAAAAAAGTTATCTAAATGGATAAATGCTATTCACTGGAGTGCATGGACTTTATAAAGTGGACACTGGACAAAAGACGGCTCCGCCAGGCAACTATCTGGACATACCCACGCGTTTGGGAAGATGTCCTCTACCACCCCACAGTCTCCGCTAAGCGGGAGAGGTGTAAAATTCACAGCAGCAGAGCTTCTACTGGGGTCAATGCAAAAAAATGTACCGTTTCCGGACCCAGAATGGACACTGGACAAAGAGGCCTCCGCGAGGCAACTATCTGGACATACCCACGCGTCCGGGGAGATGTCCTCTACCACCCCACAGTCTCCGCTAAGCGGGAGAGGTGTAAAATTCAGAGCAGCAGACCTTCTATTGGGGTCAACACTCAAAAAAGTGCCGTTTCCAGACCCAGAATGGACACTGGACAAAGAGGCCTCCGCGAGGCAACTATCTGGACATACCCACGCGTCCGGGGAGATGTCCTCTACCACCCCACAGTCTCCGCTAAGCGAGAGAGGTGTAAAATTCAGAGCAGCAGAGCTTCTACTGGGGTCAATGCAAAATAAATTACCGTTTCCGGACCCAGACTGGACACTGGACAAAAGACGGCTCCGCGAGGCAACTATCTGGACATACCCACGCGTCCGGGGAGATGTCCTCTACCACCCCACAGTCTCCGCTAAGCGGGAGAGGTGTAAAATTCAGAGCAGCAGACCTTCTATTGGGGTCAACACTCAAAAAAGTGCCGTTTCCAGACCCAGAATGGACACTGGACAAAGAGGCCTCCGCGAGGCAACTATCTGGACATACCCACGCGTCCGGGGAGATGTCCTCTACCACCCCACAGTCTCCGCTAAGCGAGTAAATGGGTGCTTATATTTCTATGTGAAATGTGGTGATGCTGGCATCACAATAGATGCCAGCATCACGCTGCCTCCGTCTAATAAGCACATTTACAACTTCCTGTTTGGAAACCGAAACAGATGCTTCTGACATTTGCCTGTGCGTGCTTAATCGTTGTACTTCTGAACACATTTCCCAAATCTCAGTGATTTATCCACACATCGCTCTGTGTGTGTGTGTGTGTGTGTGTGTGTGTGTGTGTGTGTGTGTGTGTCGCGTCGCCCTCCAGCTGCAATTGCGAGTGTGCGCTGTGTGCAGGGCACACTACTGAGTTTAAAACCACAGCTGAAACATGAAGTGGAGTCTGTCAATTCCCGCAATTTCCTTCTTCCCATATTGCGCTGCAACGACACTAGGATTGAGCCCCCCGAAGGGGGGCGAAATTCTAGTATATATATATATATACTAGAATTTTGCCCCCCTTCGGGAGGCTCATCCCAGTGTCGTTGCAGCGCAATATGGGAAGAAGGAAATTGCGGGAGTTGACAGACTCCACTTCATGTTTCAGCTGTGTTTTTAAACTCAGTAGTGTGCCCTGCACACAGCGCACACTCGCAATTGCAGCTGGAGGGCGACGCGACACACACACACACGCCCACACACACACACACACACACACACACACACACACACACAGAGCGATGTGTGGATAAATCACTGAGATTTGGGAAATGTGTTCTGAATGGGCCTGAATATATGTGTGTAGGCTGCAACAATGATTTCATAAAGTGTAGTTTAGTTTTGAACAGGCAACTAATGTAGTGATAGATTAATTGAATGGGCCTGAATAGATAGATAGATAGATTTCTTTATTTGTGTGTCATGCACCAAAGGCGCCCAGCCCACATGGGCTTACAGAACACACCATATCATTGCATTCAATATTGCATTGTGTACAATAAACAGATATGTTTTGTTGATATTCCCTTTTATTTTTTTACACAAACAAAACATTCTGCCTTATTTCCCACGCCCTGCATAAAAAGTCTGCCAAAGCAAAAGTACCTTTCCTAAAACATAATTCCAGTTTTTCATAGTCCTCCAACCAGAAAAAGTCTGCACAGATGGTTGTCATTTTACAAAATAATACATGTGTTAATGCTTCATATAATGGGCAGTAAAACAAAAGATGATAGATTGAACAGGCAACTAATGTAGTGATTGATTAATTGAATTCGGGGGGCTCATCCTAGTTACGTTGCAGCGCAATATGGGAAGAAGGAAATTGCGGGAGTTGACAGACTCCACTTCATGTTTCAGCTGTGTTTTTAAACTCAGTAGTGTGCCCTGCACACAGCGCACACTCGCAATTGCAGCTGGAGGGCGACACACACACACACACACACACACACACACACACACACACACACACACACACACACACACAGAGCGATGTGTGGATAAATCACTGAGATTTGGGAAATGCGCACGCAAGCACAGAATGCACGGCGTTACAGGACTCTATAGGTCACCAGTTTTGGTGTGACACACACGGCTTCCACATTTAGCTTCATACTGGGTGAAAGTGTCCTTCCAAAAATTATTTTTTCGCTCGAAATTCTTATTCACAATGACATTGAGTTGAGGTGTTTGTATTTTTAGGGTAATTGTTGCATAAGCGCTATTTCGCACTGGAGTCCCGTGAGCCGGGCCATCTCCCTCCCCTCCCCTGTGTCTGAAGCAGCTAGCATGGAAGCTATATGGAACCTTTCCCTCCGAGTGCACACAACCATGCCGTTATCCACGCGTCCATCCGATAGCTTTTAATGTAAATGTCCCATCCACTGAGCAAAAGCGATATAAGCGCCTTATTCATTCATTCGATTCATTTGGGTGTGGGGCTGTGCAGTGCTGTGGGCATTGTGACGGACGGAGCTGCTGCTGCTGTTCGACTTCGAGTCGCTGTCTATGGAGCAGTATAGAGTAGGCGTGGCGCAGCATTAGAAGGGCGCAGCAAATACGACATTGAGGGGTAGAAACCATCCCGGTCGCGTGGTTCATGTAACGTGTGTGTCACTGTGAAAGACTGGCCCCATGAAGTAAACGTAGTTGGCGTAGTAGACACCAACATGACGATTTTGACGTAGGCTGTTGAAGTTGAGCAACAATAGCGTGTTTGCCAAAAGTAATATTTAAACAGTAAATAAGACACTTGAACGGCTAAAAAATGGCCTATGTAAATTTTGCATATAGAGATGTGTGGTAAAAGTGTGGTTCGGTCGGAGAAAGATTTTGGATAAACGGCCATGTGCTTATGTACCCCCTGTCTATTAGGGTAGCAGGATATATATATTTATCACAGATGTGCGCACTTTTATTATTGTGTGTTGGAATATTACTGTAAAAACAATAGTACTATCATACCTGTTTTCAGTGGTCCAACTTTGACCCTCTCCTTTGTTAGACTAGCATTTTTCGGTGGGACTTCAGCCTCTGTGAAAAAACAAATGATCAAGATATCAATTATCTCTTGTCATGTTATTAATTATCCCTTGATGCTCAGCAAAACAAGGACTTAAATTACTGGATTTAGTTGCCCTTACCTTTTATGACTGGGCTTGGTTTTGTCTTCACCACTGGTACCACTAAATAATTAGATTTCAGTTTTATTATTGCACACTATAAATCATAACCTTGTACAGTACTTTCCTTGAGGTTGAATAGATTAATTACCTTTCTTTGCTGGAGTTGGTTTGAGCTTCTCTTTTGTGACTTCAGGTTCTAGATCAAACATACATTATGATGACCTCTGCTCAAAGTTGAAACTCTGAATATATACATGCACATTTTTGGTCCTTGAAAAATGAATACACTGGAATACACAAAGGACCGAAATAAATCATTAATTCAATACAAATTGAATCAAAAGTTCTACCTTTCTTCACAGGGACTGCTTTCTCTTTGGGAGCTACAGTTACTAAAAACAAAATATTAAAAATATTAAATTGAGAATTAAATATTAACATACTGTACATGTTTTTGTTGTTGAAAGGACTAGGTAGATTAAATTAAATTTACTCTGAAGATAAATGTTTGACTGAGAGACTGTCATCGCTCAACCTCCAGCTTTTTTCCAGAGGAAAAAAACGTTTTGTTCCTTTTTTATCCAAAATGAGTTAATAGCATAGACAGACTCTTCACATACTAGAGAGCATGTCTGAAATACTTGTCAGAGCTGAAATCGACATGTAAATATGAAATAAATGCTTAAACATGTAGCTAGGTGTAATGTTAGAGTCCACAGAAGTGAACCTTTCAAGCCTGTTTTCTCAACTCGCTGTTTCTCTGCAAGACATTATTCTATAAGCCAAAACTGGTTGGTCAAACTGAACAACCAATATGTCAATTTGAGGCAAACATCCTTACCTTTCTTAGCAGGAGCTGGTTTGGTTTTGTCTTTGGAAGCCTCTGCATCTACAATAGGAATTAACATGGCGGTTGACAAAAGTCCCTCATGAGCATAAAGCTGCTTTGTTGTTTTATTGGTGGAAATTGGTAAACATAATAAAACGTTTGACAAAAATAACTGTATAATAATAACTGTCAATTACAATCATAATGGCTGCACTACCTTTCTTAACAGGAGCAGGTTTTGCCTTTTCTTTTGAAACTTCAGTTTCTAAAGGGGAAAGTAATATGTAATGTGTTGCTTATGCTGTTTATTATCTAACAGTTTGAAAATGTGTTTAATAAGCATACCTTTCTTTGGAGTTGGTTTGGTCTTTTCTTTCAGTGCATCAGTGTCTGCCGAAAAAAAGACTGGTAAAACAATTGTAAAGTAATACATAACTAATATTATGTACTTCACTAATAAGACTTCCAGCAGATGTGTGGAGATGTGGAGAATTGTACATCTTTAATGCTTACAGCTCATTTATTCAGTTATTAGTGCCAGCAGCTGGCAAAAAAATAGAGTTCTCAACAGGCCCGAAAATTAAGCCCCGGTCCTACCTGGGCCCTCATCAAACCCTGTACACTCAAGATACTGCCCCTGCTGCCAGCTCCATATATGGAGCTGACCTGTTCTGACATTCCATATGTTGATCTGACCTCATCAAACCCTGTACACTCAAGACACCCATATGGCCAGAAAGGTTTCTATTTTATTCTATTCATAAAATGTAATTCTAAATAATTTACTTAGCATTTGTTGAATATTGTTAAAGTATTCTCAATGGTATATTGTATTGTGTATTAAATTATGTCGGAATACCTTGGCGTCTTTCTTTTTCAGTGGTTCAGTTTTTGGTTCTCTCTCTTCTTTCTCTTTAGAAACCCTGTACACCTTGCACACTCAAGACACTTCCCCCGCTGCCCCTGCTGCCACCCTTAGATCTCCATATATGGAGCTGACCTGTTCTGACATTCCATATGTTGATCTGACCTTATCAAACCCTGTAAACTCAAGTCACGCTCCATATATGGCCAGTACATAATTCCTTCCATATGTTGATCTGACCCCCATGCCAAAGCGCCAGTGCTCGCCCAGCAGTCTGCCGTCAACCAGGCGGATGCGTGCACATGACCTCGCCCTCAGGGCGACTTACTGGTATACCTTGTGTCTAATAAAAAAGATCATGTTTACTGTAGTGGTAGTACTGTACCTTTCTTTTCAGGCTCAGGTTTAGCTTTCTCCTTGGGTTCTTTGGCCTCCTTGGGAGCTGCTACTGCTGAAAAACCAGAATGAAAATGTTTTTCTCGCAAATATAAAACCTTCAGTATCGAATAATATTTATACTGTTGTTGTAGTACTACTACTACTGTACTACTACTGTAGTACCTCACAGGTCCTGGTGTATAACATTCATATAATATCCAGGCGTAATGACAATAAATTGTAATAAAAGGGTATGTGGCAGTATAAGGTTTTCTTTTTTAATGATTTGGTTCAAACTAACATATGAACAAAGTTGATGAAGAGCAACTTGAAATAAATAAAAACCTAAAATATTAAACCTGTTCAGACAAGGAAATACCTTTTCTAGCCGTTTCTGGTTTAGCTTTCTCCTTGGGTACCTTTGGATCCTCTGCTGCTTCTGCTGAGAAAACATAAATCCTCAACACTCATCTGGAATATGAAATTACATGGTAGGCTATATAATATATAGGCTCCATTTTAGTTTTTACAAGTCTGACAAACAAACAATGTACCTTTAATAACATATTATTATTATTCTAAAAAGAACTTTGCTTCTCAAGTATTTGTTTGCTTTGCTTCTCAAGTTGGTTCTAAATGCTGGTTTTTATATATTTTAATAGTTAATTGCCCATGAAGCCCTACTGTATAATATATATTTTTTCCTTTTACCAGTTTTTGTAACGTTAAGATGTGTCTTTTTCTGAACTGTAACAGCTTCTTTCTTTTCAGCTAAAACAAAAACACAGCATTGTTAATACATCAATAACTTCCTGCTGTTTTGTTAGAAAAAAACATCCCTTGCCTATGAAACAGAACCAAAGTCTTTGTTTGGATTATGCCAGAGGTTGTTACATTTCAAGTTACCCTGACCTGCTTTTTTGATGGTTGTTCTTTTCTCAGGAAGCTCAATCTTCTTTTCTTTCTTCACCTCTTCCACGGGTTTCTTTTTGGCCTCCACTGTAAAGGCAACCAGATATTAAAGACTGTCATATTGACATTTCCCAAATGGAAAACCTACAATCACCGTCTGAGTGTTTAAGTGATATTTACTAATATATGCCTTTTTATTATTATCATATCTAAAGTTTAAATAAATAACACTGAGGTATGTAACTTAAATGTTTACTCAGTAATACACACCATTATCATCTTGTGTGTGTGTGTGTGTGCGTGTGTGTGTGTGGGGGGGGGGGACAATTGATTAAAAATAATAGATGAATAAATAATATGAATATGAATAAATGAACTGCAGTTGGCATTGTGATTAGATCAGTGTTTCCAGTGTTATCTAACCTGCTTTTGTAACATTTAGATGTGTTTTTTTCAGGACAGAAACAACTTCAACTTGAACCACCGTGTCAGGCTTCTTTGGTACATTGTCTGAAATTGGGAAAATATTAAACGGTTATTTTAGTTATAACAGTGGATTTTATGTTTTCGGTCATCTGTTTAAAAATTACCAGTATAATAATTCCAATATATTTTGTACAATGAGAAAAAGTTAATATTCAAATAAATATTCAAGTATAGATTTATTTTGTTTCATTCTACCTGTTTTCTTCACGATTTCAGCCTTCTTTAGTGGTTTTTGCTTCTTTGCTTCATCCTTTTTGACCATCTCCTTTTTGGGTTCCTCCTCAGCTTTTAAGGATAAGAACAAAAATAACATTGCATGGATGCACCTGGGACGTATCCTCAGTGATGTATCCCAAGGTCATTGGGGTTTCGTGTCTCGCAACATCATACCCCTCACTCAGAATAGAATATTCCAATAAGACTACTAGGTTTACATTTATCAATTTCCTTCAAATGACACAAACACAATTACTTAAAGAAAGTGGCATTAAAACAGCAGTTAACAATTAAAATGGAAGAGTGATTAACTGAAAAGACATCCCTGCTAACTAATTCAAAACTCGGTGATAAACCATTGCTTGTTTGAGAATGCAAATGACCCCTATGAACCTTTGTTATCCAATTTACATTCTTCCATTTTCATCAGAGGCGGATTTACCATTGGGCTAGGGTTTACAAATTGTTAACATATTCAATGATGTCGGAATACCTGTGTTGGTGTCTTTCTTCTTCAGTGGTTCAGTTTTTGGTTCTCTCTCTTCTTTCTCTTTCGGAGGCGGTGATGGTTCTTTCCTCATTAGAGGTTTTTCAACCTTGGAAGGCTTCTCTAGCTCTTTCTCTGCTGCTTTGGGAGGCTTTGTTGGCTCTTTCTTCTCTTTAGAGGGCTTCTTTGGTTCTTTCACTTCTTTTTCAGGCTTTTTCACTTCTTTCGCTTCCTTAGGTGGCTCTGTTGGTTCCTTCTCTTCTTTGGGTTGTTTATTCAATTCTTTCTCTTTAGGAGTCTTTGTTATGTCTTTGACAACCTTGGAGGGTTTCTCTTGCTCTTTCTCTTCCTTAGGAAGCTTCTTTGGTTCTGTATCTTCCTTAGAAGGCTTTGTTGGTTGTTTCTTTTCTTTGGATGGCATTGTTGGTTCCATCTCTTCCTTGACAGGTTTCTTTACTTCTTTCTCTTTAGAAGGCTTTGTTGCTTCTTTTTCAACCTTGGAAGTCTTATCTGGTTCCTTCTCATCTTTAGGAGTTGCCATTAGTTTTCTCTCTTCCTTAGAAGGCTTCATTGGTTCCTTCTCTACCTTCAATTGTTTCTTTACTTCTTTCTCCTCTTTAGAAGGCTTCTTTGCGTCTATGTCACCCTTTGTGGAAGGCTTCGCTGGTTCTTTCCCTTCTTTAAGAGATTCCTTAGTCTCCTTTGTAGGTTCCTTCTCTACTTTGGAAGGTTTTTTCACTTCTTTCTCTTTAGAAAGCTTTGTTACTTCTTTTACAACCAGCTTCTCTGGTTCTTTCACTTCTTCAGGAGATGGCTTTGGTTCTTGGGGTTCCTTAGTCATCTTTGTAGGTTCCTTCTCTACTTTGGAAGGTTTTTTCACTTCTTTCTCTTTAGAAAGCTTTGTTACTTCTTTTACAACAAGCTTCTCTGGTTCTTTCACTTCTTCAGGAGATGGCTTTGGTTCTTTTTCACCCTTAGACAGCTTTGTTGGCTTCTTTTCTTCAATTTCAATCCTTGAAGGCTTTGCTGGTTTTTCATCTTTTGGAGGCTTTTTAGCTTCTTTCTCCTGTTTAGGAGGCTTTCCTGGCTCCTTATCTTCTTTGGGATGTTTCTTCACTTCCTCTTTTTTAGAAGGCTTCTTATCTTCTTGTTCTACCTTGGAAGACTTCTCTAATTTCTTCTCTTCTACGGGAGGTTCCATTGGTTCTTTAACTTCCTTCGAAGGCTTTGTTGGTTCTTTCAATTCTTTGGAAGGTTTCTTCACTTCTTTTTCTTCCTTTGAAGGCTTCACTTCTTTTTCAACCTTGGAAGGTTTCTTTGGTTCTTTCTCGTCTTTAGAAGGCTTTGTTGGTTCTTTCTTTTCTTTTGAAGGCTTCTTTACTTCTTTTTCTTGTTTTTTCTTGTCCTCCATTGGCTTTTCATCTAAAGAAAAACACAAAACAAAATAAATAAATATGAATCCATTTACTTTACAAAGATAGCCTGATGAAGGCCGCACAGGCCGAAACGTTGCTTTTTCCCTATTAAAAGTTGGTCTGCATTTGAAGACAGTGTGCGGGCATTTGTTCCTTTTTCATTGTTGGGCACCGTACCCTCTCCTACGCACCTGTCGCCTGTAGGTATGCAAAAGCCTTGCTTTTTATTTACTCAATTATAAAAATCCATTAGAACCTTTTCATCGTTGATATACAAGATTGTATTTTATATATTATATTAAAACAGATTTGGTTACGCTACATGTGCAAGCTTAAGTCAAGTTATTGGTTCTAAATGTTGGTTTTGATAGGCTTTCTGTAAAGGTCCTACTATAAATGTATATTTTTCTTTTACTGTTTTTGTAATGTTAAGATGTGTCTCTTTCAGGACAGCAATAGCTTCTTTCTCTACAGCCTTCACCTCCTTGAGAGGCTCTAAAACCAAAATACAGCATTGTTAATGAATTCCCTTGCCAAGGAAACAGAAGCCAAAATCTTTGCTAGCATTATGTCAGAGGACTTTACATTTCTAAGTTACCCTGACCTGCTTTTTTGATGGTTGTTTTTTTCTCATGAAGCTCACTTTTCTTTTCTTTCTTCACCTCTTCCACATGTTTCTTCTCGGCTTCCACTGTAAAGACAAACAGAATTAAAGACTGTCATATAGTTCCATGAAATTTTCCAAATGGCAAACCTGCAGTCACCATCTGAGTAATTTGTTGTGTGATATTGTGTGATATTTCACTACAATATGCATTTTTATTTGCATCTGTTCAGGTTAAATAAATAAATAAAGTATTATATTAATAAATAGTGATGTACAGTATGTAGGTTTACTCAAGAATACACAATATCATATTTGAAGAAAAAAAAGAAAAACAATGCATTCAAAATAATAGATACAAAAATAAACTGCAGCTGGCATTGTGATTTAACAACCATTTCCTGGGTTATCTAACCTGCTTTTGTAACATTAAGATGAGGCTTTTTCAGATCAGAAACAACCTCAACTTTAACCATGTCAGGCTTCTTTGGTACATCATCTGAAACAAAATAAATTAGGAAATTATTAAACTGTTCTTTTAGTTATAACAATGGATTTTATGTTTTCGGCCATCTGTTTAAAAATTACCAGTATAATAATTCCAAACTTTTTTGTGCAATGAGAAAATCTTCAAATAAATATTAAATGAAATTGATTTTACCTGGTTTCTTCACAATTTCAGCTCTCTTTAGTGGTTTTTGCTTCTTTGCTTCATCCTTTTTGACCATCTTCTTTTTGGGTTCCTCCTCAGCTTTAAAGGATAAGAGAATAGAATATTATATTCTACTACTATTATTACTACTAAATTTACATTTCTCATTATCCTTCAAATGACAGACATGAAAACACAATCACTTAAAAGGGAAATGACCTTTTTCTCTTTTGATTACTCACCCCATGGAGACTTTAATTCCATGGATATTATCTTTTTGGATTTGGGTAAAGTGGTGATGCAAGTATCTGACTATATATAGTCACAACAATACCAACATGAGACAGAATTGCCTTGTTTTAAAATTATGTGGTTTTACTAAATATTTTTGTTTGTTTCCTGAAATGGTTTACATTTTGGATTCAACTGGTTTCTGCTCGATACGACTGACTGTCCTACCTATCTTGTTAGCCTCTTCAGCCTTTGTGGGCTCTTTCTCCTCCTTGGGAAGCTTCTTAAGATCTCTCTCCTTTTTGGGTTCCTCTGCTAAACACAATGATATAGCATGTGCTTATGGTTTTTTCATTTTTTTGTACAATAATGAGAAATCCAATGTGATATTTTAATTTTACCTATCTTTGTCATGTGTTTTTTCGGTTGAGGTTTAACTTCTTTCTCTCCCTGTTTCTCCTCTTTAGGCTCCTCTTCTGTAAAAAATGTAAGAACAAATATCAAAGCAAGCAACACTAGAAATTTGTGTATAACTTGAAATAACATCAGAATCAACACATTGCAATGCAATTGTTCAGTGAGATCAGTGTGTTATGGCAAGGCTTTACAGTAGGGCAAGTATAAACTAAAGCTTTTAATGAAGCATTAATAGTATAGATGCTTTATAGAGCATTCAAAAACAACATAAATGTAAAGAATAGTTCAATAATTTTATTAAATGTTTGTTGTTTATGAAAACTTGTTTTGATGCTCTAGAATGCATTTTCACTGCATTTAATAGTTAAATTATCCTTTTTACAAGATTACAAGCATGTATAGTCAATGTTTCACTTCCAAGGTTATTGGGGAAAAAAAGTTGCATACTACATTGCTTGAAAATGAAGAGATTTGTTCCAAAATGAGAATGCCTCCATTCTCCTTATAAAATGATGCTGCTGACACTGGGGTGCTGATCTACACCCAGCCCTCAGGCTTGTGGCTACTACCAGCACCAATGCCAGAACCTCTAGTAATTGTTGCACAATGTTTAAGGAAAATATGGCCTCAAATTATGAAATATAGACATTTGCATTTTATATTATATTTTGGGCAGCATTTTGGAATGAAACCCTTCACAGTGCTGACATACACAACATTCACAACATATGGATGCACTGCTGGGGGAGCTCAGCACGTTATTTTTCTAGCAGGAAACCTTTTTGTTTTATGTCAACAGTGTCTTCCTTCTTCAGCTTGTCAGCCTTTTCCTTCAGTTCTTTCTCTAATGGTTCTTCCTCCTTTTCTTTTTTAGAGGGTTTATGTGGCTTTGTTGGTTCCCTCTCTTCTTTGGGTGGTTTCTTCATTTCTTCCTCCTCAGAGGGCCTCTTTGGTTCTCTCTCGTTTTTAGGTTTATTATCCCTTTTCTCTTCTTTTGAAGGCTTTATTGGTTCTTTGTCTTGTTTTGGTAGCTCTTTCTCTTTAAGAAGCTCTTTTGGTTCCTTTACTTTAGAAGGTTTTGATGGTTCCTTCTCTTCCTTGGGAGGCTTCTTCTCGTCTTTCTCTTCTTTAAAAGCCTTTGTTTGTTCTTTCTCTTTAGAAGGCTGTAATGGATCTTTTTCTATTTTGGGAGACTTTTTGACCTCTTTCTTCTCTTTAGGTGGTTTTGCTAGTTCCTTCTCTTCTTTTGGAGGCTTAATTGGTTCCTTTTCCTCTTTAAGAGGCTTTGATGGTTCCTTCTCTTCTTTGGGAGGCTTCTTCAATTCTTTCCCTTCTTTAAGATGCTTTGTTGGTTCTTTTTTCTCTTTAGAAGGTTTTAGTGGTTCTTTTTTGTCTTTTGGAGGCTTTTTGACTTCTCCTTTGTCTTTAGGTAGGTTTGCTGGGTCTTCCCCTTTCTTTTCTTTTGGAGGCTTTGTTGGTTCTTTCTCCTTTTTAAGAGGCTTTAATGGTTCCTTCTCCTCTTTGGATGGCTTCTTTACTTCTTTCTCTTCTTTAAGAGACATTGTTGGTTCTTTCTCTTTAGAAGGCTTTAATGGTTCTTTTTCTTCTTGAGGAGGCTTTTTGAGTTCTCCCTTTTCTTTAGGTGGTTTTGCTCGTTCTTTCTCTTCTTTTGGAGGCTTTGTTGGTTCCTTCTCCTCTTTAAGAGGCTTTGAAAGTTTCTTCTCTTCTTTGGGAGGCTTCTTGGCTTCATCTTCTTCAATGGGCTTTGTTTCTTCTTTCTCTTTAGATGGCTTTAATGGTTCTTTTTCTACTTTAGGAAGCTTTTTGAGTTCTTCCTTTGCATTAGGTGGTTTTGCTGGTTCTTTCTCTTCTTTTGGGGGCTTTGTTGGTTCCTTTTCCTCTTTAATAGGCTTTAATGGCTTTGTTAGTTCTTTCTCTTTAGAAGGCTTTAATGGTTCTTTTTCTTCTTCTTTCTGGGGCTTTTTTACTTCTTCCTTCTCTTGAGGTGGTTTGACTGGTTCCTTCTCTTCTTTAGGAGGCTTCTTCCGTTCTTTCTCTTCTTTAAGAGGCTTTAATGGTTCCTTCTTTTCTTTCAAAGGCTTCTTCACTTCTTTCTCCTTTTTCATAGGCTTTGTTGGTTCTCTTTCCTCTTTAGAAGGTGTTGTTGTTTCTTTTTCTTCTTTTGGAGAAGTTTTGACTTTTTCTTCCTCTTTAAGTGATTTAGTTGGTTCTTTCACTTGTTTTGGAGGCTCTTCTGGTTCTCTCTCTTCTTTGTGAGGCTTGGTTGGTTTTGCATCTTCTTTTTGGGGCTTTGTTGGCTCTTTGTCTTTTAGAGGTTTTGATGGTTCTTTCTCTTCTCTATGTGGCTTTGTTGGTTCTTTGCCTTTTGTAGGAGGGGTCACTGGTACTTTTTCTACTACTTTAGATGGCTTGGATGGTTCTCTCTCTTCCTTTGGAGGCTTTTTCACTTCTTTCTCTTTAGGTGGTTTTGATGGTTCCTTCTCTACTTTCTGAGGTTTCATTGCATCTTTATCTTCTTCCTTTGTTGGTTCCTTTCCTTCAATAGTAGGCTTCGTTGATTCCTTTTCTGCTTTTGATGGCTTTGATGATACTTTATCATGTGGAGGCTTCCCTGCCTCTTTGTCCTCAACAGAAGGTTTGTTTATAGGCTCTTTCTCTTCTTTGGCTGGTGTCTTCAAATGTTCCTCTCCAGAAGATGGCTTCACCGGTTTCTCTTTAGGAGGCTTTGTTGGCTCTTCATCATCTTTGGATGGCTTTTGTTCTTTTAAATACAATCACAAATTAGCAATTATTTGTACCTGAAGAATATATTGAATATATTTGATTTATGTTGATGTCTTTCAGTGTTTTCTAAAAGCTACCAATATAATACAGGTTTTGGTGTCATAATAGTAATCAAGACCTTTATTTTTGTCTAATTTGAACCAAAATGCTATAGAGGATATAAAACAACTCATACAATAGATTATATATTAAATATTGAAAGATGTGTTCTAAGTAGATGAATAATTTACTATTACATTTACTATTACAATTTATGCATTTATAATGGCCATTTAATTCTGAATGATGTGTGAGGCTTGACAGAGTTTGTAAGCACAATAATCCAGTTAGAGGCAATCATATCAGTGTAACAATCCATCTTTACTGACACAAGCACTGGAAGTCACATACATACTGCAAATGAATGCATATGAATGGTATTTGGGCCATAGTCATGAAGTTAACAGTAATGGAAGAGTAAGTACAGTAATTTCACATTCATGTTGTCAAAGAAATGTGAAACATGTAATGGCAGTGATATTTTCACATTTTGAATGTATATGTCATGCATTCATTTGATAACCAAGCGTTACCTTTGGGTTCCTGCTTCTCGTGCTCCTGCTTAATTATTTTCTCTGCTGTTTTCTCAGATTTCAGCTTGTCTTCTTTTTTCTCTTTTTTGCCTTCTGTGGCCTTGATGTCTGTAATAAACGATAAAGAAAATAAATCCTCAGCTATAGTTGAATACACCAAAACAAATAAATCACAATTTAAATATATATTATAATTGGTATAAACAAATGCATGCTTTCTCAGATTATCAACACACGTCATTCAATGACAATTGAAAAAATGATGAAACATGGAATATCGACTGTCAATTATATACCTTTCTCTAGCTGAATGTCTTGGTCATCTTTGGTCATGAGGAGATCTTCCTCTTTGAGGCTCGCCCTAGTTCCCATTCTCCTGAGCTTCTCATAAGGTATCCGAACATTCCTCTGTCGCAATGCTTCACGTTTGGTTTCTTCAATGATGGTGTGTTTCGCTAGTGATGTGATGACAGCAACACATTTAGAGCCTGCATCGTTTTTATAATGACAATCATCACAGAGGAACAAATCATGTAAAAATCTGTTTTTCAAATACCATCGTCTTCTTCTGACTCTTTCACAGTGGCCTTGATGGGCAGATCACCCTTCTCCTCCTTTGTGTCTGGGGTGACACTAGGCTCGGGAGCAGTGGCGACTTCTTCTTTTGCAGCATTTATGATCTCTGCAACTGCATTATCAAGCCAAGTCACTTCTTTTACAAGGTCTTTACATCTTCAGCATTTGACACAAAGTTGCAGTTATAAAAGAGTTTAAGGCGGTTTGGGTTAAGGACGCGTGCACACTCACGCACACACACACACACACACACACACACACACACACACACACACACACACACACACACACACACACACACACACACACTTCGCTGGATTAACAGCTGCTGGTGATCTTATCAAATCTGTCTGAACGAAATGATATCCAACCGTTCCCCCCAGTTATGCCTCATTACATTACCCCCAGTAGTTCTTATCACCATTATGGATACACTTGAAACCTGAGGTGTATACAACACATTTGATTCCATGCAAAGACAAATGAAGGCAAACACAATACATTCAGTTAAAACAAACAAAATAATAAATATATACACAGCAGAGATGATTATTGTTGAAGTTCAGTCACAGTCAGTCATATTACTCATACATAAGATGCTTGGACAATGCACTTATGCATTTTCAACTCACTGAAAAAATGATGAAACATGGAATATCGACTGTCAATTATATACCTTTCTCTAGCTGAATGTCTTGGTCATCTTTGGTCATGAGGAGATCTTCCTCTTTGAGGCTAGCCCTAGTTCCCATTCTCCTGAGCTTCTCATAGGGTATCCGAACGTTCCTCCGTCGCCGTGGTTCAGTTCTGCGGCTCTCGTTGTTATTGTTGTTTTCATCATCATCATCATCATCAAAGGTTTCAGAGTATTCATATTCATCTTCATCAGAAACATGCGGTAAGGTCGTTAGTTCATCCTCATCAGTTTCAGAGGTGAAATCAACATGGTCAAGCTTTTCAGTCGTCAGGATTTCAAGATCTGTTTGCTCGACTCTGTTCTGCTTTTTGAGGCCATCCTCCTTGTACTTTTCCATTTTCTCCTCTGGCTTCTCTTCTTCCTTCATAGCCTCCTCTATCTTCTCTTTTTCTTCTTCTTCCTTCTCTACTACCAGAGCCTGATCTTTTTCCATTTCTGCAATTTGAGCTTCTAGATCTTTGACATCAGCGCCATCAACCTTGTCCTCATCTTTCTCTTCATCACTATCAAGATGTTGATCGTCATAATCTCTGACCATGACATCTTCTTTGATGGCAGTGACAGCATCAGATTCCGTTTTTTTAACCTCAAGATCACTGTGCTTGTCCTTCTCATCAACGTCACCTCCAATAACATGCTTGGCCTCCTCCTCTTCATCATTAGCATGTTTTCCTCCATCAGTATGATCTCCATCAATGGCTTCAGCATGTTTGCTAGAAAGGTAATCTTCATCCCTCTCTCCTTCCTGCTCTTCTTCAGTGGTAGCGATGTCCTTTTTCATCCCCCCTTCCACCTCCTCTACAGACACCTTTTCACCCTGTTCAGCCATATCTTCTGGTTTCATCAACTCTTCCTCCTCCCCCTCTTCAACGCTCTCCTCTTCTTCAACCTCTTCCTCCTTCTCCTCTTCTGCCATGATCTGTTTTTTAACCTCCACTCTCTCCTCCTCCTCCTCCTCCACCTCTTTCTGCTCCTGGCCCTCCTCTTCCTGTTGTGGTGGTTCTTCGTCCTCTTCATTCTCCTCATCGGAATGGTCCAGCAATGCTTCACGTTTGGTTTCTTCAATGATGGTGTGTTTCGCTAGTGATGTGATGACAGCGACACATTTACAACACATTTGATTCCATGCAAAGACAAATGAAGGCAAACACAATACATACAAATACATTCAGTTAAAAAAAACAAAATTATAAATATATACAGCAGAGATGATTATTGTTGAAGTTCAGTCACAGTCAGTCATATTACTCATACATAAGATGCTTGGACAATGCACTTACAACTAGAAACAAAATTTCAAGATGTTTTTCTGGGTGCCTGAAGCTCGCCAAGTCTGTGCAGCATTTGACCTGGGCTATGCTATGCAAATGCAACCACTATTGAAAGTTAAAAGCACACAGACTCAGTGAGAGAACGTATGTCTGAACAAATTGCTCTATCGCAAAAAGTAAAAGTCGAATGCGATTTTTGTTTTTGCCGTGAGTGACCCGAGACATTAAGGTACGCCGTGTGCAATCGTGGTATTGGTACGATAAAAAACGTGGTTATAAGAAATTGTTAAGAGTTAAGAAATTGTGTTTGTGATGAAAAAATTGCTGACTCATTCACGCAGTTAACATGGAGTTTTATGACACATTATGATGGTACACCTGTCGCTTTCAGGGCTGTAGTTCATGTACCGTATGTATCTGTGCTGTGGTTGTGACATTGGGTGAAAGAGGACGAGTGTGGCTACAAAATTACCGAAACACATGCGTGAATATTTTTTGGATCTAATTTCTTTATTCAATCTTAAATTTAGTGCAAAATCTATGTGGTGTCAAATTAATGTATTTCGAGATCATCATCAAGTAACCAGTGAAATTAATTGCATATACTGTAAAATATACAGTATATAAATGTATATACGTAGATTATGTGAATATTCAGTTAGTTTTAATCAAAGTAAATTATGTTAAGACATTTGATTGGCTCCTCACATTATTTTTTGTTACACATCATTGTTGGTAAAAATATATTCAGCATGCTATATCCAATATGTAGTGTCAAATGCATGATACAGGGCTACTTGAAAAGCAGGCCACAGATCCTTAAAAAACAATGTTAACAATGGATGATAAACAAATGCATGCTTTCTCAACACACGTCATTCAATATGACAATTGAAAAAATGATGAAACATGGAATATCGACTGTCAATTATATACCTTTCTCTAGCTGAATGTCTTGGTCATCTTTGGTCATGAGGAGATCTTCCTCTTTGAGGCTCGCCCTAGTTCCCATTTTCCTGAGCTTCTCATAGGGTATCCGAACGTTCCTCTGTCGCAATGCTTCACGTTTGGTTTCTTCAATGATGGTGTGTTTCGCTAGTGATGTGATGAAAGCGACACATTTAGAGCCTGCATCGTTTTTATAATGAAAATCATCACAGAGGAACAAATCATGTAAAAATCTGTTTTTCAAATACCATCGTCTTCTTCTGACTCTTTCACAGTGGCCTTGATGGGCAGATCACCCTTCTCCTCCTTTGTGTCTGGGGTGACACTAGGCTCGGGAGCAGTGGCGGCTTCCTCTTTGGCAGCATTTATGATCTCTGCAACTGCATTATCAAGCCAAGTCACTTCTTTTACAAGGTCTTACATCTTCAGCATTTGACACAAAGTTGCAGTTATAAAAGAGTTTAAGGCGGTTTGGGTTAAGGACGCGTGCGCACGCACGCATGCACGCACACGCACACACACACACACACACACACACACACACACACACACACACACACACACACTTCGCTGGATTAACAGCTGCTGGTGATTTTATCAAATCTGTCTGAAAGAAATGATATCCAACCGTTCCCCCTAGTTATGCCTCATTACCATACCCCCAGTAGTTCTTATCACCATTATGGATACACTTGAAACCTGAGGTGTACAACACATTTGATTCCATGCAAAGACAAATGAAGGCAAACACAATACATACAATACATTCAGTTAAAACAAAACAAAATTATAAATATATACAGCAGAGATGATTATTGTTGAAGTTCAGTCACAGTCTATTACTCATACATAAGATGCTTGGACAATGCAGGAGGGGATGACAATGACTTCGGAAAGGAAGGAATGCACCCACATAAAAGGTAGATTATTCATGCCCAAAACATCAAAAGAAACCTGGACAGCTTATAATCAAACTAGAAGACAGAAAAGGAGTGCTGAGACATGCATGAAAGGTCAGAAGTTACAGTCAGTGTGTGATAAACTGTGAATTTATGAGTGTAATCAACAAGTCAATGCACTCTAATGCTGGTCAGCGATATTGTAGCATACTTACGTTTTTCTTTGGGTGGCAAGAATTCTCCTAAAAGTCAATAAAATATGACAATCAATATCATTTCACACACAAATACAAATATATTACCTTGCGATTGTTGACAGAGATGCTTACCTTCCCTTCTCACCAGGTTTAGGTCTGCTGATGGAGCTGCAGGTTCATCTAAGCAAAGAGAAGAAAACGTTAAACATTTTGTTTTCATTCATACCATATAGCATTTTCCTTTGAAGGAAACCAAAACCATGATTAAACATTCTCTACAGTCCATATTTATTCAGTATGCATCTTCTTCTTAACCCATTCTGGGCGGGAACCCCTATTGGTATCTTACCCCCTCAGGCCGGGCACCCATATTTGGGTTCTGTACAGTATGTACAGTATTCAAAATATTTGAAGTTTTTCAGAAAACTTAGGTCAGGATTTAGAGGCGTTTTTAGAATCGGCCTTAGGCCTGAAAGGGTTAATTAGGATTCTTAGAAATATATTGAATATTGAAGTGCAATGGATACTTTAGTTAGCACACCAGTTATGATAAACAAACCTTGATCACCGATGAGCATGCCTGACATATAACCCAACACTTCCTTCTTGTCCGTCATCTCAACTACAGCATCTGTGACAATTTTCATGGGGTCAATGTCAACTGTAACTTCTGGAATAGAAAAAAAAATGTTTTCATTACTTCAGGCATATGAGTAAACAAATAAAACTCTATTTGGAAAGATTCAGAGCTAGCTGCCATGGTAAAAGAAGGGTACAGTACCTTCTTCATCAAACAGCAAATCTGAGAAGTAGCCCACAAGCATGTTGATCTGTTCAGTGATGATTTCGATAACTCTACTGAGAACACCCATAGGATAGAATCCCAAAGCGTCCTGAATACCTGATCAACACAAGGAGGACATCATCAGATTATACTGTTCACTCAGAAACACATCATAATTGATCTAATCATAGATTTTTTAAGCATTTATTGCAACAAAGTACAGTACTGGCACGTGGCTCAACTCATAAGATGCTCCCTGAATTAGCAAAGCAGTTGCAGCTAAAACAAGGAGCATGATGTAGAATCCCCCATGGGCATACAAGAGCAGGCCAAAAGCAAGACATGGCATTTCAGTTTAACCAAACCTAGCATTCCTATTCTGGGACAAACATTCAGCAAATACAGCTGATCTACAAGCTCACACGGCATCGCAACACGATGCATTGTGAACTTTTAGATGAGCTTTTTTCTGCAAAGATATTTCAACAGAACGGGGCCTAGTATAGAGCACTAGGGGACTCCGGTCAACTGTGTGGTCACATTCTCAGCCATGAGAGACTGAACTAGAATGGTGGAGGAAAAGCAGCAGGTGCAGCAGCAGCATGTGTGTGGCAGTGTTGGTGTAGCAGGGGAGATTATAGGAGGGAGCCATATTTAAATAGACCGCCTTGTTGTCAGTGGGCTGTCATCTGGGGTGTTAGAGCTGGGGTGTGTGACTTCCATGTGACCATGTGTGTCCTCCTGACTCCTGCATGACCTAAGGTGCTGCTTTGTTTCAATATTGGGTAGTCATGGTTGCGACCCGGCCAGGCAGAGCTTGATAGCCCTACTGTATATTCATTCTAGAAAAGGAGCATGGGGTTTGGAACCTCGAAACCAGTGGTTGTGAGTGGTATGTTGGGTTTCTATGTAAACGTGATAAATTATATATGCACTGCTAATTTAAACCTTGCCGTTTCAGGATGGTATTTAAAAATGTTGTGTCAAGGTAGATGTACTTTTACCAGCTCAGTGGCCTTGTGGTTAGAGTGTCCGCCCTGAAACTGGGACGTTGGGGTTCAATCCCCGGCCGGGTCATACCATACCATCAAAAATGGGACCCAATGCCTCTCTGCTTGACACTCAGCATCAAGGGTTGGATTGGGGGCAAGTCCCTGCGACATACTAGCGTCATGTCCAGGGGGTGTACTTGTACATCAAGCTGCCTCACGCTACAGAAACAGGAGATAGGCTCCTGCTCTATGGGCCTCATGGCTCGGCAAGGCTACTTACATGTACTGTAATGTTTCCGCACAAAATGACAGATGCTGTGTGAGCATTCAACTTTGCTCATTTAAAAAAGCAAGCATAAGAGCTTAAAGTTCATTCTTGGTTAATGCTACTTGATTATGTATGTAAGCCTACTATAGCCTGTGGCAAATGTTAATTTATATAGTATTAAACAGATAATGTAGCATGTTGCAACAAGAGCTAAGATCATGTTAAAGCTATATGTGCATATACCTTTTAATGTATCCAGTACTGTGTCCAAGATAACACAGATCACATCCCGGATGTAGCCAACTATTGCACCCACATTGTCATTAGTAACACTGAAGATACTTCTGCCTATGACCACAGGGTCCATGAAGCTAATGTCAGTGGTTCCTGAGAAAATCAAATAGATTTAGGAAAAATATATAGTATAATTGTTTAATTAATTAGACACATCATGTTACACAAATCAGACAACATACCCGGTAACCCATAATGGAAATAGCCTTCATTAGTGACTACTATAACAAAATATGAGATTTACATAATACATTAGTATTAGTCATCGTTATTGCATACATTTATGCCAATCAATTTTTTTCTTTTTATGAAGCAATAGCTTTTGTTCAGCATTCATACTAATGAGAAAATGAATCCGTTATATTTTGTTTGCAAGGTAGTTCACCCCCCTTTCACAACCAATAGTTATTAATAGAATTTAACAGAAATAGATTGTTACATATTAGAAAAAGATTTGTAGTTTTTTTTTGTGTGTTGATACCTTTTTCTACATCCAGTATAGTATCCATGATGGAACACAGAACATCTTGGATGGAGCTCACGATTCCATTCACGAAGTAATTTGCTTTATTAAAGCCACTCCTGCCAATGACCACAGGGTCCATGAAGCTTATGTCAGTGGTTCCTGAGAAGAGTAGATCATTTAGGGCAAAATACAAATCTATTTAATAAGTGAACACATTTATATGTCATAATATATTACAGCCAAACACAAATTACCATAATATTGACTACTGTGCTGTGTATGTTGTATTTTACTCAAAATGTCACTAGGCTAAAATTAAAAGATTTTCAGAATGTTCACAAATAGTGAAAATACAATAGCAGAATAAATAATACAACAATAAACAAACAAACAATAAATAAATAAAGCAAGAAGTATAAACAGGGCTTAATTTCAAACTTGTTTTTACAGAATAAATAATCAGTTTACATTATGCATTATTTCTTGACAGAATTTAACCACTTAAGCCATTATAATTATATACTTTGTTTGTTTACCCCAGGAATCCATCCTTGACTCTATCCTTCCCCTCTACACCACATCTCCTAAGAATAGTGGATCTACAAAGCCCAAGCTGTTCAAGTTGTGAGCTTGTAGAATTGCTATTTTTGCCAAATGTTCACTATGACGTGCCCAGATTAGGGATGCAGTTACGTTTGTTTTAAGCGCCGACAGTAATAGATTCTCGGTTCTTCTGTTCTGATTATGTATGTAATTCAAATGGTGTTCAGATAATACATAACAGCATGGTGTAATTTAATGTAAGCGAGGCAGATTAATTAAAAAGACACATCATGTGTCTATTAAAATGTAATGAGATGGATCATGGGAGTAAATACCTGTAGTAACACTCTGAATGGTATCCAAGATGGCACAAAGCACATCCTGGACGTAGCCCCCCACTGAATCAAATATAGCACAAAGCTGGTCCCTGAAAGAGCCTAACAAGTCAGTGATGAAGTCATCGGTGGAATGGAAGAGTCTTCTGCCTATGACTACGGGGTCCACGTAGCTGAAAAAGAAGTTTCCTGACAAAAACAAAATAGTATGAAACTAGAACTGCACTCTGTCGAGTGCATACTTGCTTGTTGCACGCGCAAGCAGAGCATGCAAGTACTTTTGACCGCTATACAAACTGTCAAATCTCAGTAATGACTACTTGTGCCTGATACGGCAGTGGTGCCAGATTACATACATGTATACATAGGAGCATTACCTTTAATCCTCCCAACACTAAAACATATCGTCATTACGTCACCACCATCGAAAACCATTGGTTTTATACATATACATAGTATATGTATAACCAGTAAGACGCGCAAACGCGGGAAGCGAACGCAGCTCGTACATATTTAAGTTAAGTTATTTTTAAGTTAAGTTTTTAACTCAGCCATAACCATATAAGGAGTCCCCAAAGCAGCTCCATATATGGGCACAAGTTGGACCACGCCATCACACTCATGTCACCATGACTCAGCCATAACCATATAAGGAGTCCCCAAAGCAGCTCCATATATGGGCACAAAAGCGTGACACACGGACAGACAGACAGACATGATCTGCTAGGTCTCATAGTAAGTGCTCACTGCGTTCGCAACTAGCTCTCAATGATTACGTAATAAAGATGTGGATTAAAGGACCCAATGCCAGAGTGTAATTGGTTTTCGAAGGTGACGTAATGTTAGTGTTGGGAGGATTAAAGGTAATGCTCCTATGTATACATGTATGTAATCTGGCACCACTGCCGTATCAGGCACAATTAGTCATTACGTCATTTGCTGGGACGGTGCATACGCATCAAAATTGGCGGGACGGCTGGGACGGTGCATACGAGTCCCACTCCCAGGCGAAACTATAGTACTTGCGCATGGTTACATTAGCAAAAAACTGGTAAACTAGCAGGTCTGCTAGCTCAAAATGCATCACAATACACAGTGGATCAGCTATTTTTATGTGGAACCATTGTATAACAAAACAGGTTATAAAACAGTTTAAGTGGTTAATCAAAGTAATTGATTTAGTTGATCAATTATATAATTTTGAGGGGCCCTCAATTTTGAGGGCCCCTCCAATACATATAGTTTTTGAAGATTACGTCATATGGCAGCCAAGTCTATGGGATTTTTATGATGTGAATTGTTTGCCAGCCAAGTCTATGGACAGTGTTGTTTAGGGCAATTATAGCATAAATCTTACCAGCCAAGTCTATGGACTTTAATGTTTTAGGGCACTAACCGACGTCATGTGGCCGATATAAATCAACAAATTTTGTTTCAAACAAGAATCAAACCAGGGTGGATAAAGGAAAGAAACATAAAAATAAAAAGTATATATATATCAGAGGACTAATCTATCAGAATGATACAGTAGCCTACTTTATTCTCAAATTGAGTTCTGTTGGAGTGGACTGGAGGAATTATGAACTTTTCTGCTACTTCGTCATGCTGCAGCCAAGTCTATGGACCCCCCGTGACGTACAAAAGCAAAAAAGATGCGGCCCTCACTTCACACGAATGTGATTTTTTCAATTTAAATAATCAAAAAAGTAATTGATAGAAATTGCAGTCCTACTATACCTTCATCATCTGAATAGTAGTCGACCAATCCATCTCGTACGTGTTTTATTTCATCAGCTGCGTAAGTGGCTGCAGCCATCGGGTCACTTAGACCTTGAAACTTTTGGTACAGTTCAGTTACATCATCAACAACATCATTTACAGCTTGGACCGGATCCAAAATTATTTCCTGGATATCTGAGGGGAGAATAGGCAGACATATTAAAAGGACTATGTAGACCTTAAACAAAAAACACAAAAATAGAAAATAAAGAAAGAGAAGCTGATTCAACAAGAAGAGACAAAAATGTGAAGACCCACCTGGGACCCCTTTGTGTTCTACAAAATCAAACATCCATACACCTACAATGACCCAGGACAAGAGAGCAGCCAGTGCTACCATCAGCTCTACAGAGAGTTTCAACTTGCTGAGCAGCCCACTGGGTGCAGAAGAGGAAGGGGCTTTCACCCCTATCCCTAGAAAATTGGACAGAAATGGCTGAGTAACAGTACAAACACGACCAGACTGGTCCACATGTCTATGTTGAGCCTATAGCAAAAATGTCATGCTGCAAAATAATATAATGTAAATGTACTTATTGTGAAATAGCATGCTGCTATACTCTACTACAGTGGTTCCCAAACTTTTTCCATTCAAAATGAGCTGGATTACAGTATTTGTCACAATCACAATTTTTCACATCTCTCAAGATGTTTCGCAATGTCATTCTGAGGTAATGAGCTTGTTGATTGGCTAGCCACACACACACACACACACACACACACACACACACACACACACACACACACACACACACACACACACACACACACACCCTAAAATATAAGATATTTGAAACTTGCTGTGTTACACTCAAAGTCAATTTAAATTAAATTAGTTCATACAGTATCTAAATATAGTCATACATTCTATATAACTGTTGTTCATAAGTTTTTACCAGCATACTGTAGTTATGATGATTATGAAAGTATAGTAAAGTCATTGGTCAGGATGGTACAATTATGGTCATGTGTGGAAAATAGTTACATTTCCACATCATCTACAGACCGGTAATAATCCATGGCAGCTGAGGGATATTTTCCTTGGGGGATTTTAATATTACAATGGTACATCATCCTGTAAATCAGACCATTGTGTTACATTTCATTGAATGGCTTATGCTATAGGATACCATTCACACTTCATACATTCCCTCCCAGTGATAGATTAATTTCCTTGATGTCAAGTGATTTCTAGAAACATTGTCAAGACTGAATAATAATCTGTAAAAATGCTAATTTATATTAATATGAAACGTCACCGGGCAATATTTGATTACATTAGGTAAACACCAAAACATATAACAGAATTGCATCTTCTCTCAGGACCATCATAAGACACAAGTAACCCAATCACATATGCGCATGATTGCGCATGTTTATTTATTACACTGGAAAATGTTGGTCATGGCATTTAGTGACGCTCTTGCCATCATCAACTATGTTGTGGTGAGGCAGGCGTGAAGTAGTGTATGGTGCCAATAAGGAGGAGTTGGTGACACCTGCAAATCAGTTTTGGGTGTCCCTGCACGTCACATAAATAACTTCCTCACAAACAAACCATAGATGATAAAAAGGCAGACATTCCACAGATGGTGTCACCCTTTTACCATAAAGTGTGCTGTCACTGCAAGGCTTACACAATATATTGAACTATTATTTTATGCCTTGTGGCTCTGTTAAATTAATTAATTAATCCTGAAACATAAAACTGATGTTTTTTATATTGTTTACATATTACATAATAAGCCAGGAGATTTAAATGCCACGGAAAGTTTTCGAGTGCTTGTAGAGCCCAGTGATCTCTCCCAGTGGCAATCAGGTTACAAGAGACCAATGCTAATGCTCTGGCTACATGATATCCTGTATTTATAGCAACCAACTTTCACCACCTTTCACAAAGGGAGGGTATCTCAAACAACATGGTCAATTATTTATTAGAATTCATTCAATAGTTTATATTGGTATATTATATTAGTAGCTATAACATGCTGTTAATCTCATACAAAGTGAACAAATATACTGGTGTGAATGTCCTACCTTCAGCCATGATGGTATGAAGACTTTATGTCAGGAATAATCCTTATGCTTGGAGGCAATGCCGCAACATACAGAGGTTACTGTAGGAAATATACAAAGCCTTTGGAAATCCAATCAGCATCCGCTATTTACTAAAAGCACCTGGTCAATAAATTATTCCAATTGTTCTTGGTGAATGCAGTGAATTGTCTTCTTTCCCGGCCCATATAATCCACAGGTTGAACTTCTCCCAGGAAATGTAGAAATTGGGAAATAAAACCAAGATTCTGTGTTCATAGGGGGCAGGTAATTTGGAGCTGCTGTTGCGGCATTGCAGGCGGGGGTCTGGGAATGGTGGGGCAACGAAGAGAAAATTAGCAGGGGAAAAGGCCAAGCGAAGCTAGAGCTGGGTATGGCAGAGGGGGGATAGACCAAGCTGATTCCACACAGTGTTTTTGGTGCCTCACATGGGTATAGGTCAGAGCCATGCGCAGGGAGGCTTCAAGGTAACCTTATCCTCCAGAACTTCTAGGTTATTCTTAGCTGGGATTCTGCACACCAGCCACTCTGTCAGGCCCTTTTTGGGCGGTTGAAAGTGGGCGTTTTGAGATCACTTGATGTAATCACTAAAGGTCACTTTGACAGATACAAATTATGTGACATGACTTGCTATTTTGCACTTTTCAAGAGTCTGACGTGGAAACAACTGTTTCTCTTTAATTAAATGTGAGAAGGTGTTCTTCTAATTGGTGGGTTCACATGACAGCTTCAAAATAAACACGCCTTCTAAAACTATAAATAATGTTGCCACAGAGTTGAGCCAGCTTCACATTGGGGGAAGAAGCGAGGTACATTGAGGTGCATACCCTGAAACATTGCATTCTTGTTCTCTCCCTAGTACCCATCAATAGCTTGGTCCATTTGGTTTCATATGATGTCACAAGATGTCTGTTCAGCTACAATTAAATTCAGTTATATTAAGGCACCAGAATGACTTAACTGTGTGTGTGTGTGTGTGTGTGTGTGTGTGTGTGTGTGTGTGTGTGTGTGTGTGTGTGCGCGCGTGCGTGCGTGCGTGTGTGAAGTTAACTTAACTACAGATTTAACAGTGCCCATAAATCATGCCCATACTACAGACATGCATTGTACTACACTAACTACAGGCATCGCAATGTTTTATCACAACATAGATACGGTAAGTAAAAAAAATAGTATGATGATATGATTTCAAATGTAAATACAATACTTACACCTGGACCCAACTCACCCAAGTATAGCAGTCAGATCCTCTAGACTAGGAAGGCCATATGATAGAAATCCAACTGCTAGGAGGCTAGGAGTAACAAGAGAGAAACAACAGGAATGGGTCAATTAAGCAGGTAAAGAGAAGAGTGGGATAAATATACCATGAGCTTCAGATATATAGTGCTAGTTTTGGTTCATGTCTGACAACCTATTCCGTCCACAGCGGCTTACCTTCTCGGACGGATCTTCGGCGCGGGCGCTCGCTCACCTGGCTCGCTCAGGCACGCCTCACGAGCCTCAAGGCCTCACTGTCGGTGCATCTCCCATACCAAGGCAAGAGTTCCTCTTCTTCTGCCATCCTAGAAAAGAAAATATTGCAAACTGCACACCTCGTAACTTGCTAAACATGCTGTACCTACAGATTGCACGGAGAAGCCACAACATTAAATGCTTAGTTTTTCCATTTGATCCAAATATGGTGTCATTTGGTGCAGAATTCCATTACTGTCTACTGCAGGGGTGCCCAAAAGGTAGATCAATTTAGATATAAAAACTATTTTTGGCACCTGCCACTTGAATTAAGTTGTAGTTCATAAGTTTTTACCAGCATACTGTAGTTATGATGATTATGAAAGTATAGTAAAGTCATTGGTCAGGATGGTACAATTATGGTCATGTGTGGAAAATAGTTACATTTCCACATCATCTACAGACCGGTAATAATCCATGGCAGCTGAGGGATATTTTCCTTGGGGGATTTTAATATTACAATGGTAATCATCCTGTAAATCAGACCATTGTATTACATTTCATTGAATGGCTTATGCTATAGGATACCATTCACACTTCATACATTCCCTCCCAGTGATAGATTAATTTCCTTGATGTCAAGTGATTTCTAGAAACATTGTCAAGACTGAATAATAATCTGTAAAAATGCTAATTTATATTAATATGAAACGTCACCGGGCAATATTTGATTACATTAGGTAAACACCAAAACATATAACAGAATTGCATCTTCTCTCAGGACCATCATAAGACACAAGTAACGCAATCACATATGCGCATGATTGCGCATGTTTATTTATTACACTGGAAAATGTTGGTCATGGCATTTAGTGACGCTCTTGCCATCATCAACTATGTTGTGGTGAGGCAGGAGTGAAGTAGTGTATGGTGCCAATAAGGAGGAATGGGTCAATTAAGCAGGTAAAGAGAAGAGTGGGATAAATATACCATGAGCTTCAGATATATAGTGCTAGTTTTGGTTCATGTCTGACAACCTATTCCGTCCACAGCGGCTTACCTTCTCGGACGGATCTTCGGCGCGGGCGCTCGCTCACCTGGCTCGCTCAGGCACGCCTCACGAGCCTCAAGGCCTCACTGTCGGTGCATCTCCCATACCAAGGCAAGAGTTCCTCTTCTTCTGCCATCCTAGAAAAGAAAATATTGCAAACTGCACACCTCGTAACTTGCTAAACATGCTGTACCTACAGATTGCATGGAGAAGCCACAACATTAAATGCTTAGTTTTTCCATTTGATCCAAATATGGTGTCATTTGGTGCAGAATTCCATTACTGTCTACTGCAGGGGTGCCCAAAAGGTAGATCAATTTAGATATAAAAACTATTTTTGATTCGATTGATAAAAAAGGGACTGTCAGCTCAAACCCATAATGCAATACTTTGTTTTCAAGAGTGTTGCTGCACACAAATGTCGGTAGAATTACAAATTAAATACAAAATCTCTAATTCCATTTCTCCCCCTCCATTTCCCATTCCAAGTGCATTTGTCATATGTAATGCCAGTGCCGCTATTCCAAAGCCATTTTCAGCAATGGTATTATGTTTTCGGTAGTTAGATCTTGTTGAGCTGGTCATTTTGAAAGTAGTTCTCAAGTCCAAAATCAAATTTCTCCTTTCATTGTCAATGGCAAATATTGAGACGTGCGAGAACAAAAGCTGTATATAGGAGGCCCTCAAAAAAGTGTGGGCACCCCTGGTCTACTGTATGTACTGTACAATTCCTGTACCCCACATTGAGAACTTATACCCACTTAACTTACTCATATAAAATGAAAATGATCTAAAATAATATATTTATATATGGAAATTCTTTATTGTGAATATTAAATTATAAATGTATTATTAACCCATTTAGAACTAGTGTAACCTACATTGTTTTGCCTTTTATGCCGGATGTGCCCTCTGTATCACATAGCCCTACACCTCTGCGTCTCATATAGCAACATAATTTATGTTTTAATTTTACTTTTTAATAAGAATGACGGTTTTCAGAAAACCTTAGGTTAAGTTTTAGGATGCGTTTTTATTGTCGGCCTCAGGTCTAACATGTAACAGAGCACCCCACCTCCTCTAGTCCAGTGGTTCTCAACCTGTGGTTTGGGACCCCCAGGTGGGTCCCCACTCCCCACATGATTTTTGGGGGTCCCCAGTTTAGAACTTTTTAATACCTCAAAAAAAGAAAATTACTGCAAAAGTAATTAACAATGTATACTATACAACTACTCATATAGCCTCGGAAACCCAGACGTTTGTATTTCCAGGGGGAAAGAAAAAAAAGTCTGGGGCCTACTCCACTTCAATACGGCATACAGTAGCACAAACGTCGATCACTCTCTGCTGATTTCTGATCATCTGTTCTGCACCTTTGTTAAATTGACGCACACACGCACACACTCTCTCGCTGTCGCTCTAATTAATTAGTCTCATGTCGCGCAGCTGCGTCTAGTTTCTCGCTGCCTATGCCATAGAAAGCATAGGTGGACCCCAGGCTACTACTCCTACAGCTTTTGTCCAAAACCCACACAAATCGGTACACATTATCTCTGGAGTAATGTGATAAACATGTATCATTAAACATTTTAAAATTCCATTCTGATTCACTTTAATTGCCTTCCAAACTTTGTAGATATAGGGCCAAAAAAAAACTTTATTACATGAATGACTGACTCAGATAAGTGTGATTAAAGTAAACTGGATCTCTGATGGTGATTTATCAATACTCAAAATAAACAACAGAGAGCATTTTACAGTGTATTTGCAACATTAGAGGCCACAGGTCTGATAATGAGGGTGAGCTCCATGGGTACAGGTGGAGCGATGTATCTCTCCTCTCCCAGTAGCCGGAGTAACAGATCCTCCCTGTCCTGGGGCCAGCGGTACACACGCGTGTTCTGGAGCCAGCCTGGAACGTGCCTCTGCAAGGGATGAATGTGAATGTGAGAAGGAGGGAATGTATAGCCAGGTAATAAGAAGATTAGATGAGACTATGTTGGTGGTGCAGTAGACAGGGAGACCATTTTCTGGCACTGCACCATTTTTGGCTTCTCTCACCTGAGTTGCATTGAGGAAGAGAACAGGAACAAATCTGAAGTTCAAGCTCCCTTGTTGAATGAACTCATTCTGCATCTGGCCAAAATGCACCGTAAAATCCCTGATGTTAATATTAAATGGATCAATTAGGACTGAGGATTTTACCGTGTGTTGTATATCCCATAGCACATATTAACTGTCACCAAATCTGTCTTGTAATTATATTATTGTGCAGGAAAACTCGTTTCTTACCATTGAGTAGATGTATTTGGTGTGTAGACCATGTTTGTCCTGTCCAGATCCTTCAATGTCCAGCTTATACTGGGGACTGATGGCAATGATAATCAGGACAGATTTCTGTAACAAAACATCAGAATCAAACACACCACAGAATATTTAACATTGGTGTCAAAATAAACAAAGGAAAACATAATCTGAAATTAATTTAGTGATTGTTAGGTGTTTTATGTATTATTTATTAACGAGATATTTGTACACAATCAATCTTGTTTGACTGAACCACTCTACATTACATACTGTAGAGGTCTACTTTAACAAAACTGCTGACACAGATTAAGAAATAATAAATGGGTGCATGCAATACTTGCATCTTTTAGATAGCTGTCCATCCATTTGTTGACATCCATACGTCTAATGGCGTTATTGAATATGTCAATCTGTGGACATAGACAGGCCCAGGGGCTTAAGTAGACTCTTACTGCTCAAGATGTCAATGATTACATATTTGTAGTATGTTGTAATAACTCACTGCTGGTCGAAAACCTTGCTTTGAAAGGAATTCTGCAAAAGGGACCATTTCTGAGGCTATTTCCGTAGAATAGGTCACAAATATGTTTCCTAAAATAAATAGCATAATTTCAGAGAAAACAAATATTTTTGCCTAGGTATTAACTGTTTTAAGTATTATGTATGTAGACATATAATTCTATAGTGTATAATTATAGTTTCATTGTACAGATATTCTACTGTTAGGGCCGATTCATACTCCTATTTTAGAGCAGAATAAAAGTCAGTTCGGCTCTGTAGAGCCTACAATTTGACGGTTCGGGGGGCGGGTACCGTCCTAAACTCGGCTCTTCAGTGCTACTGAAAATTTCTGACGAGCCGAAATTTCCGGCACTACAGCGCAGAAACAGCGGTAAAATAGGAGTATGAATCGGCCCTTAGACGTATGTTAGGTTCTTAGCTTACTTATTCTACAGTATGTATTCGATGTATTACCATGTGTTGTTCTTGCTTACTGTAAATAACTCTGGATTAAGAGAGTCTGCTAAATGCCTAAATTGTTAATGGCACTCCTAGACACAGATTAAGCAGTCACTTGAGATCAAGAGTTCAGTAAATGCCCCACAGGTGCAAGAGGTAAATTCTCCGGAAGTCAAGGCTAGGTCAGGGTTTTTCAAAGTGTCATGGATCCCCAAATTGGGCCACAATTTCAGGGGACCTGATATGAAATGATGATTTGGGGTAAATTATTGTACATAGATTTATAGCGGTGATATTAAAACAATATAATAATTTTAACCACAAACCCTAGCATCTGTATTCTGCGGAAAACCTTTACGGAAAATAGCATATTTACAAGCCCAAGCTACTATGTAGAGCAACTATTTCCAGTGAAGATATTTAATGTACATTTTACTAGTATAGAGACCTGGTCTATGGTATATGGAGTCTGGTCAATCAAGTAGGCTACAGCATTGGTTCCCAACCTTTTTATACTTACGTACGACCTCAGAAGATATTTGGCTCTCCATGTACCACCATAATAACCAATGTTAAAATACAGGAGCGTATACCCGCCCTTTTTGTTCCATACCTAAGCCAATAATGCTGCCGCTCTGACAAAACTCTGTCTAATCACTAAGCAGCACAACTGCTGATATTTCTAATGTGATTAATCCGTTCTCAAATGTTCTGTTAACGGCTAGGTGTGCTGTCATGCTCATTTCAGCACGGCTGGACAGCCTATTTCAACCAATTGCTTCGTCAGAAGAATTACCTGTAGTAATATAAATATTTAATTCCACTTTTGTCCCTTTTCTCCTTTTTTGGGCGACTCCTGAGTCCACTGTGTACCACCAGAGGGGGGCTCAAGTATCACCAGTGGTACTAGTACCAGTGGTTGGGAAATAAGTGATAAGAAAAGGCAACTCACTGCATTCATCAGGTAGACTGATAGTTTTCCTCTTTTTATGTGGATCTGAATTAGCCCATGCTTCTGGTGGGCCGGTCATACCTTGCATACACAGGGTCTTCACACTAAGCTGAGACACACCCTCTATAGGGGCTATGGAGAACTGTGGCTCATTAACGGTAACGTTGAAAAGTTGGCTTGAGTAGTCGGCTCTAGGCAAGACTTCATTCATCAACTTGTTATGAGGCGGATCCCTGGAAGAGAGACAATATTGAAAAACATGAAATGGAAGAATCAACCAAGCTATTCTTTTTGAGTTCAGTACAGTAAGTAGAAATAATTCGGCAAATATGGCTTGTGTTGTTTATTTTCCTGTGTGTTTACCAATTTTCCAAGTACGGCAATGGCCTAGCATCTTGACCAGGATTAGAGAAGTGATATGAATGGGGTGGACTCCCATAGGCTTGATTAACGTAGCACATACTATCTCTGCACTGACCCTTCCCTGCAGGGTGGTAAAATCTGACATCCCTGGCGTGAAGATAGTCTGTGGAAACAGTGTAAGAATAATACATGATACATAATATATGTGTGCATAGTGATTTCATGGTAAGTGAGTGAAGTGCTATTGACTAACAATTCTCTGTTGATGCGTGATAGATCTGTGATGAAATCCATATATATTGATTAGTTATGGATAATTTAGTTATGATGACATCCTGGGCTATTTTAGCATGCCATCTAGGACTGACTATCCATTTTTCATGCGTCTATCAGGGCTTAAAATCAAGGCTTGTCCGACAAGTAATAAATCTTTCCGGACAAGTGCATCAACATGTGATGTGATTCTTGGTTTCACGTTTTCTGTGATGCTCCTAGCAGCCAACAATATTGTCTGCCATTATTGTCTGGCTTTCCAATATAGCCGTAGAATGTCTGTGATCTTACATTGATTTAATTCATTCCAAATACACAGCAATAGATTGGTCCTATCCACGCACGTTTAGCAGACTGACCATGTCGGCATTTATAGGGTTTTAAGTGATTAATGAGTATTCTAATCTCTAACTGTTGCACTACAGTTTCACGTTTGCAATGAGAAGCTGTGCGAGTATATTGTCTAGTGCCTCAGTCAGTCCCTGCAAAAACTCAAATAAATATAGCCTACAAGTTTCTGTAGGGTTTCTGACATTTTCTTCTACCTCAGTTCAACACTCATTAGCCATCTCTAAATAATCAAACACAAAAGCTATTTTCCTTACTGTATGGGTGCATGTAGTGGTGGTGGGGAGGAGTGGGGCTGTATTGTTGCCATCCCATATCAGATCTCAATGGCAAGGGTGCCTCCAGTTCCTCTACCTCTCTCTCAAGCCTAAGTATTAAGAAATGGATAGATTTGTATACAATATCTTTCAAATAAAAACATATACCGGTACTCCTATATCGTATCCGTTTCATTCCTCTGAAATAAAGTATCCAGCTTATTCTACTCATTTACTGCACCCAGTTGTGTCTCTCCTCGCCAGCTCTCTTGGGATACACTGGTTTGGTTCACAATCACCACAGCTGCAAGGTCCTCTCGTGCCCTGCTCTCGTGCCCTGGCCGCAGCAAAAGCACAATGGTCTTTAGTGGGGTGTAGTTGAAAGTGTATCGAGTTAGGACTCATTCCTCCTGGTGTGGGGTTTCTGTGCTGTGCTGATAGGTCTGCATGCCACGGAGCATGAGTGAACGGGTTACTATGATTATGAAGTCCTCTGTCAATATGTGGCCCATGCGGAGCATGTTCACCTTTATTTCTGCTTTGAGAAAGGTCTTTAACATCTCTGCACTGGCTTGGTACTGCTGCGTTATTAAGACTAGCTGGTGAGATTTGATTTACCGTCATTCCAAGGACTACAGGTGGGACACCATTATAAGTTATGTTGTAACAAATGTCCAGTTCTGGTGCTATAAGAGATTCCTCCATTCCAGTCAAGTTACTTCCTCAGGCCAGGCACCTTTGTATAAATAAATAATACAAACAATACATTGACACACACACACACACACACACACACACACACACACACAAACACAGTTTTTAGTGTATTCTCTAGATATGTAGTTTAATTTTGATTTCTTAACTTGCCTTTGACATCTTTTGTTTGTACATTATGTAACCCAGTTCTAAGCCAGCCTAACCTTTTGGTGAGCAATTTGTGCAAGACAAAACAATGCAATACATTTGTTTTCTCTTGAAAATGATGGATTTAGAAACATTTCACATGAGGTATTTGCAACAGTCACAAGAAAGAACACACCCTTACTGACTGTAAATAAACATATTAATAGTAACAATAACCTACCTGTTGTTCCGTGTTGAATTCTTCTGAAGTGATGTGGGTGCATAGGCTTGCGCTGTAGCTTATGTTACAACCCGCTGTATGCAAATGCTCCACTGGTTCTAGGCATCCAATCAGTTACGACTCAAGAGCACAGTCCTTTCCAGGAGGTTTTGTAGACCAGTGCCAGTCAAGGTCATACATGCACTATCGGTACAAAACATAGGCTATAATGTGGAAGCTGCAGTGTTCCTTTTTTTGAGGGGCGTTAGTCCCTCCTATATCCAGCTTTTAGTGTATGTTCACAAACTTTGTCCTACAAACATTCAATTCCCATTGACAATGAATGGAGACTTTTACGTCAGTGTCTGAGCAAATTTAGGGCTATACTGTATCTGGGCGCCACCCCTTAACCCTTAATATCCCTAAACGAATTTGCCATTTTTTACTATTTAAAAAAACGTTTTAAAATAGTTGAAATAGCCGATCTACAAGCTCACAATGTCTTGATGTAGATCGGTTAGTTGAACTATTTTTAAATGTTTTTCAAAATAGTAAAAAATGGCAAATACGTGTAGGGTTAAGGGTCGTGCAAGATGGAGCCCATCGTGTCTATTTTGTAACCACTTTTTTCACCCAGTGTCAATTGTCAAATGTAATCCTGGGCGCTACACTCCCTCTGCCAACCTGGGGAGAGAAACGGACTGACCTCATGTTTCCTTCAATGCATGAGGAGTCCAAGCCGCTTCTTTTCACTTAAGGGGGGGGGGGGGGGGGGGCGGGCGGGGGGGGGGTGGAGCGCGTGGAAGGAACACGTTATTCCAACCAGTTCCGAAGCAGTGTTCCATTGTGTTTTTGTAGAGCAGACCTAAAGCTTAAAAAGGTTAATCACATAGCTTACAGTTTCTGACACGGCCTGCTGTCAGTATGTGTGTCAAAGTTGAATTGTAATCAATCATCATTCCACGCACAAGTGAATGATTTGCATATATCCTTTGTACAGAAGTGATTTGCATGTATCCTGTGTTCGGTCATGCTGTCAAGTTTTAGCCTGAGGCAACAACAACTTCAGGGACTGGTTCCACCCTCGAATTATCATAAACACAGCACAGACATTTAACCTGATGATGGATTTACAGTTACACTGTCCATAAAATAACAATCAAGGATTTATTTATGTAATTCCATTTAGCACAGAGAACGGGGCTGGTTGTGACACTACTCATATCTTTCTTCCCATTGTTCAGCGATGTTCGTATCATAATCTTCTGTTTTGGGTCAGAGGAAATCCATTTGGTTATTTTGTGAATAAGCCATATAATAAATCATTAAATTGAGATGAGAGGGTTTAGTCCTCATGTCTCCAGGTATAGCTAGTTAAACCCTTAAATACATCATCTGTTCAATAAGTACATCCATCCAGGAGGTTTAAGGCCCATTTGTGCACATATATAGCCCAAAATTCAAGCAATTCAAGCAAGCTAATGTGGCACACCCTGCAATCCCATTCACACAAGTATGGCCTACTTTGGTTACTAGGTTGCACAGAGCGCGCAACCTACTGCTGACTCGTGTCAACTTACTGTCCGCCCCTCTTAATATAAAACATTAAGATGAAAGCCATAAACAAACATTTAAAATAAAAACACCAATAGAAAACAAAATACCTTTCCTACAACTGTCGCCACAGACATAAAAATACCAAAAATACACAATCCCTGATTGGCCGAGTGACGCCAATGACCTACGCAGCCGAAAACAGTACCGCACGGTCTGCTCGCGCAAGTAATAATCATCCCTACACGTCACCTGTAATCCCCCAGAATTCCACATCATAACGTACAGTAAAAAAGCTACTTCTATGCGATTAGATTGTCTTTAAATTTAAAACTGTAAAGGGAGTGCTTTGTTGCCAGTTTACAACACGTAACAACAACAAAATAATCTCTATTGAGGACATTAAAGAAAGTGGGAAAGGGTTGCCCACACTCACACTCACTTATAAACCCAGACCTGGTGTACCGGTAATTGAGTATAGTCACTCACAATCAGGCAGAAATATGGCAATGAAGGTGTATTTTGATCCGAGTGAGTTCACAGGTAGATTAACTTGGAATAACGTGAGGTAATGCTCAGAGAGTCAGTAGAGCACAAAACAAAACAAAGTTTCAATCAAGCATGTCAATTAGCAGTGCCAGCATGGGTGCCTGAAGAGCTAAGAACAGGAAAGCTGCTGGCTGACTTCTGGCTATCTGATCCATGCTTCCGATATCTACTTCAGCCATGTTGAGGTCTGAGATTGATTTGGTGGTTTCTGCACCCAAGGCAACAAACCTGGCATGTGTTAGGGCCGATTCATACTCCTATTTTACCGCTGTTTCGGCACTGTAGTCGAAATTTCCAGTAGCACCGAAGAGCCGACTTTAGGACGGTACCCGCCACCCCCCGAACCTCAAATGACATCACATTGTAGGCTCTACAGCGCCGAATAAAATATAAAAATAAGAGTATGAATCGGCCCTTAGTGGTTTCAGTGTTGGATTGTTCTTTGACCATTGGAAGAGGTAAGGAGCTGGGGTTTGATACTTCAGAAGAGGTGAAACTTCAAATCATGAATGCAGCATGCAATTTCCGTGACTTTTTACACACACATTCCCACATTGGCCTGTTATAGCTCCACCAGCAAATGTTTTGCATAACACTTCTATTTTTTGAGTGGTGCAACCACTCCTATAGACAGCTATGCGTGTCCATGGGTCCCTGGGTCTGTCCGTCCTAGCACGAAAATAGCGTTATAGCGTTTGTTCACAGTGTCAAGGTTGCACAGCCTAACACACAGACGGGAGAAGGGCTTGTACAGTACAGTACAGTACAGGGACTGATTTTTAAAACAAAATGCCTCTAATCATGAACTATTGATTGATGACTATTTCAGATTACAGTGAGGCTGATGAAGAAATGGCAACCGTTTCACTTTGGCCTATGATAGTGCCACCAGGAGGCCACCTGTGCTCAGAGGAGCACTTTTTTCCTTTTTCTTAGAAATTCTTGTTGGTGGACGAAGGAGGAACAGCTCCTGGATTTCCTGAAACACTCAGACAAGGTAAAGCAAAGCCAGGCCATGTCTCCTGGCTGCACCGCGACAATCACAGCTCGTACTTGTTAGTCGAAGGACACAACAGGGACTGCCCATAAGTTAGAGTCAGACCTGCGTGGCCCGGTGCTGCGGGTGAAAGAAATAATCACCCATGGCTTCCTGTGGGTTAGGTCGGGAGGTCGGACCAATGACATGTTGGGCACAACTGGGGCCAACTATGCCAAAGGAAAATTGCATTGTCATTTGTGATGCTGTAAGACGTCAGAGGGAGTGCCCATCACAGCTCAGGATTCGTATATATCTGTGTTAGATGTGTTGGTATGCGTCATAGTCTCAAGGGTGTGTGATTGAGCTGTGTGATTTAGGAGTCCCTCTCGAGAACTAGATACTATATCTCAATGGGGCATTCCTAAATAAAGAATTTCAAACAAACAACAAAACAGCTGCACTGAATATGGTCCCCGTCTCTGTTAGTTTAACCCAGAGAAACCCCGGGAGTCGGGAGATCTGGCCATAGAATAGTACTAAATCCAGAGTGGTGTAAAGACTATACTTGATCATCAACCTCACAGATATTAGAATACCGCATTGGCCGCTGCTGTTCATCGGAGTGATGTGTCAGCACAGCTGCCATATGGGTAGGCTAGGCTTACCGTAGCACTTGCCCTAGCCTTGATGACCTTACTTACAGTACAGGCATATGCAAAGGCTCAACTTATGTAACTTAGTGTATATGCATAGTTTAATTATATAGATATTCCACTGTTAGGTTCTTAGCTTACGATTCAGGCATAATTCCTCAGTCAGATCAGTTGTGTTACATATATGAAATTGGCTGGTGTGCGAAACGGCATTAACCACCGTTGCCGTTAAGTATTTTTAATCTTTTTTTGAAGTTTTGCTTCGCTGAAATTCTCTCTCCTCTCTCTTCCTTGACTTCCTTCGCATTGTACCGGGACATGGGAAGTGAGGAAGAGAGAATTTCAGCGAAGCAAAACTTTAAAAAAGGTTTTTCCGCACACGTTGCGGCGGTCTCCTAAAGCTGTTGTATGCATCTTTGAAACATCTCACCAACACTCAAGCGACCGAGCAGGTCTCCGTGAACAGACACTGGGTAAATCTGCGTCCTATGGAGGGTGGAATAAGCTACGAGGGACCCTAGGGTATCGCCGACCAAAATTCAGAAAAGGTAACCGAGGGTTCCAAAAGGGGCTAAATGGGGCTCTAGACTGTATCATGCCAAGGCGTCAAAGACCCCAAATTAATATGCATTGCCCCCCCCCTACAAATATTTGGTGCTACAGACCCCCATATCAGATTTGTGTTACAAAGAATATTCAAATGTTTAACTTTTTTTATGATTTTCATTTGAAAAGAAAAAGCTCAACACATCTTGTGCGCTATTTTCATGTGTATGTATGTATGTATGTATATATATATCACTCATTCTTGAGATGAGGGACAAAAGTGGAAAAAACATGTCCCACACATAAGAGCCTTATTTTATGTAAAAAATAAATTAATTCATAAAAATAAAAGCACTTGCAAAGTTAAGTGTAATACAGTTGTGTATTATTGTGCCCTTAATTTCATTATAATTGTTTTCATATTCCATCTGAATTAGTTAAAAGCAGGCCCTGTACCCAAAAAGGCCTGTATTTAGCCTGTCCCCAGCAAGTGGCCACAATTTCAAACTGCCAAAAAAGTGTCTAATACTGTCACAATCACATAAATATACATACTAAATTAAAGTAGATTGTCAACAACATAGCAAATAATATACAGAGTTAATTTTAATTTATATTTTCTATTAAATATCTCATATCAAATGTTCGTCCCACGTCTCCGTCAACTCCGTCAGGTTTTTTTAAAAGTCTTAAATTAATCAGAAAATATTGTCGACAGATTTAGCCTGAAGACTCCTTTTCCAAGTCCCATTTATATTTGTTGCAACAGTGGAGTACCTGGTCTGACAAGCATTCAATTGTTTGATATTTTAAACAAACAATGTTGATAACAATGTGGTCACAGCTTTTACATGTCAACTCCGTCTGCACATTTTTATGATCTTTGTTAAGAATTCCAAAATAATGTTTATTATTTTAGTTTAGGGGTTAGGTTTAGCTAACAAAATTAAGCAAAAACAAAATGGCTACATTGTACTAAAGAGGGTTAAGATGAAAACAAATGCCATTTTGTCAACTCCGTCAGACGTCAACTCCGTCAGATTTTGTGTCTGACGGAGTTGACAAAAGTGTTCCTAAAACAATAAAATTATTGTTTTTGAATAATGGGCAGTATTCTAATTTGGCACACAGTTAGAGCATGCCTTAAGGAACATTTTTGGCAATGGGGCCATCACAGATTTGTCTCGTGGTGACCATGGCAGCCATATTACAAAAGAGCCGCCACCTAATGTTATTTTACAATAACTCAAGTTCTACACCACCTAGGATCTTGATTCTGGTGACTAAGACCTCATTTTCAAGGATGAGGGATACAGTGGTACAATTTAGACTTTCCCTGTGACCATGGCAGCCATTTTTCAAAATGGCCGCCACCTGCTGTTATTTTACAATAACTCAAGTTCTACACCACCTAGGATCTTGCTTCTGGTGACTAATCATACATTTTCAAGGATGTGGGGTACATTGGTAATATTTAGATTTGTCCTGTGACCATAGCAGCCATTTTTTTTCAAAATGGCCGCCACCTGCTGTTATTTTACAATAACTCAAGTTTTAGACCACCTAGGATCTTGATTTTGGCGACTAATCATACATTTTAAAAGATGAGAAATACAGTGGTACTATTTAGATTTGTCCTGTGACCATGGCAGCCATTGTTTTTCAAAATGACCACCAACCTGCTGTTATTTTACCAATAACTCAAGTTTTAGACCACCAAGGATCTTGATTCTGGCGACTAATCATTACATTTTCAAGGATGAACTTTCTCTGGGAGAGGTAAGGGCTTATTTCAGGTGCAGGTTGAGTTTCTACTGACAGGACATTAAAAGGAGGTGGGCTTTCTGGCCTTTGACTTGCCCATTTCAGGTACAGATGCACAGTTTGACTTCACTGGCCACTGCAGGGAACTGTGGGGGAGAAACTTTGGTCTCTTGACACCCCGATTAGGTTCAGGGTTTTTTTTGGTGGAGACTTGCCTTTCATGACATCTTTGCTGCAGCAGTTGATCTCCTTACTGCCAGTGGTGGCACACTCTGGGTCTCTGGGGCATTGTATCTTGGTGGCCTCCTGCCAGTGTTTCTCCATCCTTCTCCTGAGCTCTGTGTTCTGGGGCTCTGTTATAGTCAACTTACATTGTCTTGGCTGGAGATTGCTTTCCTGCAGGGTCCAGCCCAGTCTTGTGCAGATGGCTGCTGGCCCACCTGGAGGCCCCAACCTCACTTGTTCGGTTGGTGTGATTAGGTGGGGTGGTCTTCCCCAATCAGGATGAGGGGTTTGACCCTTTCAAACGGCAGTCTGGCCAAGTGTCTGTATTTAGTTGTGAGTTTAGATACAGGATACGATTGCTCACCCAGCCCCAGGTGACATGAGGTGAAGGCTCCTTTGATTTGGTAACATTGCTTTGGTTGACATGCTGGGGACACAGAAAGACACTGATGCCTTCAGTGTCTGCACATCCTGCCTGATGGTCCTGAAGCCAAATCTTCTGTCTTCAGTCTTTCGCTCACTGTTCACTGCTCACTGTTCACCTCACCGAATTTAGCCCAAGGAGTTTGACCCCTAGTTTGGCCATAGACCCCCTAGTTTGGCCATAGCCACTTGCCCAAATGTGCCGACATGTGCTGACCTCATCACATCTGTGATGATGGCTATGGCCGTTTTTAGCCAACGTAGTGTTTTTTGTGCAAAACGAATGCTTGGAATGGATCCAGAATCATGAAAAGCCCCTAGTTTGACATGCCACATGCTACTTAAAGCATAATGAAATTTAGAACATTTAGCCTTATATTGGTTGTTGATGGTACCCAACTTTCAGCAGCTGTCAAACATGCCCCTAGGGTGGTCAAATAGAAACCAATGTGGGATATGTTAGTAGACACCTTTACAAACATTGGTGAAGAAAATTCTTGGTAAGAAATGTATTCACAGATTTTATATTATTCTGATAATATTCCCTGAGTAAATTGGTAAAATAATAGCAGGTCCACCATTTTTGAAAATGTCTACCATCCATGGTCACAGGATAAATCTAAATAGTACAACTGTATTCCTCACCCTTGAAAATGTATGATTAGTCACCAGAATCAAGATCCTAGGTGGTGTAGAACTTGAGTTATTGGGAAATAACAGAAAGTTGGCGGCCATTTTGAAAAATGTCTACCATGGTCACAGGACAAATCTAAATAGTACCAATGTATCCCACATCCTTGAAAATGTATGATTAGTCACCAGAATCAAGATCCTAGGTGGTGTAGAACTTGAGTTATTGGGAAATAACAGAAAGTTGGCGGCCATTTTGAAAAATGGCTGCCATGTTCACAGGGCAAATCTAAATAGTACCACTGTATTCCTCATCCTTGAAAATGTGGGATTAGTCACCAGAATCAAGATCCTAGGTGGTCTAGAACCTAAATCAGTTAAACTTGTCAACTCCGTCAGATGTTCGTCAACTCCGTCAGACGTTCGTCCCGTGATGTTTTTGTTAATTTCCAAAGAAATAGAAAATTTGCTGTCAAATCTTTTGTGCTTATGTATTGAAACACCAACTGAAATGATACGTAATGATGATTTTTCTTTTTTTTTTACATGGTTTTCATGTTATAATATTGAAAATAAAGGTTGAAATGACGGTTTTGAGAAATTGGATATTTCATAATAGTGTGATATTGGAACAAAATAATATTAAAAGATTTGTATTACTTAACTTGATTACTGAAAGCCATTATAAGATAACTGAGGACTTTATATTATTGTTGAAATGATAAAATTCAATTAAAAGGGATTTTAGTGTGTCTGACGGAGTTGACATGAATCAGGTATTAAGTGCATAAATGTCCCATTTTAGAAAGAAATGTTATGCGAAAAACCTGTTCCTTCTCAAGATTGGTAGTTGAGACCTGTGTCTACAAATACATCTATTTGATTTTAATGTATCTTATCTTATTTTGTCCCTTATCTCAAGAATGGGTGATATATATATATATATATATATATATATATATATATATATATATATATGTGTGTGTGTGTGTGTGTGTGTGTGTGTGTGTGTGTGTGTGTGTTCGTGTGTGTTCGTGTGTGTGTGTGTGTGTGTGTGTGTGTGTGTGTGTTCGAAACCCCAAATCAGAGGTCTATGAAAATAATATAAAGCTCCAAGTGTGCCCCAGCCATTCTGACAAAAAACAAACAATCGGATAGGCAGAGCTAGGATAGGCCTATAGTCCAGGCAATCTAGCCCATTTTAGACCCAAAAATCAGACTAATTCAAATAGATTTTTTTTCAACAGATATCATTTCTATGAGGTGTCTAGAATAAGATACCAAAAGTCCTAAGAAATCCTAGATGCGGAAATATGTTTAATTCTCATCAATTCAAGATGTGTGCTAATACCTCGAGAAAACTAAACACCCTAATGGGCTTTCCACAATGAATCTTAACATGAAAACTAAACTTTTTTGTATTACAAGTTTCTCTGAAACTTAATTTGAATACCATATGCAAATTAGCTTAAAGGTCCGCTGACATGCCCCGAAATTAATATGGGTGGTACAGCACATCACGTGGTCTGACTGAAAACAGTTTGAAACAGTTTGAAACGGGGCTACGGCGCTAGCAACAAGTGGCTATAGGTCAGGCTAGCGTTTTTGACGGTACATTTAGCGTCATATTGGCTATAAATGTAATTGAAAAAAAATATTTTTTCGCCAGAAATGCTTAGTTTGAATGCAATTGAGGTTGGCGTGGGGTTTTTTAGGGGAACTGCAGCACAAGCGCAAATTTTGGACTGGAGTCCCATGTTCCCCCGGTCGCCAACACCCCTGTCTGCCCGCTCTGAGACCTCTCAGCCCCGCAGCGCGACAGTCGCGACTACGGACGGTCTGCTGTTGTCTGGCCGCTGTGAGAGCAGCGCGACTACTGTTCTTTTCCCCTCTCAGCCGCAGGCTGACATGTACACCCTCGCTCTCACTCTGTAATACCGTAGTTAGTTACCACAACATTGTTCAAGTGAACTATAGTGTGTTTATGTTTGTATTCATTGTAATAATAAATATCGCTATGCCGAGGCATAGTCTTGCGGACGAGATCATGAGCCTCTACGGGGGACTGGGCATGTGTGTACACACACACACACATGCAATGGCACGGAATCTCTTCCCCGCTGTCATGCACTATAGCCACGGCTAAAAGTTGTGTGTCTGTGTGTGTGTGTGTGCGTACACACATGCCCAGTTCAATGCGGGGACCTGACCAGAGACTATACGTCCGTCCGTCCGTGTGTGTGCAGCCTGCATCTGAGACGGGCTAGACTATGTTGTCATGCGGAGCGACGCGGCGATAAATAAAATAATCATAGCGATATTGATTATTACAATGAACAAGCATAAACACACAGTTCACCTGAACAATGTTGCGAAAAAATAATTTTTTTAATGAGACTTTCACCCAGTATTCAAGCTAAATGTGACACCAAAATAGTAGCATAAGTTGCTATGCTACCACGGCCACCAAGCCCGGCGAGCCCGCATAGAAGTCGTTGGGGAAAGCTTTCGCCACTCTGACGTCAGAATCATGATAGCATTGTTTGATAGCAGTTATTAGCTCCCGAGGGGCGTGTCAGTCTTCCTTTAATATATATTGAATATGCCCACATTTGCATATCACGAAAATTACTTTTCCCCAAAATGTATAATATTTACATTGTTGTTTGTTAATGATATCAAACACACTGATCAGACTTTCATGAACCATTTCATCGAAATATTGTGACTTCATAGAATAACATCAAAAACGCCATTCATATGTATGACAAATGCATATATCCGTCAAATCCTCCTCCAACCATCCTACTGCTAATGGTTGATGGCAATGCTGCTTTTGGACTGGCCTCTAACCTGAAACCTGCCGGGCTTGGTTGTACCTACCGGGGGCATAACCCCCACCGGTATAGTCCTCAGGGTCACAGAGGCACACAAGCCTCCCCACCACGACAAGGTAGCAACAGGGGAGGTTCTTTTTGTGTATTTTTGTGTTTTTTGTTTATTTTATTGTTCAAACGTGATCCTCAACTCCTTTTGTATGATTCTAGTCATCAGAAAAATCAGGCAACTGGGAGTTGCTAGTGCCAGTTGCTTGCTAGTGAGAGTTGCTAGTGCCAGTTGCTAGTGCCAGTTGCTAGTTGCTAGTGAGAGTTGCTAAAAAAAACGGTCGGAAAATGAATCATCGTTGCAGCAGGTGAAAAGGCTCTAGTCTCACTGTATGGGGTGACAAAGATGAATCGCTGGATATGCTGAGACACAGGTGATTCTGTGAGAAAGTATCGAAGACCACATCTCCAGTGGAACCTCAAACTCTTCCACCAACATCATCAGCTGTGAAGTTCCACAGTCTCCGTGTGTTCTACCAGATCCATGAATGGAAAGGAACAAGTGAAAGCATGAGTCCAGAAGACTGGGGATGGCATGTTATAGGTGGTAGATTCATGCCAATAATGACTGATCAGCCTGCAGGACCACCAGAATTACTTAATGTGGTCTGCTTTAGCTGCAAGAAAGACTGCAGTACGAAGAGATGCACATGCAAAAAACATGGACTCCCTTGCACTGCCATATGCGGAGAATGTCGTGGTACTAGCTGTACAAATTCCCAGTTGCCTGATTTTTCTGATGACTAGAATCATACAAAAGGAGTTGAGGATCACGTTTGAACAATAAAATAAACAAAAAAGAAAAAACAAAAACACAAAGAACCTCCCCTGTTGTTGCTACCTTGTCGTGGTGGGGAGGCTTGTGTGCCTCTGTGACCCTGAAGACTATACCGGTGGGGGTTATGCCCCCGGTAGGTAGTACAACCAAGCCCGGCAGGTTTCAGGTTAGAGGCCAGTCCAAAAGCAGCATTGCCATCAACCATTAGCAGTAGGATGGTTGGAGGAGGATTTGACGGATATATGCATTTGTCATACATATGAATGGCGTTTTTGATGTTATTCTATGAAGTCACAATATTTCGATGAAATGGTTCATGAAAGTCTGATCAGTGTGTTTGATATCATTAACAAACAACAATGTAAATATTATACATTTTGGGGAAAAGTAATTTTCGTGATATGCAAATGTGGGCATATTCAATATATATTAAGCTAATTTGCATATTCAAATTTCAATCAAAGGACAAAAGAATAAAAAAAAGCCCATTAGGGTGTTTAGTTTTAGTGAGGTATTAGCACACATTTTGAATTGATAATTAAACATATTTCCGCATCTAGGATTTCTTAGGACTTTTAGTATGTTGTTCTAGACACCTCATACAGATGATCTATGGTGAAAAAAAACTATATTTTAATTAGTCTATCTGGAAATGCTACTTTGCCTGGACTACTAGTCCTGAAACATGACTGTCAGTTTAGCCCATGGTTTAGCCCTGAAACATGACTGCCATGATGATTATCATGACAGTCATGAAGTAACTGCACCCTGTTTTTGGCGATCGCTACATTTACAACGTTTCCGTATATAAACATTCGGAATTCAAATATAAAGTAGGCCTACTCACAATTTGTCCCACGGGTCCCACACAATGTTTATATATACGGAAACGTTGTAAATGTAGCGAGCGCCAAAAACAGGGTGCAGTTACTTCATGACTCTCGTTAGCCCCGCAAGCAGAACCCGAATGTAGTAAAGTTTCTGACACTTTTATGACTTTACTGCATTGGGTCCTGCTTCAAGTGGGGCTGTCGCAAGTTACGCACAAACAAATACAATGTACACACGCCATGAGACGGACTTCTGCGCGCTTTTACCATGGTTATTCATGTATTGACTTACGAATGTGCGAACTATAAGTACCTTACATACCATACCGACACATCTCCTGTGTCGCGGAAGCCGTTAAGTATTTTTAATCCATGATTGATTAAAAATGTCGCTTCTTCCTACCTTGTTTATTGACACCTCATTGTACCGCCTATCTGGCTAGCTAGTGGTGCTACAGCTATGACGGAGCAGATCAGAGGAAGGGACATAGCCCGCAAAGCCAACCGCACATCGAGAGGCGGTACAATAAACGGTAAATAAACAAGAAGAAATCAAAGCGACATTTTTAATCAAACATGGATTAAAAATACTTAACGGCTTCCGCGACACAGGAGATTTTATCAGAGGTATGTAAGGTACTTATAGTTCGCACATCCGTAAACAAACACAATAAAAAGCGTCCTAATTCCGCGCCGATGGACTAAACGATGAGTTTGTGTATATCCGCGTCCCAACAATCCCATTGAAAAATCTTAGCTTGACCAGGAACCCTACGGGTCAGCCCGGTTCGGTTCGGATTGGGCTGACCCAGGGGGTTCCGAGAGGGGCTAGACTCTCGTATGAATACGAGAGTCATGAACCATGGCTACTGTCTGTTGTATTATAGTGTTCTGATACTTGGTACTGTGTTCGGATACTCGGTACTGATACGTGCAATGTACTTGTATGTATGGTGTACTGCCTGCCTTAATGGTAACATAAGAGTGGAGCTGTGTTAGAGCACGCTGAAGGCCGCGGCTGGCGGGCAGTGATTGTGATGTCTAGTCTGTGACGTCATTAGGACATGAAGTATCCAAGATATATATGCTGCTGTAAGTGGAATAAACCGTGTGAACGTTTTGATGTGACCAAGTCTCGTGTCATGTTAATCTTCTCCCGGGCCGGCCTGTCTGTCTGTCCGCCGCCGAACCATGGAAATGCCAACCGGGTCATCACACACCAGAACCAGACGAGGGTCCAATACGTAGAATACAGTTATCATAACAAATGGTGTCAGTTTAGTGGGACCAGATGCAGGAGGTGAGTCACTTCATATTTTACTCTTCATCTAGAGAAAAAGTGCCTCTCCTCTTGCCTGGTAACATATAGGTTATGATGCAGGGTTTACCTTAGTTAAACCTTGTCTTTTTTTTTCGTTCCCACAAGATTACATGCTTCCAAATTTCATTGGTATAGACCCTAAGTGGTAATTTAACATTTAAGTGACTTATACAGTTTTTGTTTTTTTTTAGTGATGTGACAGAGTTAAGAGATAAGACTGTTTGGGTTCAAGCAGCAATATGGTTAGAGTCCATATATAAGCCTAATGAAGTTCATTAGCAAAAGACTGCGTAGAGTTAGATACGCGCAGCAATATGGTTAGAGTCCATATTCAGCCTGACGTTTGGTACGCCAGCAGGGTTTATTACACTCTCCTTGTAGTAGGTCAGTGGTCCTAGTGCATGCCCACATGCTAGGATTAACAAAGCCGGACGAATGCTTCCGTCCGCACAACAGCTGTGAGTATACGCTGCAGTCTGTTGTTTTTATAAATCTGTTAGATGTTGTCTAACAGGGTACGTCTGTGAGATAAGCGTACTAAGCCTGTGGTGGGTTTCCCACAGCAAACTTTAGTTACACTCTGGTCATAGTCAAAAGTCACTGCTAGATTTAGCTACCAATTTCAAGGTAGCAGAGATAAGGGCTGGTGTGTGAACAGACATCGTTTGAGCATTCCATGTGGTTGTCCATTCTTTTGTGTTGTGTGTTATTTGTCTTGTCGCAAATGGAAAGTCAAAGTTAAGCTACCCCCAGAAAGAGGGGTGGACATGTGCAAGTAACGTGACGTTGTGTTTCCCAGTCACGCTTTAAGAATACACAGTAGTTGCCACATTCATCCAAATATGCCATGATGATATTGAAGTGGGCATATAAGAGTGTTTTAACGTGTTATCCCTGGGGTTTTCATATAACACTGGCATGCTGCTGAGCTACAATCTGTGTATTGAGTTGAATGTTGGCGATTACAAAGTTAAAACAACCCCTAACCTAAGGGGGCTGATGGATTGAATAAGTGAAATATTAATCAGTATTCAGTGAGACAACGGCGCATTTCTGTTTCATTTCACTTAAATGAGTGTGTAAAATAGCCGACCTACCAGCGCTATAAATAGCCAAATACTCAGTGTTAAGAAAGGTCTCCAGCCTATTAGTTAGAAGGCAGCAGAAGCTGCTATATATATATTGGTGTTTATATAAATCAAATATAAGCGCTGGAGAATCAAGTGTAAAATGTACCTTGTATGGCAGAAATATAGTAATCTAATGTTTGATTAGTGTAAAGTGTCTATTTAGCCTGCCCTGGGAGCTGGAAAAGTCAGTACACCAAACGTACTCGAAAGAAAAGGAAGGCCTTAAAGTAAGGACCAGAAGCGCATAGAAAGTTCTGAGAAAGCTGTAAGCGTTTTTGGTTGGTAGAGCCCGTTAGAGACGAGTATTCATCTTTTCTGATCAACGAGCCATACTCTCGCGACGGGAGAGCGCAGAGGCTTGCGTAACCATAGCAACTTGGTGATTTCTTTCACCAGCACACTGGCCTTATCAGAAGAGGAGAAGCTATCTCTTTTCTCACTGGGCCAAGGGAGGAAAGCCGAAACAGCAGTGTTGTGAACTTGTTTATAAACCTCCCCCACAGCAGTCAGCTAGTAAGAATCACTCCCTCACGAAGCCCAAGGTCAATATGTAGCTCTCAGTATGAGAGCTAATAATCACTAAAAAAGCAAATATAGGCCTGGTATGATTGGGCACATGTATTGTGCGTATAGTGAAATAATATAATAATAAAAAGTGATCCTCAAAATAAGGATAAGAAGTGCTATAAAGTTTTTTTGAGAAAAAAGTTTGCAACTCAGTATGAACGCTGTAGCATAGAAGACGTAGAACTCATCTTTTCTGTCCCGCACCTCGGGCGCTCAAGATGGCGTAGCCATGGTAACTTGTCGAGACCTTATCAGCAGAGACAAGCATTTCTCTGACCCACAGTGAGAAGAGAAATTCTCAATGGGCCAAGAGAAAAGCCGGGAGAGCGTTGACGCAGCCAACTGTTTATAACTCACCACACACAGCAAATGAGTCCCTTCACGGAGTGTGTTATCTCTTATCTCATTAAGCCAAGGTCATATACATGTAGGCTCAGACAATAATAGACCCTTCATTATGCCAAGTTAGGAGACTGAATGGAATTCAGTCAAGATATTAAATGGGACAGAAGAAAACACATTATAGCCATAAACATGAATAAGGTGACAGTATTAATGATCCCGCCTTAAATGTATAGGGCTGAGATGCGTAGGCACGAGTATTGTGACATGACAGAAAAAAATAACATATAGTGGCATTAGGCCAAAGAACAGAAGTGGATGAGACATCATCCACTGGACATTAGTGAAGCAACCAAATAAAAGGAGTAAAATAGATCTGCAGTAAAAGAAAGTTGGAATGGTAGTTCTTGTGACTTGACAGAGTTTGAAAAAAGACTGCGTAGTTAGATACGCGCAGCAATATGGTTAGAGTCCATATTTAGACTGACGTTTGGTACGCCAGCAGTGATTATTACACTTTCCTTGTAGAGGTCAGTGGCCATCAGTGTTGCATCGCAGCTGAGGTTATAAGCCGGATTAATAGCCTACTTTGTCCGCACAACAGCTGAGAGTTTTGCCTGTTGTTTTAATTAATCTGTTAGATGTTGTCTAACAGGGTACGCATGTGAAAAAGCACAGGTTGTGTACTAAGCCTGTGGTGTGTTTCCCACAGCAAAACTTGGATTCCACTCTGATCATTTGTATTAAAAGTCACGGTAGATAGAACATATTAGGGACCCAACTGAGGTATCAGTAGAGAACTAAAAATAGCAGATCTACAAGCTCGATAATGGCCGTAGGGCCTCTTTCACTAAGTGTCATAGCTCAAAATTGGCCAGGTTAAGTACATTTACGTCAAGTTTAAGTAGTATGTATCAAGAAATGTAAGCCAATACAGGAAGGAAAATTAGTCATTATTCTGTTATAATGCAGTAATTTGGTGGAGTTCCAGTCAAAATACAATCATTAAACAGCTTTTTAGGTTGCACCAAATAAGATCCCAAATTTAGTGTCCCATATGGAAGGGGGTGAGTTGAATATGAATCAGACAGGCCTGAAACAGATAGGGAGTTTATCAACCTAAGTAGAGACCATAATGGAAATGACTCAGGGAGGTCAGGTCATATCTTATGTGTAGTTCAGCCTGTTAAGTGGATATTCGAGGCAACAGTCAGCCTTGGTAGGTCAGTTCATATTATAGGTGCAGTCAAAGCACGCCATGTGTGTACATTTCTCATACAACTACACACACAAACACACTAAAAGGAAGTGTAAGTTTAGTCAACATTTATGTTCAAAACATTTTAGTAAAACTGCCACATTCAAATATATATATATATATATACCCAGTGTATTAAAAATATTTATAATTCCCATTTTTTGTCACATCTAAAAGCTGAATCGTCATCTGCCCACCCAGCCAGCACCCACCCAGCCGAAGGGGGGGTGAACTTCAACCAGAAAGACAATACAATGACTTTTTGTCCTAAGAGTGGATGCCGAAAGACATTTTGTGGAGTTTTACCACTGAACATTTGTTTTTGGCACTGAACTTTGGGGACATGGGTGTTCGGGGGACACATTGATGTCATGCGATGGTTTGTGTGTTGAGCACACAAGCGATTGAACTGAACAATAAACCTGGACCTTTTCTTTTTGTACTAAGAGAGGAAGCAGAATGACATTTTGTGGAGTTTTACCACTGAACATGTGTTTTGCACTGAACTTTGGAGTGTTGTGTCGGGGGGACACATTGATGTCATGCGTTTTGTGTGTTGAGACCACACTAAATTGAACAATGAACATTTGGGGTTTTTGCATCTCACTTCTGCATGTCACTTCCATCACGTGACTACAGGAAGTGTTGGGGTCATATCTACAGCAACAGCGGAGTACGATGTGGAATGGGAATCTTAAATATTTATTTTACCAGTTTTATGTGGAATTCGGAAAAACGTGGCAAGTTATTTTTCACATTTAGAGGTAGAACAGCTCAGAGGCGCATACTAATGTGCACACACGCACACACGCACGCACACAGAAAGATAGACAACAGGGTTGTTTGGTCTAGGAAGAAGTGCCTGTTCAAAGGGAGGTACGCGCGTACGTGTGTGCATCAGGGTAGAATTGACATTTTCAGTATTAAAAGTCAATAAATCAAGTATATTATGACTCAAGTAAGGAAGGGCTAATTCATTCTTTAAACAAGAAGTGTTGGTGCAATTTATAAGCTCAGCGGTAATCCATTTGGAAGGGAACTCCAATAATAAAATAAAATATAAAACCAATACTGTATAGATCCTAGGCCCAGTCAATAGTGAATTACAAGTAAGTGTGTCTCATTGGGTTAGACCAACTTTAGTCCTATAAAGTCTGAATAAGTAAGGGAAAATGTGAACACTAAGGACAATAGAAAAGTTTAAATTATGACCACAACATGTGGACAATAGACAGTGTTTTAAAATGTAATGCAGTGCTGCAGCACAGCACACACCCTATATTTATATAACAGATACCGGTAGGTCCCATTCAGTAGATACACCTGTGAAGGAGCGGATATATGCTCACGAATAAATCGATCTTGAGACAGACGATTTTGTTTTGGTGTTTTGGGACAATGTTATGGTAAGGTTAGACAAAATAGGTGTGTAAGCGTTTGTGTAGTAAGATAGTCAGTGCACTAATCTAGTCAACAAGCCTGAAATAATTTGTATTAAACATTAAGTGTGGTTAGGAAAAAAACCCAAGTCGAGTTTATTAATTACTAAGTTCAAGTTGTTAGGGTAACCCCAGAAACGATGCTCAGCAGAGTAGGCTGTAGAGTAGGCTGAACGGGCGCTTCTTGTCAACCTACAACATGGACGCATGTTTTGTGGGAGGAGTGAGAGAAGGGTGCGTATTCGGTTCAAATAAATAAAGGATTTAAATGAAGTGTGATTCAGCATAGAAAAGGCCAAATTATGAAAGGTCCGTCAAGCTATAAAGGACCAGGGAAAGAATATGGTCAAAAGAGTTGGAGGTATGGACTGGTGTGTGTGAATTGTTCATTAGATATTTTAGGGGGGTCCACCATGTGTAGTCCTTAAGAGTGGACTGTCTACCCTAAGCTAACCCTAATATATTTATATTTCCACAGAAACACACAGGAATGCAGTCATGCTGAACCAGGATCTGCGTCAGGCTGAATAACTATCATTCATGTTTCTATCTCCCCAAACGCCATTTTTGATGAAATGTGCCTGTGTAATTGTCTTGCAAAGAGGGCAAATATTAATTTTATTTGCATGTGCAAGAGTGACGCAAATGGTCTGAAAGGATTAACAAATTAACCCATAACAATTGAGTGTCTGTGCTTGGTGTCTTGTTGTGGTAAAGCAAGGCCCAGTGGCTTATCTTGTTGTGAGAACACAGAGAGCTCTGTAGAAATTGTTTACACAGAGCACACAGAGCAGGTGGCCCACATGGAGCGGAGGTGCAGGAAAGCACCAGTGTCAGGGGTCATTCATGTAAGTATAGACACGTCACATGCTCAAAAATACACATTTAGAAATTTTAATTGTATTATTATTCCCCTTGGATGGGTGATTGATTGATTGGCGGAATATTGATGAAGTAAAATCAATATAGTATGAGGATGGGATATGAAGCTCCCACGCACACACACACACAGTATGCGTGTGTATCTTTGTTCTGTTTGGGGGGGGGGGAACCCAGTGCTTTTCAGTTTTGTCCACAGGAGACGGACAGCAGACGGGAAAATACAGAAATTGAGTGGGTTTCCGGCCCCAGGACTGGTGTATCACCAGGTCCAGAAGGCCTAAGCGGTCAGCCGGGGAAGGGAAATCGCCTCGGGCATAGAACAGCAACCAGGGCCCGACCAAGGGACTGACAGCAAGGCCTGCGCACGGCCTACAGCAGGGCCAGACCACGGCCTACAGCAGGGCCAGACCACGGCCTACAGCAGGACCATCACATCGCCACTACGGCCTACAGCAGACCAGCATGACGGTACTGCAGACCCCCGGTAGGTCTGCAAGGGGGCCAGACCAGACACCGGACGCAGACCGCGTCCTGCAATGGTCTGCATCTGACAGGTGACTCAGGTCACGGGCCAGGAGGGTCTGTGTCGGCCTAGACCGCAGTGACGCAAGTGTGCCATTTGAACAACGTCCTATGACCATTTTCCAGGTCTTGAACTCATGAAGGAAATAGGAAGTAGTCACATTGTGACGAAGACCTATTTTGCTCAGACAATATGAGACAAGCATGGATACTGATCCTGGATCAGAATGAGCGCGAGATTTGTTTGCGCGCGATGTTTATGGAGTAAGCGGGATGCTATATCATCAACAATGCACGGCCAGGTCTATATGACGCATGCTGGTGCGGCCAGGGCCATATGCATCTGCGCACTATCTGATGGATTCGGTACAGGACAATTGCGCGCGGTCGCCGGTATGGAGAACTGTTGCTTGGGCTCTGTGCCATATCGGTTCCAGTGGAGTAGGGTCGTAAGAGTGGACTGTTGGAGAGTAAGTGTTGGACTGGTGGAGTAAGTCTTGAACACTTTCTGTTGAGTAAGCCAGTTCGGGAACATTTTCGGTTCGGGAACATTTTCAGTTCTTGAACGGATGGAACATTTTGGAACATTTTCTTTTTATTATTTAATGACTGGTTACTGGTTTCTTGTGTCTCAATGTCAAATATGTGTTTATTTGCTGGTATTATACACACTGTCCCTATACATGACACCCACACATTCCCCTGTAGGAAAGAGGGCCTCCAGAGATACGGGAGGCAGGCATACTGCAAGTGTGGAGTGGCATAAAAGAGTGGTTAGATGTAGGGGCAATGGTCAGTTATAAATGTCAGAGATGGTTGCCTTGGTCCAGTCCAGGTAAAGACAGGCTGTACTTCCGTCCCAGACAGATCAACAACATGTGCTAGACTGAGAGAATAGATTAGAATGAACTAATCCTGTGGTGTTGAAATTAAGTGTGATTATTCATTATTCAGTGTGATTATTCATTAGTTAGAAATGAACTAATTTAAACATAATCAGTGATTTCAGGATGATTTCAGGTTGAGTGTATATTTTTATGTACCCTGTCCTATCCCCACGTGTATATGTTGTATATTATATAGTATATATTATATATTGTATTTATTGTTGATTTCTCCTCCTCTTTTCTTTCTGTGTTTCCTATTTTATCTCTCTCTCTCTCTCTCTCTCTCTCTCTCTCTACACCTATGTCTGTGTTTCAAGTGTACAATCAGGTGGCGTGCGCGTGCTTGCTCAGAGATTGATCAATGATTATTGATTAAGCAAAGAGATCACATAAACGAGAGGCTTGATACAATTTCCCTGGCATTAAGGCCAGGTTTTTTGGTATCAATACGTGATTGTACACTTTTCCGCATTATAAATACAGTATCAGATGACGTTGTCCTTATAGGACAAAAGAGTGGGCTGTTGTATTATAGTGTTCTGATACTTGGTACTGTGTTCGGATACTCGGTACTGATACGTGCAATGTACTTGTATGTATGGTGTACTGCCTGCCTTAATGGTAACATAAGAGTGGAGCTGTGTTAGAGCACGCTGAAGGCCGCGGCTGGCGGGCAGTGATTGTGATGTCTAGTCTGTGACGTCATTAGGACATGAAGTATCCAAGATATATATGCTGCTGTAAGTGGAATAAACCGTGTGAACGTTTTGATGTGACCAAGTCTCGTGTCATGTTAATCTTCTCCCGGGCCGGCCTGTCTGTCCGCCGCCGAACCATGGAAATGCCAACCGGGTCATCACACACCAGAACCAGACGAGGGTCCAATACGTAGAATACAGTTATCATAACACTGTCAGTCATGATTAAGTACGAGCGTCATGTGAACCATGGCTAGTATATTAATAGGCCCTACCATGCAACCAAAAGCTACTTGAGTATGAACAGCTATAAATTACCTAGGCTATGTTGTTGACATTTTAAGCCAACGTTGGCCTACATAGTTAACGAGCGTATTGTTGTTCTGTTGTTCATACGTCTTACCTTTAAAGACGTGTCATCTGCAAAGTGCAACTACTGCGCTGTAGGCTATAGTGTTTACTACTGACGTCAGTTGTTCCAATCAGGTCCAATAAGTTCCAATGGTAGGCCTACATTGGACATGAATGACTGAATTCAGTTCCAGTTGTAGACAGTGTGCGTCTATCCATCAATGCCTTGGCGTGCTAGCCGCCTGCAGTAGAGCATTGCCCTGTAGTAGGCCAGGTGTAGGCATTAGCAATCAAATTATCGAAAAGGCTTAGTTTCGACACCGTAGCGAACATCTGTGAGAGGACAGATGGCGGACAGGTTACTACACTGCCCCTTATGGTCGGGGGGGGGGGGGGTCATCCCTCAGCCCTATGTTCCCTCAGAAGAAGCATTGGTCCGAGGTGCGCTGGGGGTCGGGAGAGGGTGGGTGGTTAGGTTTAGGTGTCTGCCCTGGGGGAGGTTAGGGGTAGGTTGTCGATCGGACCGTCGGCATATTGACGTGGACCCGAGGGAACATAGGGCTGAGGGAACATAGGTACGGTCCCGAATAATAAAATAAATCTATTTTTCAAAGTTAATCGTTTCCTTTCCGTTTTCCCCCCTCCATTGAGTCTTGAGATTGACTTCATGACAGATTCAAATTGAGAGTAAACTGACAACCATGAACCACACCTTCTCCACCTAATTTACGTAAACACAAAAATATGATACTAAGATTGTTTATTTTATTTCAAAACCAGTTGTGTACAATTAACAGACAGACAATAAATAATGTAGACCAGAAAATAAAACATACATTTCCTGTATGTACTTAATGAAGTTAAACAAATTGATACAAAACATAATTCTTCCCACTTCCTCAACAAGTAACACAGACAAAAACAAAACAAATACTGAGTCCTGTCCTGGAATGTACCATCTCATCCAGAGAGGAAATGTTCAGTACTTCAGGATAATAAGGGGTTGAGTGCCACAGTTCCCTGGAAAAGCCATCATGTACTGTATGTTAAACAACATATAAGCATGGCAGAGAATGTTGAACAAATAAATATTGTGAAATTAACATGTTTGGTCTAATTTTAACATGTTATTTTCAAAAAAAGATTATGGAGGGAGAAATACAGGTATGCATCCTTATTCCAGTTGTGAAAATGGCAGTTTGTTTGGCCTTAGAAGTAAAAAGATGACATGTATGTTCAAAGCATAATTCTTACACAGCCTGCTGCCATACAATAAGGTAACATACATATTAACATATTATAATAAGCAGTCCGCCAAACAACAGTTGCTGTTTAGTGGGGCTTGTTCATCCCTCTTTACAACTTCAAGAAGCCATAATGAACTAAAAGTTATACTTTAAGCTGATTTAAATAAAACCATTGGCTGAAGCATGAATACAATGAATGCACTTGGTTATCAGTGCAGATGCCATACAAGTGTGGTGAGGAATCCATGATGCAGTAGGCGTTTAGTTAAGTGTATAGAAAGCATGAAGGCATTCCTTTACATTATAAGAATATTACATAAAAAGGCAAGAACGGGTGCTATAATACAGCTAGGTTCCTTGAGGATAGCAATATCATTATATTAACCTTGTAAAAAAGGTCAGTGGATTCCCAGAGAAATGTCTGAGATATTCTGGTCCACAATTTCTAACTATTACCATTCCTACAATTGTCACGGTTTGTTACCAACTGTGAGCTTTCTACAAGCCTTAATTCTCAAATTATCTTGACCTTGGATTAAAAAAAATCCACACATTTCCAAAATATCAAAAGTAATATAAAAAAAAAGAAAGACAAAAACAAACAGGGATAAATAAACAAGCAATTTGTATTTACACTAAGTACAGTTTACACAACACATTTCAACTCTTTCATCCACAGCAGTCATTTTCAATTTCTCTGTCATCATTAAAGCCTGATTTATACTTCTTTGTGCGCTGGTGTTGAACATTGAAAAAAGCAAATCTACAGGCACTCATGACACATTGTGACACTGACAGGTTGTGGGCTTGTAGATCAGCTTTTTTCTGCACAGACACCAGCATGCAACAAATTATAACAGGGCTCCCCCCACCCTCACTTACACAGACCATCCTTTGAATTCAATCAATGGAAATCATCAAGATGGCACCGATGAAGTAGTCGTTGCCTCTGAAAAATCACCCTAACCGTTTAAGTAAACTGGGAAAAAAAACATCCCAAAGGAGAACTGGAAGTGTGGAAAATGACAAGAGTCTGTCTTCTGTTTTCTTCATCATCACTGTACCCCCATACAAAGCATGGCAAGTCAATCAGTCTTTGAATCATCTGACCAATGCAGGATGACACTGAATTTGTGATGTATGGCCCCCTCTGGTGGCCTGCATATGAATAACAATAACTAATAATCATAGGAGATGCCAGCAGCACTCAGAGATTGTCGCCTGGCTGGTACTGAGGCTCTGTGGCAGTGAAGTAGTCTTCTAAGAAGGCCTGCAGGTATTCAAATGTGGGCCTCTCCTCTGGGTCTTTCTTCCAGCACTGTACCATCAGCTCATGCAGGGAAATAGGGCAGTCCTGAGGGCAGGGCATCCTGTATCCTCGCTCCACCTGCTCCAGCACTTCACGGTTGTTCATTCCTGTCCAGGATAACACAGACATGAAGCAGTAAGATGGAAGGCAAATTACAGAGCAAAAGCAAACATAAATGATTTCTCCTCACAATGTATAATAAATGCACACATTATTGTTTCACAGGTTGTTCTGAAACAGAATTTTAATTAAAACATGTTAAGACTGTTGACAGTGGACACACCTTTGAACACAAACATATTGACTTTGCAACCTTTTGGGGACGTTGCTTTGATTTATATTTATTCAATGTCACTTTGACTATATGCATGTACCTCGCGGTACAGAGTCACTACTTATACAGTAGATAAGGATTAGTATTTATTTGTTTCATGCTTGTTTGTGCAATATGTTGTGTATCATTCTATGTCACAAGGTGGACCACAATGGAAACAAGCTAAGGGTTTTTTGTGTATAGTCCGCATTGGCTTTTCCTGATGATACTTTTTTTAAACTGCCAATAAAGTATTCTATCCATCTATCTCCTCACCCTAACCTTAGCCATAACTGGTCTAACGCTAACAGATGCATAAGGCCAAGTGTAACAAGAAAAAAGAAACACAATGTACTTCCATAATGCGTAGGGTTATAATTTTCAGATATAAAGCCTTCTTACCTGGGTAGGGCACTCTGCCCTTTGTCACCAGCTCTGTCAGAAGGATACCAAATGACCACACATCAGACTTGATGGTGAACTTCCCATACAGCGCTGCCTCAGGGGCAGTCCATTTAATGGGAAACTTTGCACCTGAGAACACATTTAGAATAATCACATGACCTTGTAAGCATATCGGGTTTAAGAATTGACAGCAGCGGGTCTGAAATGTTTATCCAGGCCCAAAACAGAAATAAGTCAAATAATTGCCTCTTTTAAGGAAGGATAAGTAGGGCAGTCTCCACTGTGTCCTATGTTTCTTTGACATCAGCAATTTCATCAGCCCACTGACATATGGAAATAATAACAACCCATGGGGGAAAAAGGAACAATTACATTATCTTTTTCCTCCCTCTCAGTTTGGGCTCAGACCAGGGCAAGGCACTGAAGCAGTAAACATTTCAAACACTAACAAAAGAGTGACTCAACATGTTGACAGAATAACAGAGTCTGGACGTTCTCCAGTGTACTCCCAAGTCCCGACTCCCAGCTCACTGACATACTGGGAGGACCAGTCCAATCACCTTCCATCCTACAAGATGATTCATTGTGCGTCTCTCTCTCTCTCTGAAACCCATCCACCAGTGACATCATCGTTAGGCAGATTTTTATTATCGTGAAAACGATGGCTTCCATTTTCGCATTGCAACTTTTCAGGATTAGAAAGCCTGCAGTTTCTATTAGCTTGGATTCTCCATTGATGATGTCACTGGTGGAACGGGTTTCTGAACTGCCCACAGCCCGCCTATGAGACACAGACTGAGTAGAAACATGTTTTTCTTTTTATACATTGTTTTATCCCACGATTTTGTAACCCATTTTTCACCCCTGTGTCAATTATCTAATGTGATCCTGGGCTATACACACTCTCCGCCAACCTAGTCCCCATATATGGGGGACATGGGGAGAGCAACGGACTTGAACTCATGCTTCCTTCATGCCAGAGTGTCCAAGTTGCTCCTTTACACCTGACAAGGGGGTGTTTCCCTGGTTGAACGTAGCGTGTGGAAGGAACACGTTATTCCAACCAGTTCCTTTTCCCTCCATCAGGCGCCCCGGCTAGCCAGGGGGAGGCAGTTTAGAGACCAGGATTACTGCATGTTTTTTGTGAGGGTACCTACCCTAGGGGACACGGGGAGAACATGCAAACACAGAAAGGCCCTTTCGCCAACCCCGCCTCGGGTATGGGCACTGATGACGCGGAGGAGGAAACACGGAGGGAATCGAACCCAGGACCTTCTAGCTGTGAGGCGACAGCACCAACAACTGTGCCACCGTGTCCCCATTTAGCTATTTTATTATGATCATTAGTGAGGACCAATTATATGAAGATAGGTTGAAAAGTGGTCCTTCAAGTAGTCACAGAATATTTATCTGCAATTCGATCGATCCCACGGTTGTTGCTAAGACGGCGGCTTTCGCTGTGGTTTTTGTCAAAGCAACCATCCTCTCTTTAGTTATGGTCGAAAATTGCCAGGAGAAGACATACAGCTGCTTTCCCCAGAAAAAGAAACAGGAAGCGAATGGCGATCACGTGATCATTTTCTGCAGTAAATACAAAACAAAGCCAGCAGAGTGCAATAAAATCTATGATCCAGCTCAACAATAAAATACAACTAGTCCATTACCTTGTCTTGCTGTGTATTCGTTGTCCTCGATCAGCCTGGCCAGACCAAAGTCAGCAATTTTACACACTTGACTGTCTCCTACAAGGATGTTGGCAGAACGCAGGTCTCTGTGGATGTAGTTCATCCTCTCAATGTATGCCATGCCTGCTGCTACCTAGATAATGGAGTTGGTATCATTTCAGTATAATTCACATAGATGAAAATAAGTTTGGAAACGGCTGTAGATATGCATCACTGAACTAAAAATGGCGGGCTCTTATAAAATGCATCTCTTGACAGAGACACTGGACATACATTTTCAGTGTGTTAAGGATGATGTTCAACTTCAATGTACCTGAGCTGCCATGTCCACTAGATTTGGAAGCTTAAGACCCCGTCCTTCTCCGTCCTTCAGGAAATCAAGCAAACTTCCTAAGAAATAAAACGGAGAAAATGAGAAAGGGGTTTACGCAACCAGATGGTCAATGTCCTCTTCCACTGCCAGATGTTAACTCTGATTTACAGCAAAACTGACAGCAACTCTAATACATCCATGCAGCAACTATCTTGTAGCAAACATGACATCAATTCTGGGATGCCAATTGCCAACAATTAAATCATATTTATCCCAGATATTTATTTTTGAGTTATTGCTGTGTTAACTCTACCATATGTTTAAGATAGATGACTTCTGTCTTGACCACACTATGTGGGTGTGAATGACTGCATAATGAATTGTGTTTCCATTAGTCATGGAGGAAGTGGGAATGAGCCCCACAATGTAATGCAAAATGCAGTGTGTATACTTTGGTTGCATCCATAGCTACTGTACTTCACATTATGTACAGAGTGAAATAGAGGCTGGCTTGCGAGACTACATTATGCATAATACCTTGGAATGAGTGTGTGTGTGTGTGTGTGTGTGTGTGTGTGTGTGTGTGTGTGTGTGTGTGTGTGTGTGTGTGTGTGTGTGTGTGTGTGTGTGTAAGCTACACACATACTGTAGAACATGCAATATGCTTCCAATGTGCTCTACCTTTGTTCATATACTCAGTGACGATATAGATGGGTTCCTCTGACACCACAGCATATAGCTGGACCAGTTTATCATGTCGAAGTTTCTTCATAATCTGGGCCTCCTCCAGGAAGGACTCAGGAGACATGGTACCTGGTTTCAGAGTCTTCACTGCTACCTTGGTGGTGCCATTCCATGTGCCTGAAAACACCACAACATGGCAGGAATATTTAGGGACAAATGTTCCTTCAACATATTATTGCAAAGTTTATTTAAACGTATTTTGGCTAAATTCACAGACATGTGAACCACAACTTTACTTAACACAACTTGAAATCACATGGAAAAGTAAATATATCCAATAAACTGTCCCTTAAAAGTTAACTGAATGGTACAGAGAAACTATTTGTATGTTGTTCAACACATAGACTGTCATGACAAGTCCAGCATTTGAGACCTACAGTATATGCCCATCAGAAGGGTTCTACCAGTTGTAAAGTCTTTATCTGGTCAAAATAAGCAGATATTTACGATTCTCCAGATACGCAAATCGGACCGAGCTTACGACTTGGAAGAAGGTTCTGATTCTTCCAGAACATTTGTTTTCCAACATTGCTCACAACAACTGTCCATTCCAAAGCACCACTGATACATACCCATCCAGACCTCTCCAAACTGCCCATTGCCCAGACGCTTGATAAGCTGCAGCGACTCTCGTGGGATCTCCCAAACGTCTTTGGTTTTGACAGACAAGTCAGCCAGACGTGGCATGCCTTTGTGGCATGGGACTATCAGCCTGCAACACAGTCCTGCAGCCCTGGCTAAATTGGAACACAAGGTTTGGATCAACTTGTAGTATGACGCAAGTGTCACAAAATAGTACTTGTTAAAGCTGCAAACCTTGATTTATGTCCATCGCAGGATCCAAACTCAGAGACCCAGTTTCTACCACTAAGCTACGACTGATGCCCATTTGGGCAGAAGCTCATACTACTAGTCTACATTTATAAATAGAAGAGCAGGAAGACCACCTCCAACCACTGCAGATGTGTTTTAACTTTTATTGTACTTATTTTATTATACTCTACCATACAGATTGGTCAAAATAATATTTTATTCACTAACATGTTCTGGATTTCAGCTTCTAAAATGGATCCCTCTTTGAACTAAACAAAATCTATCTATGTTTCAAGTAACAGAACTGCAAATAAAAACCTTTCAGGCAGAACATTTTTGAGCAATCCTTACAATTGCTGTGGAATCTCACCGGAGTAGTGCTGTACCAGCTGCTGTAATGTCTCAAACTGAGCTCGGGTAGTGATGTAATAGCCTCCGCTGTCTAATTTGCGAATCTTGTAGTGTTTCACATGGTCACCTTTGATATCATCCCAGTCCTGGATGGACAGGGAGAATGCCCCTAACACATCAAAGAGACACAGAATTACACTGAGAGGAAAATAAACGCCCCAAGTATATATTTATTGTTTAAAAAAAAGAAATTGTCTTGTCAGTTTGTTAAGACACTATTTTGTCTAAGTACCTTTGGTTGTTTCACTCTCACGAATGAGGAACGTGCCTCTGGGGTTCCCATTGGAGAGGAGTTGCCTCTCCGCATCCTTTCGGCCTAGTTTACCAAAATACCAGCTGCAGGAAGGGATGGGAATAATCAAACATTGCTGTTTAAAGTGTTTTGGAAAATGTTGCTCTTTACTATTGTGCCACATTTTACAAGAGGCTACATGACGGCTTCTCAAACATTAGAAGCGATGACATTTTTCCCAGTGATCTTTCAAGCATGTTGAAATGACTAAAGCTAGACGATCGCAACGTCATTCTGAGCTAAAGAGCTTGTTGATTGGCTAGCCACACACACACACACACACACACCTAATACTAAATACTTTTACTCACTCCTCGGCTTGGATAGAGTCCACTGGAGCCACGTAATTACTGGGAATATAACCAGTTCCTCCCGTAGTGAGAGAACGAGCTTCCCACCAGTCACCCTCACTGTCGGAGGCGAAATAGAGGAGAAAGGGGACAGGGGGGGAGGGGGGGAGAAATATAAGTAAGGCATAAATATGCACACAGTACAGATAAGAGGACAAATTCAATGGATGTTGCAAAACATATACAGTGTTTCACAGAATAATCTGTATATAGATAGATATAGATATATAGGACCACAAGAATCATGGTGGCTGCCTGGAAAACTGACAGCATGCAGCGCTTTTTTAAGAGGAAATCACAATGGGAAATGGTTTAGCTTGAGAACGGGCATTATCGAATGTAGATACAAGACATGCTGCGTCCGCAAGAGCGGCGACCAAGTGCGACCAGCTACTGAGTTGCCACTGAAGTTTTGTTCAAGCAACATTGTGTAAATGAAAAGGGTAGGGTTAAATAGCACAGGAAAATGGTTAACACAATAACGAGTTATTCTTCCTTTTACAGAACTAGACTGGTGCCCGGCTGTAGAGTGCAGAGTCGGTAACGATGGAAGTTGGAGATCCATGCCCCACCCGGCAATACCCGTTGTACCCGTGTCAGAATACCTGTTCCACTCAGTCCCTTTTATGCCCATATATGGAGATTTCTGTGTCAGGCACACCCAAATATTTGTGTTGTGATGTCAGAAGTTAGAACAGGCCTGCTCTATACTGTATATGGAGATATAAGGGGTGATCATGTCCAGAGCCAGGGCAGAGGCATTTTGTGGCTGTTCTGGACAACCGTGGGTCCGACCGACTCGACACCAGGCAATGGCAATGCACTCTCTGTGGGGGTGTGGAACGCATGTGTCGAATTTGAAGTCGGTGGGGCGCACGCACGCACGCACGCATGCACGCACTCACGCACACAGACTTGGTGCAACGAAATAATTCGTGATTGACACTTGCTAGATCGGAATTATTTTGTATAGGACATCACACCACTTCATGTTGTTGGCTTCCATTAAAAAAGACTTTTAGCTGCTGTGTACTTAGTGTACATTGTCCTCCGTGTATATGTGTATAGGGCATGGGCTGCTAAACTCTGTGAAAACTCTTCAGTGAGTTAAAAGAGCTGCTGCAAATGGCTGCGACGACAGCTGTGGGCTTTTTTGTGTATTACTTGGCAGTAACTACAATATAGCGACAAATGTGCCAGTGCAAAAAAAAAGAAATAGCCCTCAGCAGTGATATGTGTTTGGCCATGCCAGGCCAACTACAATACACAAACATGTTTATTGTGCTATGGATTTTAGTTGTGCATGATGCGTGAGTGTGCAGCCACGCACTCTACAGGGAACATTACATAGCCTGTTGCTTTGTTGGAATTGTCGCTCCTACTGTGAACACAGAGCACAAAAAAGGCATGCATCCTGGGGACATCTCATTTGTCAAAGCACCCGAATCTTAACCACTTGAACCCCACATGCCTATTCTGGGTGGAACATCCACAAAAATAGCAGATCTACAAGCTCCCAACTTAAAGTTTTGGCATACAGATTAGGTGGAAGTGATTAAGACTACCTCCACCTCTGTTCAAAGAGTTGTTTTTTTTTCGTGTCGGCAAAATTAAACCGGTCAACCATTATTACTGAGAACTGTGACGTGACAGATCTGTCTGGGGTCTAGCATAACCAACGGATCCATACCCTCATTTGTTATTTCTGTGAAGTCAAAGTAATTCTAAATGCAGAGAGAGAGAGAGAAGAAGAAGAAGAAAAAAGCCTGCGCCCTTCATGTTGTCATACAGATGCTTTCATACTTACGTGCTATTAAGGATCTGGAACTTCTCCCCCTTTCTGAAGCTGAGGTCATCTTCAGTCCTGGCTTCATAGTCGTACAGAGCCACAAACAGAGTCACCCCTGCAGGATGCAAATTACAAATGGCTGATAAGCTCTTAGCCGCAATTTGCAACTATAGATTTTTTTATAAAGGGATGAATCTAGAGTTGCAATAGCCTCCATTGACTCCTTACTACTTATGGCGTTTGCGATCTGCTTGTATTAAACAACGTTAAACTCACCAACATTGCAGCTCTAGACCAAGCTTGAATTATCCTCTTTCAATCTGCCGAGCTTGTTTTTCATAAAAATCCCCCGTAGACATGTTATGAGCTACTTTCTGTCAAGTGTTTGGAAGCACTCGTTTTAATTAACGAGTCGCGCTGCTGCCTCCTGCATTATGTGCAAATTCGAAACAGGTGGTACACAGGGCCGTTCATTGACTTACGACGAGTGCTTCCAAACTCCAGCACTTAAAAAAAGAATCAACTGCACGGAATTTCTTGGGACGTGGCACATTTATAGTAGGATGGAACTGATTGGCTTCAGAAAGGGATTTTTTTTTCACCTGAAGGAAAAACTTCTCTATGAGGGTTTTCTCTTGGTAATATTGGTAGAGGGCGCAGTGGAGTAACTAAAACATTTTTGAGTGGTGCTACCACTCCCTTACGGAGCTGTGTGTGTGTGTGGGTGGGTGCGTGCGTCTGAGCACGAAAACAGCACGGTTGTTTTTCACCACCTGTGTGCAACCTACAGTAACACACACACAAACACACTTACATATTAACTGTATATATGGTGATTTTGAGTGTGCCAGTACAGTACAGTACAGTGACAGTACAGTGACAGTAGGCCTACAGTAGAGGGACCCCCACACGGTAACTATATGTCTCTGATGTCATGGTCACTGGGCTCACTTCCTTCCTGTCTTACTGAGACAACATGTAGTCCAGGAAGTAAGTGAGCCCCAATGTCCATGACATCAGAGACACTGGGCTCACTGCTAAAATCAAAAAGATCTAAAACCACATATTACACACAAAGACCCCCAGGAAAGTGTTCTAAATCTTCTAAAAATAATTAACATATATTTTTTTAGCAAAAAGGGAGAAGTGTCCCTTTAAGGCTATGGACCAGAGCTAGACCTTACTGTGAGTATTTTGTTACTATAGTCATCTGGACTTGGATATGAATGCTGCTTCTGACTGCCCTCCTGGAGTTAGGCTATACAGTACAGTACCGTATGTTATTCATCCAAGCTGAATACGGACTCCACACATGAGACGCAAGTACAGTATGTATCTATGCTACCTTCCAAAAAGGCATAGTTTACATTAATTCTGCATATCGTATCTTTGAAATCTGAGTAGGGAACAAAAAACGATCCTTCTGGTCATCAGATGTGGCTTGCTGAAGACAGACAATAATCTAAGTCACTCTGTTTTCCATTAACTTGCAGCTAGTGGACATTCATCCTGTTTAGCTCCTAGAGCTAGGCCACACTTATCTCACACAAGAGAAGATATAAAATAAAAAACACCCATGTTTCATAATAATTGAAACAAAAATAAGGCTTTTAGGTATCAATGACAACAACACAGTATCCTGAGTGTTACTGTTACTTGATCCATTTGTAACTCTGAGTGTACAGATGGAACAAAAAATGACCCTTTCCGGTTTCCGGCTCTCAAGAGTTAAATTAACACTGACTTTACTGTGTACTGTATATCATAAATCCATTCACAACCACAAAGAAGCACAAACCTGTTCCTCCCCGGGATCGAAGAGTCCCAGACTGTGACGATGTGTGGACTCCCCCAAACACAGTCACCCCCTGTGTGGGCACACTGTGGAAGTTGTTGTAGTTGGGGATGGCGGTGACTCCAAAGCTCGGGTACTGCTGCGGCGTGGGATCAGCGCCATAGCGGTACCCCGTGTTTTGTGTAAGGCTGGTCTCTCGTTCATCAGTGAGTTTCGCTGCTTCTTTATCCTTACATTGGACACAGCCCATTCTCTACTGTCTGTGTGGGCAAGAAGCAAGAGCAGAGCCAGAGAGAGAGAGAGAGAGAGAATATGGAATGAGTTGGTACTGTAGCTTGAAAGCCTAACCCGATTCAAAATTCCATTATTGCTGAATTTCCTTTGAGACTTCTGGTGAGCCTCTAGAAAATGTTATCAATTAGAATTAATTAAAATATGGCATGTTATTAACGCATTCAGGCCTGATGTCGAAATAAAAAAAAACGTTCGCTATGAAAGAATATATATTCAAAGATCTGTGCCGCATTTTCACGATTAAAAAAAAATAGCAGACCTACAAGCTCGTAGCGCGCTATGAGCTTGTAGATCTGCTATTTTTCAATAGCAAAAGTATAACATAATGCTTAGTTAAAACACCAAAAGAGGATCCCACCCAGAATGGGTTAAACTCCTATTGCTAACTATACAGAGAAAACTTTATAAAATAGAATGACCGCTGCAGAGTAATGAGTTGTCACTTGGTATAAATTACTTTAGATCTTTGCTCGGGTACTGCTGCGGTGTGGCCATAGCCATAGCGCTGATCCATATGTTTGCTGAACCATATGTAACGTAATGCCTTGTGGGCTTGTGTTGGAAGTTATCCGATTTTGTTTGTTTGTTTTATGTATTGTTCATTTAGATCCCCATTAGCTGTTGGCACACATGGCAGTTACTCTAACTCGGATCCACAAAACTAAAAAACTATATAAACTATACTATATATACTATACTATATAATATATGTAAACATTGTCCATCCTAACATATACTAATATATAAATAAAAAAATGTGCAAGGTTTAATGCCAACAAGCATAATGCAACATCTCCAAATTCGCATCCATCTCACTACCCTCTCCTACTCATAACCCTTTCTAACAAGTTACACACAGTAGTTTTGTTTATGAGCTGGCATTCACTTTATTTTTGTTTATTTTACAAGGAGCCTCAGCCACACACCCGTCTATACATTAACAACACAGGCCCTAAATTAAAATGCACAGAGAGTCCCATAACAACAGACCACTCCCTGGTTTAGTGCTTAATCTATGTGTGCATTTGATCAAAAATGCTTTCTATAATGGCCGAGGCAATCGGGTTGGCCAATTAAAAGAGCCTTACCATTTTAAAGACCCAGTTAGATTAGTGCACATTCCAGCTCACAGCTCTTTAAGGCCTGGAAGCCAGTGTAGCCGGGTAACATGGCTATTAGGAAAAGGCGGCTCATGGCACTGTTGTCTTTAATCAGCATTAGCAGCCAACAGAATTTTGAGACTGGTAATTGAAAACACACTTGTTTACACTGTGACTGTAGACTGCAGACAACCACCACTGAGGGCAAACTCTGGCATCGTTCAACCCCTCTGGATCAACCCAGAGGGAAATCATCACACTGTTCTTGACCCCTGCTACACGTTGTGTCAGGTTTTCAGTTGAAAATCTGTTATTTTCGTACAGCCAAGTATAAATAAGGTTTCAGAGACCCAGTGAGAGCCATGAGTCTAGGTTGGCTTGTCTGTGCTGGCACATCTGTGTCAAAGCTGTTTTATATGCGAGGTGATAATCTAGAATTAAACTGTTTCAGCACCATGCACATAATCTCAGAAAATCTCTAGTCTCGTTAAATCTGACCATTATCTTACTTATTGAGAATACAGTATATTACTTTGATACCTTCAGCTTCACAGAAAGAGACAAAGTTTGAGGGAAAGCGTCTTATATGATAAAAAAAAATATATATAATATGCTTCTGAACACAATACGAGGAATATTCCTGTTTCTATTTTTATCTTTTCAAAATGAGATCCATTCCATAATGCTGCTGAATCTCAGTGGAGAGAAGGGACTGTATATGCCTGAATTCCTTCAGGTCTGCTCTCTGTATTTCATTTACTAGCAAGGAACTCAAAACGCCCACACAGAAGAGTGCAAACAGATGTGTCATTTGCTACATAGTACGTACAGTGGCTTACTTACACAACAGGGGACAAGCAATAGTACTACCGGTAGTTGGACTAAACATCACTAAAGGCTATCTTGCAAAAGGAAATTGCTGATCAAGATTAGCTTATAGTCACACTGTGTATAACAAGTTGGCTTGCGTCACATTTGCCCCCAGTCATTTTTGTGTCCATTTACTCTTATTTGAAACAGTGCCTTGACTGCCTTCTCTTGAGTAACTGACCAACCCAGCTCAGTGGCAGAAAACAGCATTGAAATTTAATATATATATATATATATCTTTTTTGTTTTTACTAATAGCTCAATTTATGGACCAATGACAAAGCCTCAATGAACTTAAATGTCTCCTCTTCAGAACAGAATAGATACAGAGGAGCCAGCAGCCCAGCACTGCAGAGTTTTTCATCAAAACCATGCATGTATAATTTCTTGGTGAACGACATCTAAATACCTCTGTTTTGTCAGCCTGTCACAAAGTTAGCTTTAGCAACATTTACATGTTAAGCCATCAACAAACTATAACATGAGTCCCCCCAACACGTTGTGATCTTATAGATTAGTCTATTTTCTCTGAATGAATGTTTGCACATGGTTCAATCAACAGCTCAGGGCTGATGTAGTACTCACCTACTGTTTGCTGTGGATTTGGTGATTCCAGATCTTTATTTGTTCCACATTGCTTTGCAAACAGTGCAATGGTGCCACTGTGGAGGGAAAGAAGATAATGTAATTCATTATACATACATTCACAAGATTAAATGAACCGGTGATAGCATTAGCCTACTGTCTAAGCTTATATCAAAGCACAGATAGAAATATGAGATAAAAGGCTACCTCGCTGGCAATTCATAAGTTAAGTGATCAAATAATGCACTGGCATTTGCTGAACCATAATAGCAGGTAGTGTATTGACTATTGATTATTTTCTTTGGGATTAATCGAATAATCAAGAAGCGTGATATGTACGTACAGTATGTCGATGTGTGTGTGTGTGTGTGTGTGTGTGTGTGTGTGTGTGTGTGTGTGCGCTAATTGATGCAAAGAAATATATTCCAACATTTATTTATTTTGCAATCAACTAAATTGATAACCCATGAGCCGTATTGTATACTTCATGATTGTACGACAGTGTCACACACACTATCAAAAATAGCCAATCTACAAGCTCACAATGCATCACATTGCTATTTTGAAGATCTTTGCCATTTTTTTTTTAATCTATTAAATCCATTACTTTAATTTAATGTTACACCCCACAAGCAAATAACCCACACTATGAATTCACTTTTATAATACATAGAACATGCTCTTTCTATAATCTTGGATTAGTCAACTGAGGTAAAATATTCAGTGTTCATTCCATTTAGAACTCAGAGTACAAATGTACACTGAATGGATACATTTGTACACTCTGTTAAATTAACAATGTAACTATGTATTGTGTATTAGCCTCTCCCAAAATGTACAAGGCGAAACAGAAGCCAAGACACTGCATCTATGAATGGGGTGTCCAAACTTTTTTCAAAGGGGGCCATATTAGAAAGTTTAGAAACACCCAACTACATAATGTAGCTTCGGATTTAAACGATTCTATTTAATTATCATCATCCATATTTAATATCAATGGTCTTTTGTCAGTTGGGTGCTGTGAACAAAAAGTGTATTTCAGCCTTTTTTCAGCCTTATGTCACATTACAAAATGTAACCAAGCAAGCAACGTAAAAAAAACAAACAATAAATACAAGGACCAAGGAACACTGACAAATTATACTCTGGGAAATGCCCAGGTTAAAAAACATTCATGTAAAAATGTCCCATAATGTTGGGAGGGCCGTTCATAATGCAATTCAGGTATGCAGGCCGTATAAAAAAATCCCCCAGGGCCGCATTTGGCCTGCAGGCCGCACTTTGGACACAGCTGATCTATGAGGTCTTTAAGTGACACTTTATGTAGAATCTGAATCAGAAGTCTTTATTGCCATGAAAACATGTTAGGAATTTGGTTTGGTGGACAGCAGAGTGCAGTTTCAACATTTGGACAACAGAACAAGACAGTGCAAAAACAACATAGTGCAATGAATAGTGAATAAATATAAAGTGCTCATGTCAGTTCAGAGCACAAGTCCGTCCGGGGGTGGAGGGAGGATAGGAGGGGGTCAGGGGGGACACCAGCAGAATTGAGGAGCCGGATAGACATGGGGAAAAATCTGTTTGAATGTCGGGCCTTCATAGTCTTTAGTGACTGAAACCTCCTGCCTGAGGGAAGCGGGACAAAAAGACTGTGGCCTGGGTGTGCAGGGTCAGCCATGATCTTCCTGGCCCTCCTCAAAGCCCTACTCCTAAACAGGTCCTCAAGGGCAGTCAATCACCCTCTCTGCTGATCGTATGACCCGCTTGACCTTTTCCTTGGCCGCTGCAGCGGGGAACCAAGCAGTGATGGCGAGGGTGATGATGGACTCTATGATGGCAGTGTAGAAATTAACCAGCATGGCCCTTGGGATGTAGAATTTCCTCAGCTTCAAAAAGTATCTTCTGGGCCTTTTTTGTGAGGGAGTAGATGTTGGGCCCCCACTTCAGGTCCCGAGAGACTGTCACCCCGAAGAATCGGCATGACTCCACTGTGGCGACTGGAGTGCCTCCCAGTGCCTCTCCACAAATCTTGAGAGGATTTAGATCTAAGTTGTTCTGGGTGCACCAGGTCAGCAGCAAGCAAGTCCATCTCACTCCTGTAGGCAGACTCATCCCCCTGGAGATGAGCCCTACCAGGGTGGTGTCGTCTGCAAACTTCAGAAGTTGCACCGACTGGTGGCTGGAGGTGCAGCAGTTGGTGTAGAGGGAAAACAGAAGGGGAGACAGGACACAGCCCCGGGGGGAGCCGGTGCTGATGGTCCTCAGCTCTGAGATGGACTTCCCTATCTTCACCCGCTGAGTCCTGTTGGACAGGAAGTCCATGATCCACCTGCAGCGCAGAGAGGCCACTCTCTACTAGTATGGGAGGCAAGATGGTGTAGATTAGAACGACGAGCTGAAGTCCACGAACAGAATCCTGGCATAGGTCCCCGCAGTGTCCAGATGTTCCAGGACGTAGTGTATAGCCATGTTGACCGCGTTGTCCACGGACCCGTTGGCTCTATATGCAAAATGCAGAAGGTCTAGGAGAGGGTCTGTGATGGCCTTCAGGTGGGCAAGGACGAGGCGTTAAAAGACCTTCATAACTACAGAGGTCTGGGCGACGGGTCTGTAGTCATTTAGGCCTGTGATCCTGGTCTTCATTGGGACAGGGATGATGGTGGAGGCTTTGAAACAGGCTGGTACCTGACAGCGCTCCAGTGAGGTGTTGAAGATGTTACTGAACACAGGGGACAGCACAGATCTTCAGGATGGAGGGAGAGACAGCGTCCGGTCCGGCCGCCTTCCGGGGGTTCTGTCTCTTAAACAGGCGGTTCACCTCTCTCTCTGAGACAGAGAGTTATGGGCGGGCTTGAGGAAGAGGGGGGCGGGGGTGGAGAGGGGGAGGATGAGTGTGGTTGGACAGGGGTAGGAGGTGGAGGGGGCTGGGAGGTGGACGCAGTAGCAGAGGGGGCAGACTGTTTTTCAAATCTGCAGTAAACTTGTTCAGCTCATTGGCAAAGAGAGTGTTATCCGTGGTCTGAGGGGGTTTCGGTTTATAGTTTGTTATTTGTTTAAGGCCCTTCCAGACAGAGGCAGCGTTTCCATCTGAGAGTTGTTGTTTCAGTTTCTCAGAGTAACGATGTTTTTCATTCTTAAAGGAGAATTCCATGCTAGAAGGCTTTCTTACCTTTATTTGTAGTTGTTACGTCCCCACCAAAGAGGTACAGGTGTTATTTTGTGCAAAAGCTCCCTATTGGCTATTTGCCCTACCATAAGCCCTAAATGAATTGCATTGAATGGGAATATGGGGTGTAATAATGGGGCTATAATGTAAATAATATCCCAAGCGGCACAGTTTACTACTTATTTAGATGGAAATAAGCAAATTAGCACCATAGCCCCATTCAATTCAATGCAATTCATTGAGCGCTTATGGTAGGGGAAATAGCCAATAAGGAGCTTTTGCACAAAAAACCACCTTGACCTCTTTGGTGGGGACGTAACAACTACAAAGAAAGGTAAGAAAGCCTTCTAGCATTCTCCTTTAATAGCTGCCTCACTCAAACTTGTACCTGGCCTCTCTAAACCTGCTCTTGTCTCCCCGCCGCCGGGCATCCTCCTTCTCCAACGTCAACCTTCTGAGCTGGTCGGTGAACCAGGGTTTATCATTGTTGTAACTGACCCTGGTCCGAGTTGGAACACAAACTTCCTCACAATAGCTGACGAATGACAACACGGTGTCAGTGTTGTTTCCAGCCTCAGCCCCCGCCCTCTCCACATACCCCGGGCCTCGTCGCAGCCAGCCCGCTCCAAACAGGCACTGGTTCTCTCTTAGCCACGCTGTTCCATGTTCTGTACGACTTCACCACAGGCTTTGACACTTTTAGTCTCTGTCTGTAGGATGGGATCAAATGGACAATGTTGTGGTCAGATTTGCCAAATGCAGCTGGCCAGTAGCCAGAAAGAACGATGAACAAGATACTGACTTTATGTTCTGTGTAACAGTGTTTTGGGGTAGATACTCATTCAATAGATTATCTGGTCTAAGTAGCACAGAGAAAGAAAAAAACTGGCAACTGGTGTTGAAATAGTAGCATAAGGAGTCATGGCCCCTACACACTGTAGGAGTTGTCGGCGAGTTGTCGGCGAGTCATCAGATCATTATGTATTTCACACTACAGGAATCTTTTATTTTTTAATCGACTGTCATATCTGGGTGGCTTTCACTCTAACCGATTGATAGCCAACTTCGGCATCACACACTGCAAGAGTTCACCAAGATGCGATCCAGACCCGATACATAGGCAGGCTACATGATACATCCTTTGTTTTTTATTCCAATTAATTTTGACATCGTACGTGCAGGGTGCCATACAAGCGCGAGACCCGAAACCGACACAGGACGCCTGCCTCACTCTCTCTCTCTCTCTCTCTCTCTCTGCATGCACACACACACACACACACACACAGGACATGAGGGCGAAATATGGGCAGGATGTTAAATCTTGATTTTCATTAAATAATTCTCTGTCTCTCCACACACACACACACACACACACACACAGAACGATGCGGTTTATCAACATTATTCAATGTTGGGCTCATATAATATAGCTACTATGTACGACACAGGGATTTACCCAAGGAATAAAGGTTACCGGTATATACAGTATATTATATAGAGCCAAATATCAAACCTGCTAGATATTCAGAATCGGTCTGGAAGGTGTCGGCGAGCGCTTTTATCGGCACTGGATCTTCTCGCAGCCCCTCTTACACACAGCGAGCAAAACCTCTGCGATCAAAGCCAGATCTTGCGTCAGATTGGGAGTTTTGTCGGCGAGCGCCAAAAATGAGCATAACAGATTTCAAGAGCCACATTGTAATCAATGATGATTACACAGTAATTTAAATGTGAGAATATACAAATGTAACCAAATGGATTTGGTTACATTTGTACTCTCTCAGAATTACAAATGAATACATAAACACTGAGGATGTTACTGTGCTGTGGTTCCTGATGAAGCTATTTTTTAATCATTCACAGATTTCAACTGTCTACGATCCCAAAATAAATAACATTGGTGAATTAATTTTATGGTGGATACTAGTATCGGACATTGCACTGCATCAAGGGCTATTCCTAGAGGAAATAGAGACTAAATTACTGGAGCTGTGACATCACCATGTTGCCTGTGGGGATTATGAAAAGCTTTCTGCTCTAAAGTAACATGGCCTGGTACTGATGAAGCTTAGAATTATACCCATAGCCTTTTTGCTGCATAGAATCTGGGGCATGTAGGCACTGTTTAGTGTTTACTACATGTACCCATTGTGGTATTGTTGTGTTGACGCAGGGTATTAGCTAAAAATATATTTGCATATGCATGTCTCTTTTTGTTTTAGTCATTGTCTCCTCCAGGCAGAAGGCGTGGCTGAGACTATGCTTTTGCCCTTGTCTGTCCACGTCACCACGTGTGTGTACGCGTGTCTTTCTGTCTGTTCGTCCTTCTGTGTTTACACAGCTAATCTCAGGCACCGTAGGCCCGATCGACGTGAAACTGTGCAAAAGCTATAAAGCTACAAAAACATTGAGCTGGTTTCAACTTCAGATACAAAGCTACAAATATGCTGTGTAGCTTTGCATCTTTGTATCTGCCCGTGTGAACGCAGTATTAAAGCTGCGTTCACGTTAAAGCTCAACTCTATATACTCTCATATGCACTCAAGAGTTAAAGCTCAATTCCATAACACAGGGATGGAGTGATCGGCCATCTTGGAATCAGAACATTCCAAAAGGTAACAGGTTTGATTCCCAGCACCACCAAGTGTTGACGTGTCCTTGAGCAAGACACTGAACCCCTAACTGCTCCCGATGAGCAGGTTAGTACTAGCCTTGTATGATTTCCTCCGCCATCGGTGTGTGAATGGGTGAATGTGAAGTACATTGTAATGTAAAACGCTTTTGAGAAAATCGCTACACTATATAAAATGCAGTCCAGTCCATATTATCTCATATTAAAAAGCTCAATTCCATATACTCTCATATACTCAAGAATTCAAACTCAATTCCATATACGCTCATTATTACGCTGCAATCAATAACTTTGAGGGGGCACGGTGGCACAGTTGGTAGTGCTGTCGCCTCACAGCTAGAAGGTCCTGGGTTCGATTCCCGCTGGGGACGCTGTGGGCACTGGCGGCGTGCTCCCTCCTCCGCGTCATCAGTGCCCATACCCGAGGCGGGGGTTGGCGATAGGGCCTTTCTGTGTGGAGTTTGCATGTTCTCCCCGTGTCCCCTAGGGTAGATACCCTCACAAAAACATGCCGTAATCCTGGTCTCTAAAACTACCTCCCCCTGGCCAGCCGGGGCGCCTGATGGAGGGGAAGGAACTGGTCGGAATAACGTGTCCCTTCCACGCGCTACATCCGGCCAGGGAAATTCCCCTCTGTCAGGTGAAAAGAAGCATCTTGGACTCCTCATGCATAGAAGGAGGCATGAGGTCAGTCCGCTGCCCCCCCAGGTTGGCAGAGGAAGTGTAGTGCCCAGGATTACATTAGATAATTGGCACTGGGTGAAAAGAAAACTGGGTTACAAAATCGTGGGATCAAAATAAAAATAAATAAATAAACTTTTATGACCTACCCGAGATTCAAACATGGCATACAATTCTCAATGGAAGGGTAGGGAGAGCACTTCCAACCCCTGGAGATGTAGTTACAGTATATGTTACCAGTAAGACGCCCTGAGGGAGAAGTGCACGCATCCGCCTGGGTGACGGGCGGCAGACTGCTGGGCGAGCGCTGGTGCTTTGGCATTGCGGGGTCAGATCAACATATGGAATGAATTCTGTACTAAAATGTCAAAACAGGAAGGACGGGTGGGGTAGGATCAACATATGGAATGTCAGAACAGGTCAGCTCCATATATGGAGATCTAAGGGTTTGATCTACGGTCGCAATTAACATACATACTATAACAATACAAAGACAGGCAACTTAACCACTGAAAACCTCTATACTTACTAAACTAATAATTATTTGACTAATGCTTTTTTCCCTCCTCTACACAAATCCATAGCCAAAAATAGCAGATTTTCAATGTGACGCATTGTGAGCTTGTAGAGCTGCTATCTTCACCAAATGTTCCCCCCAGAAAGTGATGCTAGGGTTCAAGTAGTTAAGAGCCTTGTGGCTAATTATCTCTGGCAAAGCAGGACAAAGATTATTGTTTTCTGTTCTATTTCATTCTATATTCATTTTATGACTGATTATCTGAAAATCTGTTATAATCGGCTACCAAGAGAACACAGTTGCATGATAGATTTAAAGCAGTTATCTTCCTGCCAAGACAGACAAATAAGGAGTAGAAGAAGGACCAGTCGACATACAGTACTGACATTGACAGACATATTGTCGTTGTCGTGCTCAGTGCTTGACCCAAGGCTTTCCCAAAAAAGATGATGGCATCAGAGCCAGTGGGGGAAGAGACTCTTGTCTGGGTATCGCATGACGACCACCTCGGCCTACAAGAACACTTGTCATGCTATTTTCAGACACAAATGAACAGCTTGCCTGTGAGAGTAGTCAGAGGACCAAGCTGGCATGATGAACTGTCCAATGGGGACACTATTGTAACTACATAATGTGGTGTAAAAGTTAATAGCATGAGGCTAGTGAGAGGGGGGGGGGAGAGAGAGAGAGAGACAGAGACAGAGAGAGACAGAGACAGAGAAGCACTTGAATTTCACACTCACCCATAATTAGGCAAACAGGCTTTGCCTTAAACAGGTTGACACAAAAATCATATTCAAATTCAATCCCCACAGATGATTTTTTTAACTTTTTCACTGGTTAAGTCCCTTGGGCAAAACCTCTTACTTAGATCCCTTGATGGTGGAAGTTATTGCAGGAAGTTAGAAGATTTAAAGTAAACCACTGAACTAATAATACTCTCTTAAAGTAATTGGATGAGTTTAGATCCACATCAGTCACAGTGAGCACAATAGCAAATTAATTTCAAGAAATGGAAGGCTTTATCGTAATGTCTAGAACAGCATTATGCCTTAATCGTCCAGGCAGGGAGCCATAATGAGATTGCACGCAAAGAGCGCAATCAGGAGATCAATATGTTGAATTAAAAGGACAAACATGTCAGGGTCATGCAGTGTCACACACAAGCATAACATAGGAGCACACTGGCCACCATATGAATAAGGTCAACAGAAATTGGTCAATCCAGAATATATACATCTTGTTGATTCTACGATCTACAACCTATTAAACTGCAAAGCTGCATTAATTCGTAAACCAAGGTCAAAACTCCTACAGTCCTCCTACTTAACATTGGTGATGCAAAGAATTCAGCATATGTCATTATTAGGCAAGGGAAAAAGAAAAGAAAGGTCACAAATACCGGATCTACAATCATGCTTTGCATCGTGATGCATTGGGAACTTTAAAAATGTATAGGGCATAAGTGGTTAAACTTGCCAATAAAGGGTTGTTTTCAGCTGTGTGCCCTTTAAATGACAGTGAACACCTACTTACTATAGTTTCTGTACAGCCTGACAGACAAACTGTTCCTTGTGTCCCATTCTCTAGATAGATACAATATTTGCTTGTCTTCAACAACTGAGTTCATTCAGTGTATCAACAACAAGACAATAACCACATTTCACTGGCCCACAACATTATCTAACAATGAAATGTAGTGTTAGACTTTCAAAGCATTCTCTGAGTAGTGAATGAAGGGGTAGTTAGAAATCCTGCAGCTGGGCCTCAGCCCTCAGGTTTAGTGCAGGTTTAGTCTAACTGTGTTGCAGTGTCACACTGTCACAACTGAGTTGAGTCATGTTAGCTGTTAAATCACTAAATCCATTCTATGGTATTAGCCTAAGTCTGTTCTATGTGGCTTGTGACCAGGAGCTGAACATTGTTAAAAAGGGAGAAAGACATTTCAAAACAAGATGAACTAACATTCCAAACTGCTACAGTGCAGTAGCAGATCAGTTCCTTATTAGTGATGATTCTGGATGTTAGTCGACGACGCTCAACAGTGGGGTGAGATTGTTCTTTCCAGATCTCTTGCCAGTGCAGGGTAATGGTCAAAGTAAGAATCCACTGGAAATTATGATGTGCTAGGCCTACAGTATGCGAGGCTGGAGAGTTTTTGGTGAAAACAAAGAATAATGCTTAGGTTGATGGAAAAGTGTAAACAGGCATCAGAGCTCTGCACCAGATTTGGTTAGTGTGGCATGGCCATTTGTAATCTGAAACAATAACAAGCAGACATAATTTCAAACTACAAAACTAATTATGTGACTATACTTTGATTACAAAACGAATATGGGCTTAAGTTACGGGCATACAAATATCAACTAAACCTTACTAAGACAAATATGCAACTGTTATCAAAACATATTTTATATCCTTGTCCACATGCAAGTCTCCTATGTCTCTCAAGAAGGTTTAAGTCTAGAGGCCCAAGATGAGAGCTATCTGGGGGAAATGGTTCATGGAGCATAATATGCAATGAACTCCACTCCATTCATCCAAACATGATATATATCACGCACATTACTGTAAATGTGCTGTCATTCACATACTGTAGCCTACCGTGAGCAGAATGGAACTATATGTGGCATATTGGCAAATAAGTCTAATGTATTGTAAACTTTATGGTACAGATTTACACATCAATTATCAATGAATAGATTAAGAAAAACCTACGAACCTACAGGATGCTGCAACATAACAAATAGCCTACTGTGGGGTTTTTCTTTTCTTTTTTTACAAGATGGATGCTCACGTACATATCCAGACACATTAACGGACTACTGCAACTTCAATTAGATAATGAATATTGATCTGACTGTTGCAGAAAGTGCAATAGCTAAGGGGGCATATCACACTTATTTTTGAACGAATCAATAGCAAGCATTGTAGCCTCCTAGGCCATCGCAGCGTTCAGTTTTGTGCATAGCAGCACAACACACTGGAAAGCTATTCTGCAGAGCCTAGATCCCTGGTGCTGCAACAGAGGAGCTCCCAATCACAGCATTGCAAAACATCACCCAGAATTACGAGTTCCTTTCTTTTCTTCTATACTACTACTACTCCACTGGCCAAGGCATGTGTTCCCTGAAATAAACTAGTGGGCATCTAATAGTGCATGTGAAGAAGCCGCTGGCTAGAGCGCAGCGCCACACAAACTGTTATTTATCACCTTTCCCGAAATGAATTCATCTCGCAGTCTACAGCGCAAGGGACGAGGCGGGTGCACCAACGAAATTCAATACAAAAAACGTGCTTACCATGGATAAATCTGACTAATCCATCGGATTTCCCAGGGGACTGACGCAGGAAACGCACCGTTATTGTTCTTCTTTCTTTTGGTATTTGTTATTCTTACATTGAGAAAATAACAGTGGCATATCAGTCCTACTCGCGATTCACGAGCCCGTGTCGCCGTGCGTACAGATGATGATGGCGTAGAGCTGATGCGGATTCGCACAAAACGGAGCTTTGATTGGCACCAGTTTCGGCCAATCAGATGTTACAATGTTCAGCAGTCACATCCTCTTCTTGGAGTCTGAAAAACACAACAGGCCCGGCTGCACCCATTCCCTGGCAATCTAACAGCACAGCAGGCTTGGTTTCTGACGTCTACATCTTTCTCTGAGGTCTAATTCTCTGATTTATGGGCTAGTCGATTGAATGTAGCCTATTAGAGAATTGTTCAAATTATTGTTATTTATTGTTATTATACTTAAGTTTCGGATCATCCATCGCCTTGAACGCCTTAGGACAGGCCCAAGTGGCCCTATCATTACACACAGGCCATGCAGAGAGCAGAGACATTGAGTTTAAAGGGAATATTATTTTAAATGTACTGTATCTTAAATTGCATTGCACATCTTTGCCTGGAAAGGAGCCATCTTAGGTGGTTCAGGCATCTGGTTAGGATGCCTCTCGGATGTCTCCCATGAGGGAGGTCCTCGAGGCACGTCCCATGGCCCCACACTGGGAGGAGACCCCGTGGCAGTACGATATATAATACAATATTTTTGTAGAAGAGGCAAACTAATATTGTTTATGCCGTTGGCCTGTTTATGTGTAAACTTGAAACATTATTGTACTGTAAAAGGGTCTCTTTTCCCTTGATCTTTATCTTTTTAGTATAACAGTATTAGTTTACTATAATCAGATTAATACCTTGATCTTTATCTTTTTTAGTATAATAGTATTAGTTTACTATAATTAGATTAATACACGATAATCAACACTAACACTTTAATTTAGAACACAGCCAAATCAAATCATAGTATGTACGTGTTCAATCAATTATTCAATCAAAGCAAACGGCACAAACAATATTAGTTTGCCTCTTCTACAAAGATTTAAGTTACAAGTTACTGTCACATTTTGCCATTAATTTGCTTCTCTGAGGACAGGAGGCAAGAGCGGCAGACTGGGCAATGTCGGTTGGCCAATCAGAGGCAGGCGGGGCGTTACCATGTCTATGCTCGGACGTAGAATAGATATACGTGTGGCAGACCAAGGCGCAGTTGGAGGAAACACATTGACTCACTGGCCTTGGAACGTCTCGGGATCCCTCAGGAGGATGTCACTAATGTTGCTCTGGGGAAGGAAGTCTGGACTGGAACACTCTGGTGGAGCTGTTGCCCCCGCGACCCGACTACGGATAAGCAGTTGAAGATGGATGGATGGATGGAACAAGTTAACAACTATAAAAACTATTGCAATATGTAACTAAATCCCACTTGGAACATAATAATCGTGAATTCGATTAAATTGTATCAAATAGCCTTCATATCATGAGTTGAGTGCAGGGTTAGTATAGTAGCCTATATATTCATCGCCATACTGTCCTGTGTGTATAGTGATTTGGTTTACTTTTATTTAATTTTGATTCCAGCTACTCCTGACAAAGAAGCGGTTAAGTAAATAGCCTAAACTGTAGAATTTGTGCCTTATAATCAGACCTGTGCACAAAAACACATTTAGGCTAGTATAAATCATTCCAATTAATATTTTGACTTCCTCCTCCAAAATAATTAGCTACATGATAATAGGCTACACATCATTATAGACTACACTGTACTGTAGTCACAACAGTATCCAAAATAATCAGATGCTGAATCATATTTAAACTGGTGTTTTACTGATATCTCGATGTCTGAGCAAATTCTTCTTCTTCCTCTTCTTCTTCTTCTTCTTCTTCTAGAAAAAGGGCCTCTCTGGACAGTCTATGCTCTGGACACAGGTCTCCACCAGGCCACGTCAGGTTGTGGACTCCTGGTGGCGCTATAATAGGCCAATATGAAAAGGGTGCCATTTCTTCTTATGCCTTGGATGGCAATTGGATGATTTGAGGCATTTTGTTCCAAAAATGTGTTTTGCAAAAATCCACCTGTTGGTGGCTCTATAACAGGCCAATGTGAAAAGGGTGCATGGGATATATTCCTCAGCCTAGTAGGAATGTCTGAAAGATTTCAAGTAAATTGCACGCTGCGTTCACTTGAGGCTTTTTGTTCAAAATGGGACAATCCTGCAAACTTTGAAAGCCAATTAGCCAATTAGGAATATGAAATATCGGACAGATCAGTCTTGAACACGTGACTATAAAGCGTCGCAGTCCCACCTCCTTTCACGACGACGCCATGCCCAGGAAATAATTCCCAATGCATTTTTCCCATAGACATTTCAAAAAGTATTTATTTAAAGACCTTTTAAGCGTCGTACAAAGCCAACTCGAGTCGTGACAAATCATGACAATAAACACAATATTTTGGACCAAACAAATAATTACAAAGAAGAAAAGCAAGAAAAAAAAATGTTGTAACCTGCCGTTTTCTTCTTCTTTCTAATTATTTGTTCAGCCCGAATCTTTTTTGTTGTTGTCATGGTTTCTCACAACTCGAGTTGGCTTAAAAGGTCTTTAAATAAATACTTTTTGAAATGTCTATGAGGAGGAATCGGGGAATCATTTCCTAGGCTCTGGTAAGGGGCGGGACTGCAACGCGCTATAGAGATTATACTGTGTAACGATTTAGGGGATTCTTGGACAGAATCTGGAGGAGTAACAGCAAAAGAAAAGTTTTACAAAAGTCGGCCTCCTGGCTATAACAGACCGTTCTGGAAAATTAGGGGCAGAGGTTCATCGTTGGCATCCAGGGAGTGTGCATGCTAAATTTGGCATCGACCAGGTTAACGGTGCCGGAGATTAGCTGGTAACGGACGGACACACACACAAACACACACACACACACACGCGCACGCACACACACACACACACACACGGACGGACGGACGGACGGAGTGCAAAACATACTCTCCCCCCATACTTCGGCCTGGTGGAGACAATAATGACCAATATCGACATTAAAGGCCAGTGATGTATTTTAAAGCCATTTTGGAACGGTAACCATGGCGATGTGGGTCATGTGATGTGAGTGAGAGTGTGTAGACTTGTGGCTGCTGGTGGAATAAGCCCTAGTCAAAAAGTCCTATAGGATCTTCGAAATGTCCAATAGGATCCTACAGGATTTTGAAATCCTATAGGAATCCTATTGGATTTTTACACATATCCAACACTATCCTATAGGATTGTGTCAGCACTTTATAAAATCCAATTGGATTTTCCAAAGTGCCAATAGGATCTTATTGGGTTATATCCAACTTTGGAAAGTCCAACAGGATTTTTCAAAGTTTCAATAGGATTCCATTGAAACTGCAGAAACTCCAGTAGGATTTTCTGAAGTTCCAATTGAACCTGGAGCCATGTCCAAAGTTCCAACAGCACCCTATAGGATTATATTGGAACTTCAGAAACTCCAATAGGATTGTCTGAAGTTCCATTTGAACCTGTTCTGTTTCAACAGAACCCTATAGGATTATTTTCCAACAGCCAAAGCCTTTAAACAAAATCATTCAAGTCAAGCCTATTGGAAATATAAGTGTGTTTGCTTATAAAAAAAATCATCCCCATTAAAACAAATGTAGCATTTTTTTTTAATGTAGAACAAATACAACGGTGCTCTGTGGCCTACGGTCGCAACTATATAATCCAGTAAGACGCCTGAGGGCGAGGTCGTGTGCACTGGCCATATATGGAGTGTGTCTTGAGTGTACATGTTTGATGAGGTCAGATCAACATATGGAATGTTAGAACAGGTCAGCTCCAAATATGGAGATCTGGAGGGTGGCAGCGGGGGCAGTGTCTTGAGTGAACAGGCATTGAGGGCACAGGTAGGGCCGGGACTTCATTTTCAGGCCTGTTTAGAACTCTAGTTTTCACCGGCTGCACTCATAACTTTGGAGAAGGCCCGTCTATAGTTTAAATGGACAGGTATCAGATAAAAGGGAGACATCGAAGAGGAAGGACGGATGGGGAACGATCAACATAATGTCAGAACAGGTTCTGACATATATCCATATATTAATATTGATGACATCAGGATCTCCATAGCAGGTCGCATTTACTATATAATCCCTGATTTACTATCATCCCTGATGATGTCATAATGCTGTCACGAGACCTGGGCACAATGTGGGTTTTCCATGTATGGGATTTTGGGTGATGTACGATTCTATAGTTAACCTTTGATAATCATATAATAATAATAATATAATTGCGACCTTCAATTATATTAGGCCTATATTATGTGTGTGTGTGTGTGTGTGTGTGTGTATTTATATATATATATATATATATATATATATATATATATATATATATATATATATATATATATATATATATATATATATATATATATATATATATAAAATATTGCTTATTGTTACAATGGGAGTGATAAACACACACACACACACACACACACACACACACACACACACACACACACACACACACACACACACACACACAGGCGCTGGTGTTACTATGGATGGAATTTATGGGAGATGGGGTGATACGCGCGCGCACACGCATGCGCGCGCACACATACACCTCGGTCTAGAATTTCTCAGAAAACTGTCGTGATTCAAGCAAGACGTAAACGGTCTCTTTGTTTGTTATTGGTTGACACTACGTCACGGTTTCATGTTAAGATCTACAAGCTAACAACTCGTCGCGTCGCAACGCGGAGTGAGCTTGTAGATCTGTTCGTTTTTGACAAGAGTACACCGACTGTCCTTAGCGCGAGCTTTGAACTTTTCAGAAGAGGAAATAATATATAACTGCGTCACGTCTTGGACTGATGCCTGATGGACTCCCACTTTCAGCAGTTTATTCAGCGTTTTTTGAGGTGAGTGTTTAACTGTTTATTAAATAGCACAGGGGAAACTTTATTTAGGTGATTACTGATTTGCTATTTGTTTGCATACTTATACTTGTCCCATAAGTTTAACACATGGAACCGCGGAGGAGGGGTTATTTTGTACCGTGTTTTGGTGTGGTTGCTTTGAAGACGGTGGAAATGGTTGTTTATGGATTTTTAATATAAGCCTTCCATTTAGGAAAAACACAGGCTTTAACTATCTTCGGGTGCAGTTGCCCAACGATATCAGGGCAGGCCCATTATTAATTTACATGCTGGGGACCCATACTCAACATTTCTAACATAAAACCTTGGTGTACTCAACATGTCCGGGTTCACAATGGGGCTCCATGGGCTGCCAAGTAGACTATAGTAGGGCATTGCGGTTCTCAAAGTGGGGCCTGGGCCGGGACGGGGTACAGGTAAAATAGCAAAGAATCTGTTAGACCACTATGTTATACTTTGGCTATTCGAAAATGGCCAATCCTCAAGCTCATAACATTGCATTGCAAGCCAATTGCATTGCAATAGGCTGTGAGTTTGTAGATTCGAGAATCTAAAAATTTGGGCTAGGCTATAGCTATTTTCCTTGAAACTTTGTGAAATGTCCTGATTAATTTTGAATTAATACCACAAATCTCCTATGGGAATCACTGGTGCAAAATTGGGCTTGAGACCAGATATTATGTTGAATAGCCAACATGAGTAATATAATGTTAAGTTAGTTGCTCTAGTACTTATCTACTAGTATGTATTTATTTATTTTATGTTATGTATAACTTGTTGTATTGGTATGAAAGTGATGTATTGGTATGAAAATGTGTTTACATAACACATTGTGAGCTTGTAGATCTGCTATTTTCAGTGAGTGTCAGAATAGGGGCACTTTTCCCCTACTTTCTAGTAAGGGTTTTCTAGTAAGGGATGCATTCTAGTGTTTCTATTCATCTTTAACAACTTGAAAAACTTTGTTTCACAGGATGCCATGCTTGATTCACTGCACAATAAATAAAAAAAAGAAAGGAAGCTACTTGTGTCTAACAAGGAAATGGCACAAATAACAGAAAAATGGACTGGAAGGAAGCGACCTCGACAGCTGAGGTTAATCCAAGCACCATGGTAAAAAATCTGTTTTAGCTGAAAACTAGTCTGTGCCGAATGAACGTTGGGACCTTTATGCTGATACATTTAAAGGTCCAATGTGTGTATTTTTCAACAATGTTATGCAATTTACTTGAATCTGTAGAACTTGTTTGATTTATAGATTGATACAGGAGAAGATGACTCTCAAAGAACATTTGAGAGTCATGAGAGAGGAAACGGAGAAGGTCCGTCCAGACCTAGAGCTCCTCAAGAAAGGTTGACACGAATCAAATTGTACCGCAGAAACTTTGTGTCCAACCACAGCACATAAGAGACGCTCTCTGAGTTCCCATGTCTCAGACTGACTATCCAAAATAGTAAGTACAATAATGTGTCAATTGTCTCCTTATTTAATTGCATGAGTTATGACTATATTTTAGACATGTTTCTTCTACTTTGCCTTCTAAAGCTCGCTTGGGATCTGAGAGATATCACATTGATGTGGACAAACAAATCCTCAATAAGCTCGCTGCGATGGCAGAAAAAAGGTAATGCCAGAATCAAGTAACAAAAACTGACTGATGGCAGTAGCACCCTGAATCACTCACTCACTACTTGACTGACATTTGTTCTCGTGATTTTAAAGGATTATGAAAATAACATTATTATAATAACTTATTGTATATTTTTTTATTAAGGCCTCCAATCGGAAGCAGCAATTCTGCTCTTGCCTGTACTATTCAAGGAGAAACCAGAGTTTCCGTTTGAAGTTGAGGTGAGCCATGAACCGTTCACTAGTGGGAGAAGCACTATGTAATTGAACCACATTTTATTATTGCATTAGTTTTTATATTATCATATGGTTGTTTCTGTTTTTGACACAGTGGCTCTGCAGGAGACTAGCCAGAGGGTGTGTGTTTGTCTGATGGTTAATGGTATTCCCTCTCCCCAGGGCCTAGCTCAGACCAGCACTGAAAGACACCAAAGATGATGCTGAAAGGCTGCAGGGAGGGTCACCCCATGAAATATGACCACATTATGCTGTCGATGGATGACCAGGTAATCACAGAGGAGAGTGTGGACATCTCAATGGCACTGGGACTCAGAATCCAGTACCCTAAAGGACTGAAAAAGACACTGACCTTTTTGGAGTGTGTTGTTCTGAAATTGAAGGATGCAGGCAAACTTCCTGTCACAGTAAAAAGAGTGTACAACTCCATCTACGAGTAGCATGTACGTAGGAGTCAGTGTTCTCTCTCTATGTCTGGAATGGATGGCCACTTGAGAGTCCGCTAAAAAGCAAGGACTTTGCCACTGGACTGGGCCTCTTCTAATTCTGGAGTGTACATTTTGTTTTAGAAATCCTGAAAGACTGTCAAAGTGTCAAAAACAGTCAAGTGTGTTGTTGACCATTATAATGTTGTTTCACAGAGAAGAACTTTAAAGGGATTTTTTAAAACTTTAGCTGTATGAAATACTTGCCATTAATATAGTGGTTGCAACTGTATTCATTGATTGCCCGATTGAGTCCCGTGGTGGGAGTTCTGCTCTGTTTTTGTGAAATATTAAGTTCCGGTCATTTTGTGGGGGGGCACTGGGGCCACGCATTAAAAGTAAATTAATCCACAACATCATTTCTATTGTTCTAAAATATTAGTGCAAAATTGTTTTCCCCTCTATCACACGGAACTATGTTTTTTGTGTCCGTATCACTACACCCAAAAGATAGTTCCATGTGATAGAGGGGTCATAGTCAAACTAATATTTTAAAAAGGTCAACAATAAAAATTGTTAGTTTTGTGGATTAATTTACTTTTACTGCATGGCTCCAGTGCCCCCCCACAAAATGACCGGAACTACTTAATGTTGACAAAAACCAGAGCAGAACTCCCACCACGGGACTCAATCGGGCAATCAATTAATACAGTTGCAACCACTATATTAATGGCAAGTATTGCATACAGCTTAAATAAAATAAAAAAAACAGAATTTCAAGGACCCCCAGTTTGACATGCATATTAGTCTACAGTCCTATTTAATGACATTTCTATCTCTCTGAAACTGAAATAAATTAGCCTACTGTTCGATTGTGTTTGCTTTCATTTCTTTCAGAATTTATTTTCAGAATTCTATTGGATTATAGTCTAGGAATCCTATAGGAATCCAGCAGAGGAATCCAGTAGGATTCCAGTACAAGAATCAAATGGGATCCTATTGGATTTCTTATTGGATAATAATCCTATAGAAGTAAATCCTATGAGAAAAAAATCCTATAAGATTTTGGAACAAATCCTTTTGGATAATTTCTTATAGGATAATAATCCCATAGAAAAAGTCCTATTGGAAATCCAATTAAAAAATCCTATAAGAATTTGGAACAAATCCTATTGGATAATTTCTTATAGGATAATAATCCCATAGAAAAAGTCCTATTGGATTTTTTTATAGGATTATAATCCTATAAGAAAATATCCAATAGGATTTGTTCCAAATTCTTATAGGATTTTTTTATTGGATTTCCAATAGGATTTTTTCTATCGGAATCCTATTGGACTTTTTGACTAGGGAGAGTACTGCAGGCTGGAACAGCCAGTCAGCCACCAGCAATGCTGTAAACTTCGATATAGGTCACTGGGTAGCTCTGCCCCATAGCTCTAATGCGTTTCATTAAATGCAACGCATTAGAGCTATGGACCAGAGCTAGGTCACTGGGATGCTTCACTAGCAACAAGGCAGACAGTCTCACAGTCTGTGCAAGACAGGATAACAGCTAGGGAACTTCTTTGGGGGGGCTTGTGCAGACTTTTGTTTTTCTGGGTGGCACATATGTTGGGAGGCATGGCACAATCACCACAATGGGCCCGGCTGATCCCTCTGTCAGCTGTCTAGGATAATGAATGGTTTGTTTTCTGTGGGCCTACACATAGCCTTCCTATGAACAATTATTTGGGCTATACGTTTTGCTGACTATGTTGGTGTTGTTTGTCTAATTCTCGCACACACATTTTTTTAAACAAATTAAGCACCTTTTGGATGAGCCCGTATTAATGGAAAAATGCTGACATATTCAAAACATCTCTATATCTACATCTTATGCTATCATTCATTATGATATCAAGTTTCTTGAGTTTTGAGGGTGACTATAAAAACAAGTTGATCCCATGTTGTTTCTGTCCTATTGTCCATAGCACCCTCTCCAGTTCACGAAAACAGTCGATCTACAAGCTCACAGTGCGCCGCATAGTGTCGCGTTGGAAGCTTGTATATCTGCCATTTTCGGCGAACGACACCGCTGTACGACGAGGTTAAGGCTTAACCCCCCGCCCCACTTTCTTTTAGTGAGACTTGTGATTGGTGGAGACAGGATTGCTGTGTCGTCATAGCTTGGAATGCCCATTCATCAGTGGACTTGGGCGTTGTACTCCGCATCTCATTTGCGGCGGGGGCAATTTCTCCATTTACAAATTCTGTCCGAGAAAAAAATTTGAAAGAATTTGCGTTCCTTCAATTACATCTTGCGGGATTTTTGCAAGCTTTTGTCGGTTCGCTGTGGCACATTTGTTTTCAAGTCGATTCCTTGGCCAATTTGAGAAGGAAGTGTCCGCGTTTGAGTAGAAATTTGGAAGGAAGCTTGCGGTCTTTGTTCATTCATTTCATCGGTTGGGTTCCTTTGTTGAACCAAAAGCATGGGAGGACAGGCAATCTCCAAACCCGCTGGGAAAGATGAAGTTGCTGCAGAAGGCGCAGCTGTTGCAGCGAAGTCAAACGGACAGGTAAATCGCTTGGCAATATATATAATATATATACTAAAATGTTGTAAAATATCATTGTTTTAATTTTGCGATGTGTTGCGTCAATCATGGCGTGCTCCATGTTCAATTTAGCGCATCCCCACGCTAACCGGCATTCAGTGAAAGTGACCACATGCATCCATTTTCAGTTTTTCACTAGCCACTTTTGCAGTCCGAATCTGAAATGTTTGGGAACGAAACATGGATTTAGTAGCTTGATTCATTGAGGACCCTCGAATAATTTGATTTAAACATTTGTTCTTTGTGCAAGTAATCTCGCAAAAATAGTATAATTCTAGCTCCAATTTTGCGTCACTAATTACATTTCTGTTGTGCTGTTGGATTTGTGAATCTATGAGTTAATAAAAATGATTTTTTTTTGTGGTATTGAGTGATGAAGGGAAGGTTTGGAGCAGCTCACTGGCATGGCCATTTTAATCACGATACCACGCCTTTGTTGCTAGGTTGAAGAAAAGCAATATGTTCAGAGTTCTGAATCGGAGAGTGGTCTGTTTCCAGCAGCATGTAGATTGAGAAGATAAATAATTATTATAAATGTGAAATATAATTTGATGTTTTGACAATAAGGGCCAGTCAAAATTCCCCAAATTCCTGCGTTTCCTTCTTTCACATTATGCCAGAACGCCGCCTGGTGGATCGTGGTAAATGGTGAAGTCTGACTAGCCTACTGCTGGTCTGCTGGAAGCCAGCGATCTGTCGTCACTCTCCTAGTAACAGATGTTGCTGCAGTTTTAGGACTATTTTCTGATTGGCTACCACTCTACTAATTTGATTAAGGTGCACAGTATACCAGATTTGGCAGGGGGCTATATCTTGTGTAAATGTCTTCATAAACGGGCCTCACGGTGGCATCATTATTACAGATGGTATACATCTATGTCTATTTCAGATTGATATTTATGCATGGGTGTAGTATTGAAATGGCCTGCCCTTTTCCCTAATAGGAGAACGGCCATGCTAAGTCTAATGGAGATGCCTCTCCGGCTGCTGAGGAAGCCAACCAGGCCAACGGCGGCACTCCTGGTGATGAGGCAGTGGCTGAGGAGAAGGTAGAAGTTGCAGATGGAGACAAGGAACCAGCCGCCACAAATGGAGAGGCCTCCGCCAAGCCAGAAGAGGAGGGCACTCCCACCACCAGTGAGGATGGCAAACAGAAGAAAAAGCGCTTTTCATTCAAGAAACCTAGTTTCAAGCTGAGCGGCTTCTCCTTCAGGAAGACCAAGAAGGAATCTGAGGAGGGGACCGACGAGGAAGCGGCAGCCCCTGCTGAAGGAGAGAAGGCCGCTTCTGAAGAGGAGGCTCCTGCTTCTGCAGCTGCTGAAGAACAGGCCAAACCAACCGACGCAGCCGAGGAGACAGCCAAGGAGGCCCCAGCTGAGGAGCCCAAACCTGAGGAAGTGAAGGTAGAAGAGAAGCCGGCTGAAGCACCTGTGGAGCCAGAGACTGCCGCTAGTCCAGAGGTCACTGCCGCTGCTGAGTAATCTTGGAACAAGACGCAGAACTGAGGATGAGGAGAAGTCAAAGAACCTGTCTGAGGATGTGAGGACTTGTCTAAAACCAGGGATTTTTTTGGTTGTTTTTTGTTGATGTTGGTTTACTGTTCTACAACCATTTCATTCATAATGGCTGCAATGTCCTTGGTAGTGATGGACAGATCTGTGGAGGCGTTACAGAGGGTGACCTGCTTCGTCACTGATCCATCGGTGTTTGCATCTGTGTGTGTGTGTGTGTGTGTGTGTGTGTGTGTGTGTGTGTGTGCGCGTGTGTGAGTGTATGTTTTATACATGAAACCATTACTAACTGTATTGACAGGTTGCCGAATTTGACTATTTAAATGAAGTATTGGTGCTGGGCAATTGGATGTAGCAGCTAAAGCTGTGTCTGCAAGATTTGACACATTGTGATATTTAAAGGGAAGTCCTAAACAAAGTCTTAATGTTGTCTTTTGCAGTGCAGTTGTTTACAACTCAAGATGCTCCTGTGGACACACTACCATTCCTGAACTAGATTTAGCTAATTGTCAAAAAAAAAAGGTGCTCATCACTCATTAGTTTCCACCATTTCAAGATTCTGTAGTAATGCACGTTGTATAGACTTTGATATTACTGGTTTTATGACTGAGATGTACCTAAATGACTGTTTTTAACAGATTACCCATTGTAAATGAAGTTTTCTTGTTTTTCACCATTTGTAAGATTGAATAAAATTGGGAGATGTTTTAAGCAAAATTTGCATCAAGCTGTGCTGACTACAAAATGAACTCATGGTTTTGATTTAGACTATGAAAGGCACTGGGAAACTGTAGGCAAAAGGCCAGTGCAATCTTAGAAATCATCTTTGCTTTTCTGTGTGTAATGAAGCTTCACCCTATTTGAGAAGGAATGTAACTTTGCCTACAGGTAGAGGATTTTTCTCTGGTGTTCAGCTTTTCCCGTGAGCACTGTGAAATAAAGAAATAACGTTTGAATTGGCACTCTGCTCATTTATTATTAAGGCTTGTTGGCCTATTTTCATTCTGTAAGTCAGGTGTTGGATGGTATAGTTGCCTTATGATTGTGATCTGTATCCATTTAGAAGTAAATAGTAAATGCCTTTATAGCACCCTCTTGTGGTCAAATCAGGTTTGCATGAGTTGAAGCAAGGTATAGGGATTCCTATTCCATTTTGCTTATTTTAAGGTGGGTGGGGTTTGTGTCAAATGTTTGCATTAAATAGTTGGTCTCTTAGTAAAGTTAATATGCTGCTAAAAACCAAGCTCTATCATTGAAGTATGTTGAAGTAACCGATACAAAATAATCACAAACTCATCTAACAAAGCTGAGGTGAAAATCCATCAATTATCAATCTGTTAATGGCTGTAAGGAGATTTAGCTGTGATTATCTGTCACTGCACTCCACAAGCTTGGACAAAGCAAGGCACTTGTGGCACTTAAAATTGCACATTATTCTTCTGCAAGTAGCTTGGAATTTGAGTGACAACCACTACATAATTATGCCGTAAAACCTTGAGTTGTTTGTTTTATTCACAGTGCTCCAGCATTTACCCTGCAAATGGCAGTGCTCAAAATGTAATTTTTACGATGCCACAAACTGCTATTTCATCTACAGCAAAACAACTGCAGGCACTGATCTTAATTGACGGTTGTGCTTGCCATTGACACTTTGGGATTCCTAGGATATCCCCAAAACCATCAGAAAAACACCAAAGTCTCTTTAGGAATAAAAGATGGCAGCATACTCTTCTTCTTTGGGGTGTTTTTAGACTCCCACACCAGAGCCTATTTTAAACCATCTATTTGCTTTCCTCCCAGATTAACCCTCTGCACTGTCTGCAACACCAGCCACCGCAAGAAGGGTGTGTTTTACGCATAATACTTTTGGTCCCTGCTCTCTAGACATCATGTCCTTTATGGACAGAATGTTGAGGTTAAAGTCTGACCACCACTGACCAAGTCTAAGTTTCTCACGTGGATGCACTGTGTAATTGCCAATGCCACTTGCTACTGTTAAATATCATCTATTATATTTAAATTGTCAAATGAAAAGTAAATACAGGGGACAGAGGCCACATAATGCTGAATGAATGACCTATTGCAGGGATACTCAAATAGATTTACCTGTGGGCCACATTACAAAAATGGCAAGGGGCCAGGGGCCAGTAGATAAAATTACGACATTAATGATACTTGATAACTTCTCTCTTTCAATTGCTTTATTTTCGCAAAATGTATCAAAGTACAATGTGTATTTCCGCAATTTCCGCAATTTCCACCATTTCCGCAATTTCCGCAATTACCATTTCCGCAATTTCCGCAATTTCCATTTCCGCATTTCCGCAATTTCCATTTCCGCAATTTCCATTTCCGCAATTTCCGCAATTTCCATTTCTATTTCCAACTATTAATGGCAGCTGGGTTTCATCATTCAAATAAAATAGAATTCTGTCCGTTTAGCTATAAAATTATGTCAGGGAATAGGGATACACAGTATATGTCGTCGTCCCCCCCCCCCCAAGCTTTTATTTTCGTTCGAGTAATAGTACAACTCTAATAGTATTACTTATAATAATGTAATTAAAGATAACTTCATTCAGATTTATTTATTTTGATTTCATTTTCCAGATTTTTTTTTCTTCTTTTTTTTACATTTTCATTGGTGGGCCAGTCATAATGGTTCCGCGGGCCTGATGTGGCCCGCGGGCCTGAGGTTGAGTATCACTGACCTATTGGATTGAATGAACCTCTCACCAGGTGTGTATTTGAAAAATAGAAATGTCATATTTAAGTAAATACTCCTAATTGTACAGAATATTTAAGAGGGTGCATGTTGCCATGGTCAGGGTGCCTTAACCACTATCCAACACCACGCTATGGGAACTGCCCTTTCTTCCCGTCTACCCCACCTCCGCTCCACCTCTTACCCCAAACCACAGGCCCGTCTCTGAAAGGCTGTCCCCTAAACTTGTGCCACTGTGGCTTGTGGCTGTAAATCCCCAGTAGCTTTCCCCCCAACCAGCTTGCACTCTGTTCTGTCAATACAGCTCTCCCCTCACCTACCACTGCTCTGGAAGAGAAGATAAAACAGCTTCTAGCTGTGCCACTGGATCCTCCCTGTTCCTCATCCCGTTAGCTATATTCAGAATACACCTTCAGTCTCGCTGAAAATAACTACTGGAGAGAGGCAGGCAGCAGCTGTCATGTGGGAATGGATTTGGTCTTTGGAAGCTCACCATTAGGTTGTATGATAGAGAACAGGCTAATAGTAAAATGGAGTTGATATATTGTACTAATGTACACATCTGTGTTTTGTTTTGTTGTTTTTGTTCTTTTTTGTCTTGTTTCTGTTAACTGTATTGTCCTGTCTGTCTTTGTTTTTGTTTTTGTTTTATGTTATGTTTGTTTGTCTTTGTTTTGTTTTCCTGTTTTTTTTCTTTCTCCCTTCTGTTTGCTTTGTTGTATTATCTTACCTATGCAAGCCATTTATTTTTTAGAAGGGTAAGCACTATAAGCTTAGGCTTCAGCCTACACCTTTTTGGTCTGTTTCTCTTGCAAAAAAAAAAAAGAAAAAAGTATTGATATGTTATAATGACCAAAATAAATAAACTCTACTCTCTACTCTACTCTACATAGTCGAAGTAGCCTACTGCATGCTCTACAGTCTACATGATGCTAAGTGATTATAAATAATTTCATGTTTTATTGTATTAAGGAGCACTTATAACATGGTCTTGAAAGTCAAGTAATTTCCTTATTCCTTAGGATGTGTTTCCCAATTGTTTTTAGCTCAAGACCCAAAAGAGAAATTAGACGTTTGCCTGGGAACAAAACTATTGAAAATAGCAGATATACAAGCTTGGAGAGCTTCTATTTCACTAATTCTTGAAGATTTATTTTCTAATTTACGGAATTTATTTAATTAATTTTTATTTGATCGATGAAATTATTTTTGAAAAAGGTTTTAATTAGTTTTCAACTTATTGAAGATGTGTTTATTTTTGTGGAAATCTTTTAAATAATAATAATTTATGACAAAATGTAGGAAATAAAGGGATATTCACTCAACCCTTGAAAATAGATCTGCAACCCACACAAATGGGCCCACTGTTTGGCAAACTGTGCCGAAGAGAGGATGTTATCTGGTATTGTGCAGGGAATGCTACAACTTTGGATTGAAATGTGGCTTGTGCTGTACGCCACACAAAATACTTGTACTGTTTTCTCCTGACACTGGAATCAGATAAATGTGTTGACAAAGTCATGCACTTTTCGAATACAAGATTCAAGATAATTTTGAAGTGATTTGTCAAAAATAATGAATAATTTCAGGACTAATACAGTAATCTTAGGGAAAACTCAGACAAAATAAATATTTGGTTGGACATGTTTTATTTTGGTCATTATACTTTACATGACATAATGCATAGTTAGGGTATAACAATGATGGTAAACAGTTTGTATTGGCATAAGAGTATTGTTGGTGCCTTGTATCCTTAAAATGGTCAATTTGACCATTACTGTTTCACAATATTCAAGTCACATACAACGACAACAGGTACAACATGTTGCACAGAAAGTATTTGTGTACTTTTAATAAGATTATTGGTCACCAAAATAAAAGGTTGTACAAAAAACAGACAAACACAAAAATAAGAATCACCAGTTGAAATCAGTAAAAAAAAAGAGTGGAAAATATTTTTTCCGGACACAACACAGTTATAACACCTCAAATTTCACATGCTGTCTCCATTACTGGTAACTTTGTGGATTGCTTTCCCATCCCTGATAACCTGTTTTCATAAATTAGATTTCCTTCCTCTAAGCACCCATTTCTTGTATTTTTCAAGTCGAGATGCTATCATTTCTCAAAGAAGATAGTGAACTGCCTGTCTGTATTTGGCTGAGGAAAAACTAACAGGGAGTTTACTGTCGTTTGAGAAATAGATGGCAAATTTAGTTATGTGGGTTTTAGGTTTTCCTATCACGTTGAGGCAATAAGGAAGCCAGAGAAAGAGCAGTGGACATTCTCGGCAGCGAAGACGCCATTGGCCTCCTCATCTGGGATCTGGAGGTAGACTGTGTCCTGCTCATCAAGCTGAAGGACAGCGCTACCGGACATCTGGTCCAGGAAGCCCTTATTGTACTCATCATAGCTGAACATAACGGGCTGGCCGTTCTTGTACAGAGCCACCAGAGCGTGAGCTCCATTTACGTGGATGCTGTATGAAAAGTAATAGACTCCAGGAACCTGGCAAGTGAACAGGCCGGACTCAGTATCATAATGATTCTCAGCGTTGTACACAACCTGGTCGAACTTAATGGGAGAACCAGCAGCAGGGTAGGGGGTGGCCAGGGAGACGGTGAAAGCAGACATTGGTGATTTGACCATGATCTCTCCAACTCCCATGCTCTTCTCAAAAATGACCTCACCTGGGGGGCCGGGTGGTCCTGGGGGACCGACTGGGCCGTGGGCTCCATCATTGCCATTGTCACCAGGCAGACCAGGGGGGCCCTGAGGTCCAGGGATGCCCTTGGAGGTCAAACCGGCAGGTCCGGGACCTCCAGGAAGACCTGGGTGTCCCTTCAGGCCAGGAGCACCGGCGGAGCCAGAAGGACCACTGGGTCCTCTGGGACCAGGTGCACCATCAGAGCCAGAAGCGCCGGGCTCACCTGCACGGCCGGAAAGTCCCTTAGGCCCAGCGGGGCCGGGGATTCCTGAGGCACCGGTGATCCCTGGAGCACCAAGATCACCTTTGTTGCCTGCAGCGCCAGTGGCTCCTCTGGGGCCAGTGGGGCCAGCTGCACCTGGATAACCCTGCTTTCCTGGGAATCCCTGAGCTCCCTGATCTCCCTTGTATCCCTTATGTCCCTGAGGTCCACTGGCACCTGTGTCACCCTTATCTCCAGCAGCACCAGTCGCACCTGTGAAACCTCTAGGGCCCTGAGGACCACTGGGACCACCGGGACCAGTGGCACCAGTGGCGCCAGTGTGTCCTGTTGCACCTTTCTCTCCGTTAGCACCTGTGGCCCCTGGGGCACCTGTAAAACCTCTATCTCCCTTCTCTCCATTTGCACCTGGCTTGCCATATCCAGGGACTCCAGGGGCACCGGTGGCACCAGTTGGTCCCTGGTGGCCCTTAGGGCCAGATGGACCTGGCAGACCTGGGGCTCCATTCTCACCTGGCTTGCCTGACATACCAACACCTGGGGCACCAGTGTGACCCTTGAGCCCCTGGGGGCCAGTGGCGCCAGTGGCACCATCCCTACCTGAGCTTCCTGACTTTCCTGGCTCACCTGGCATACCTGCCTTTCCTGGCTTTCCTACTCCAGCCTGACCTGGGGCTCCAGTGGAGCCCATGGGTCCAACGGGTCCTGTTGCCCCCTGAGGTCCGGGAAATCCCACCCCTCTATCACCCTTAGCCCCTGGCAGGCCAGGCACACCTGGATGTCCCTTCAGACCACTGTCACCCCTGGGTCCCATTGCTCCAGGCAGACCACCAGCTCCAGGCTTGCCAGTTGCAGAGAGGCCAGCGGGTCCGGGGCTTCCATTAGATCCGGGCATTCCCCTGGGTCCCTGGGGGCCAGTGGCGCCAGTGTCTCCCTTGTCACCGTGAGCTCCGGGAATGCCGGATTTGCCAGGTCCACCTGGGGTTCCGGACTTGCCAGCAATAGAGTGGCCAGGAGGTCCTGGTGGTCCGGCAGGGCCCTGGGATCCAGGAAGTCCGACAGCATCCTCACCTGGGGCACCAGGAGGGCCAGGGGGACCCTCAGGGCCAGTCTCACCTGGGGCACCAGGCTCACCAGCAACTGAAACCACTGTGAAGGATAAAGCAAGAAGCTTCATCAGTATACCTCAAAAACATCCTACATTTCAGAATACTGAAACTGATTAATAAAAGGAGCCTAAAGCTGTTTAATTGCATTTTTGTGAAGGTAAGTAAGGTACCATTGTATTAAATGAAAATTCAGTAAAGTATCTGTCTATTAATTGTATAGTACAGTAGCAGAGTTAAAACTAGACTAAACTACAATAATTACTACAAAACTGTAATCTGAGCTAATCTCATGACAGTACATTGTAATAGTATTGGATAATAGTAATGTAAAGTAATGTTTTGTCGTATTTGCATAATAACAGAGTTGAACAGATGATATAAGTACATATTTCCATCTTGTATAATAGTCTCTTGTTTGACAACCAGTGAAATGTGCAATAACTGTGCAATTAAAAATAAGTACAGTAAGTAAAGTAAGTACATACACAGTGTGTACAAACACTCACAATTTTGTGTGTGTGTGTGTGTGTGTGTGTGTGTGTGTGTGTGTGTGTGTGTGTGTGTGTGTGTGTGTGTGTGTGTGTGTGTGTGTGTGTGTGTTTGTTTGTGTGTCTGTGCGTGTGTGTGTGTGTGTGTGTGGGGGGGGGGGGATGTATGTGTGTGTAAAGCAGGATGATGTATGCTGAGTTGTTACTGGAAAGACTAAACTAGCTCTGTTATAATAATGAATTAAAGTTTAATAGGTTTTGCATTAAAGTCAGATAAATGGTACTTGATCAAAGTTATCCTGTTACTGACATTTCCAACTGCTTCAAAATGTTTAAATGTGTAATTATATCTGCTGTGTGTTAACTAGTATTATATTTCATTTGATTATTTATTTTATAATATGGTGGTCAATGTTGGTTGAAGGAAACATCCAGGGTACTTGTTTGTAAAATGTAGTCCAAATGAGAGGGAGACTTCTTTTATTTGCTGCCTTAATGTGGTCATACGCCTCATAGTGTAAAAAGGCACTCCTTGGCCAACCAAAGCCTAGTTTAGATACAGCCAAACAGATGTTTCTACTTCAGAGTGAGTGAGGCAGGCACACCCAAACCAACCACACTTCTTGGGTGACTGACCTGTAATTGTCAGTATCACACTAAAAATAGTTCAGCGAGAGGTACATCACACACTGTGAAATCCTGAGTGTACAAATGGAAGTAAATGGATCCATAAAGGTGGTTGCACACTGGACACGTTTTTCGGAAAACCGTAAAGAAACGCAGCTAAAAATCTGAAAAACGCGTCTAGTGGGCAACCACCTTTCCATTTGGTTCCATGTGTGTACACGTTCTGGATTACAAATGGATGAATGAATACTGTGTATTTTAAACTTTCTTTTCAAATACAAAATGACATTAACTAGGCCTACAACTCTACAAGTGCATGAAAGCAAGGCATGCAGAATTGGTACTGCATGCATGTATCCCTACACTGAAAAATACAATATCTATTTAGGAAAGTAAAGCATGTGTTGTTGAATTCTACAACAACACATGCAACACTATTGTGCTTTAACAGAGAGTCTTTATTTCAATATTATTATAGGATGCCATCTATATTGTATTGCATTGCATCTATTATATTACATAATATATAGATAGCTATATGAGAATGCAAATGGATCATGCCGTTTTAAAAGTCAAAGTCATAATATATAGCCTACTTACATTTAAAAAAGTAGGCCTACACCCTACAGTAGCAATATGAAAATAAGCTACTTCTCATTGTGACTCAATGAGAAGTGGATGATAAGTGAGCATATTATTGTACAATCCTCAAAATAATAAACTCAAAAACAGTTAAATTAAAAACTATCTATATTATACAATATCAATATTATATGATATATATATATATATATATATATATATATATATATATATATATATATATATATATATATATATATAAAATCATATAATATTAATTTCACGATCCCAGACTGAAAATAGTGAAATAGTGAGAAGATCCAAATATTTAGCTTTAAAGAAAGAAATGAGCCGAATGTGAACTAAAATAAAAGGCTGGTTAGCGAGGCTAAGAAAGAAATGACTGCAAGGTAACCATCCTCTATATTAAATAAGGGTTCCCTACACTGCAACACTGTTTGCCTAAAGCACTGTGTAATTGGACAAGGAGTAGCCACACCCCTTTAGCCAATCGGAACACTGGATGGTTCAGGATCAATTAAGAGTTCAACTTTCAGAGTAGTAGGGCCATTGCAGTGACCTGCCTCAATCTGTCTGTCTGTCTGTCTGCAGTGTTCCTAAACGCCAGAATAGGGATGCACTGAAGACTGAAGATCCAAAGGTAAGAGGCAAGATTGAGAAAGCGAGTGAATGAAATGCTTAGAATGCTCAGAAAGAAAGTAATTCTTACCGTGGCTCTTGACAGAGTAGGGCTGGTACTGGGGGGCGGCCTTAGTCATAACCTTCTTCACCACATATCTGTCTCCATGAGCTGTAGTCAAGGCCACCAAGAGGAGGAGGATGCTTGCAACACGTACGTCCATTTTGAAAAGTCAAATCTGCAAAAACAACAAAAAATTTGTTTTGAAGACATTCAGAATAACCAGTGGCTTAGAATGAGACATAGGAAAAGTTTGTTTTGTTTTAATTGTTCTACTTCCGTACACAGATCTACAGTGCTGTTGTTTTTCAGTTCTTTAAAGCCATAGTACATTCTGTTCCATGCTAGAAACGTTTCTCAACATAAAAATAAAACCAACTCTGCTACAAATGCATACATCACTATCGAATGTGCAAAAACATAATTGTTTTGTTTTTTTGCATGTACAGTACAAGAAGACCCAGCTGAGCTAGTGTAGCAGGATTTCAATTTCAATGTTATTTTTCTGTTGGAGCATCCTGGATCCTACACTGGATGCTGGGAGAGGCTGAAGTGCCTCTAGAGTCTACAGACACTTCAGCCTCTCCCAGCATCACATATGATGCTCAGTTAGAGGAACTGTATAGCTCTTGAGTTAGAACAAGTCAAGATCATCCCCAGAAACGTGGCCTGGACGCTCTCCCATGGAACAGGAGCCCCAATCAAGGCCTAGACAAGAGCCTGAATGTTGTCTATATTCCCCCAGAGATGGAGGTGGTAGAAACGAAGAGAAAATGCAAACATACCAGTATCCAAGGGAGGGGGAAAAAAATTCTTCTAGCACCAGTGAGCTCCTGGTGCTTCTGTATATCCTTAGGGTAGGAGCAATACTTGGGATATGCTGCCTCTTGGTACAATAATCTGGGTATTTATACTATATCTTCCTCTCGCATCATTAAAAAAAGCCCCCACCACACAAGTACCTCCCTCCTCAAGAGCTCCAGTAGGCTGTAATTAGCAGACAGATCTGCCCAATGCAGGCATGTCACATCAGGGTGCCTCCATGCCTCGAATATCCAGACACATGATTAGCACTTATTTCAGTCTTCTTCTGAAGTACAAAATAAATTATAACGTCAATTTCACACCAAAATAGGTAACAAAAATAAAAACGGCAATGCTGTTTAGCGGAGGAACATAAGCTCAATATTTCCCTTCAAAAATACATTACTCTTACTATATTTGGTCATATATTTACTTTTTTATTTATTTAACATGCATATATGAATATTTATTCAACTGCTCCATGTACCCATATATCAATGGCAACAATATACAGAAAACAGGTCTAAATAAATAACACAGATTTTCTGGGGGCACCTATAGTGCTTTACAAAGCTGCCATTGAGGATGTACAGGAATAGACTCATCTCCAAATCTCCTTTTAGCCTGCTGGCGTAGACCTGGACTTAACCTTTCCTGACTGTCTGGACACCTACTTCCCCCCTGCCATGATAAGGTAAACAAGGGAACTGTAGAGGCAAAAGTAGGTTATGGTCAGACAGTAGTGTAGTAGTTCTCTTCCCCTCACAGGAGACTGTGTGTAAATCTATATCAAGTTTTAATCATGATAATTTTTCATCATTATTATATCTAGTCTTGGATATCTACTGGAAGGTAAACACAGTAATCATATTTAACAGTTGTTTTTATCCTATTTCACTGCAGGTGATAGTTGGTGTGCTTGTGTTTGTGGTTGATCGGACAGAGAAGCTTTGGATTTGCAGTCGCTATTTCAGGGGGAACAATTTATAGTCCTTTAGTTGTGTATTTTTTTAAGTGCTTCACCCTCCAAACAACTAATAAAGCTATATAAAAAGACTGCTGGAAAAGACATTTGGACCTTGTTTCTGTCTTGGCCTCGTGAATGCAGGGCAGTGTGTGGTGCCGTGTACATGGATGCAGTATCCTTGTTTGGACACCGGAGGGCAGGTTTTACTGCTGCTGTACAGTGTATAGCACAGCACAGACTAGTACCTCAACAGAGTGGGATGATGCTGCTGCTGAGGAGAGGCCATGCCCCTGTGGTCACTTGTTGTTATTTTTGGCCCCCACAGCACATATACATCATCAGAGGTTTTCGGGCCTATTCCTACAATTACAGCTGGTGTCTCTCATGATGTTGTATTTCCTCAATCAACTCTATCCTCCAGTATTATCCTCCCTCACCCTCCACCTTGCCCTGCTTACTTTGGGATCCTCCAGCTGTAATTTCTCAATTTTACCCCAGCCACATAGGAAATGCATACACCCAAATAATCACATGTTCTACAACACACAAGTAGCCATAAGCGATGTGTAGGGTACTCTCTATTCCATCCTAATCCTTCTAGAAAATACTATAGGACCATTTATGGATATCTCCTTCCTGTGTTCTCATAACATATACTGAATGCTGTTGAATGGTGTTTGAATTTGTATGTATTTGTATAAAGGATAGTGCTGGGGCAGATGATAAAGGGGTTCAGCAAGTTTCCATGAAAGCGCCTGTATCATAAGTGACACATACTGTACAGTAGAAGCTGTTTCACCACAGGTATAATTAAAGATTCTACTGGGTGGAATTTGTTTGAACCTTTTTTTTTGTTTTGAATTAGACCAAATTATCTGTAATTTTCCAAAGTGCTACCTGGCAGAGCTTACAGTAGTTAATCATGGTTTGACATGCATTGTTTGTACATGATGCCAATCAAAGAAGACACAAATTAATTTGGTTTTCCCACTTCCTGATGTTTGCAATGCACTCCATGACTAAGCACAGGCTGGCTTAAAAATGTAAAATGTAATGTAAAAAGAAATGTCAGATTAGACCACGTACAACTAAGATGCATGCAGTTAAGATAAGAGCAGAAACACATACAGGCGACCATCATAAATGCCAGGCATGTTTTACATTTTGATCATACAAGTTCACTCTTGTCATCAGTGGAACAAAATCATGATTGTTCCAACATTTGCAGTATTTTGAAGCTGTACTGTGGCGCTGTGCTGTGGTGCTGCTGTATTTGTTACACCATATGTTTCTTATCTTATGCCACCTATTTTGATATATATTTTAGTCACAGTATATTATTTACAAGCTCTGTTTGTGTTTATGACCCCCAGAAACAGTACCCGCCATGGCAGCTTTAGTTAGATCTAGCTGAAATGACAGAGCAGCAGAGGGTGGGGTCAGGAATTTTATAAGTTTCTACATTCAGATAATTTTAGTTTATTTGTGTTTTTTAAACAGGGCAAAACCCCTGAAAATGCATTTTCTGTTTTCAGTTACATTTTCGGAGGACAACGATTCATCTCTGCATCTAAGAGAAACATCAACAACCTGCATTGGCATATGAACCTGTGTGGCAGCAGCACGGTTCATGTTGTGCCCCTGGAACAACAGTGTACCTTGGCATGGGGTAGGTACAAATTAACAGGGCCATTTGGATGTTGTTTATATCGCCACAGCATATATTATTTTATTTTCTCAACACACCACTGCATTCATCTGAGAGGGACCCAATGTTTGTTGGTAATTTGAAGGCTCTGTTCATGGCATTTTCTTCCCTCTTCTCTGCACAACTCATTACCACCCCCCAGTAGCTTGATGTGGTCACTGTGCCTCATTGTAATAAACATTAGGGATTAAGCTAAATGGCCTATAATTGAAAGTCGATGACGCAGACGTACTTGTATTGTTTAAGGCAGTTCACTGTAAAATACACATGCATTCAATCACTTCATAGACTTGATATATGACACTTTATTTTACTGAATTCTGAAAATTCTGAGAATTGTTAATTAGGAGTATAACACACCCAAAGTCACTGAGGGCATGTTAAAGCCACAGGTTCTCTCACTTAATTTACACAGTGTGTGTGTGTGTGTGTGTGTGTGTGTGTGTGTGTGTGTGTGTGTGTGTGTGTGTGTGTGTGTGTGTGTGTGTGTGTGTGTGTGTGTGTGTGTGTGTGTGTGTGTGTGTGTGTTTAAACTCTTACATGAAACACAAACGTTCATACTCAGCCAGAGTCAGACTAGAAGATTAAAACAGAGTGGTGTTAAGAAGCGTGGGAAGTCATGACTGGACAAGTTTTCCTTATGACCCTATAGCACAGAGCTCAAAACCCAGCGCCCTATGATGTTGCTGCTTATTCTGGCCTTCCCATGTCTCACAGCAAACCAAGATTTTCAGGACCACTACAAGGTCCTTGGAGAGCACTACTGGACAGAACCACCAGTAGTGTTGATCATGTCTGTGCTTGTACACCATAGTACAATGATAACAGCTTCTGAAGAAAGGTTTTCCCATTACTTGCGCAAGCAGAGCGCGCAAGTAATCGTTTCGCTTGGTCTCTTCGAAGTGAAGACAAGTTTTCTTCAACGGTGAATCTGTGCCTGGTTTGCTGGGACTAGTTACAACATTACGTCATCCTTGAGAGAGTACATGGTGTGTATATGACGTAATGTTACAAGTTACAAGTTACAAGTTACAACATTACGTCATATACACACCATGTACTCTCTCAAGGATGACGTAATGTTGTAACTAGTCCCAGCAAACCAGGCACAGATTTACCGTTGAAGAAAACTTGTCTTCACTTTTTGGAACCAAGTAACCACAGTATACTGCTAATCAAATTACAACTACATACTCTGTATGTAGTTGTAACTAGAACAACTACATACAGTTTGTGCCTGGTTTGCTGGGACTAGTTACAAGTTACAAGTTACAACATTACGTCATATACACACCATGTACTCTCTCAAGGATGACGTAATGTTGTAACTAGTCCCAGCAAACCAGGCACAGATTTACCGTTGAAGAAAACTTGTCTTCACTTTTTGGAACCAAGTAACCACAGTATACTGCTAATCAAATTACAACTACATACTCTGTATGTAGTTGTAACTAGAACAACTACATACAGTCTGTGCCTGGTTTGCTGGGACTAGTTACAAGTTACAAGTTACAACATTACGTCATATACACACCATGTACTCTGGTCCCAGTTCACAACGATGACGTAATGACGTAATGATTTGTAATTTGTAAATCTGTGCCTGGTCTGCTGGGACCAGACTACACAGATGACCATATCTCTTACGTCATCACTGAGAGCTAGTCATACATATACACACACCGTGTACTCTGGTCCCAGCTCTCAAAGAGGACGTAATGTGGTATCTGCTGGGACCAGATTATACAGATGACAATTGACAATTTACAATAAGTAATAAAATAATTATACTGTATAATATATTTTAATTCAGTTTATATACCTTTTTTTTTCATCACATATCAATGATTCATTTTTCTGTAAAAAAGTAGTTAGGTAGCAAATAGTTACACGTAATGATTATACATTTCAAACGTTCCTTCACAGAGATACTGAGATGTGATACTTTCCAGCGGTCGAAAGTACTTGCGCGCTCTGCTTGCGCACTAGTAGGCCATTTATGGCCTACTAGTGTGCAACAAGCAAGTATGCACTCGGCAGAGTGCAGTTCTAGTTTTGTCTGTTTTTGCTTGCTAGTGCCCAGGAATTGATGTTTCTGGTTTCCCCCTTGCTGACCGGGCCTCAACCCACACCCAAGAGGAGAAGATAATTGGCGGTTGATGTAAGGGAGACCTAACCAAGCACGTGAGTTAAGCAACAGCTAAAGATACACCATCATGCCTGGGATACGAATTTAATGTTTCAATAAACTCCACGCACCACTAAGAGCTACTTTGAGCTTTATGAATGGCAGGCTTGACGGGGGCCCTTGTGACTGATTGATGGGGAAATTACAGGGTCCTGAAAACAAGCATGGCCCAAATAGAGCTGGAAGTGGAACAGCACTCATAAGCAGGGTGAGGGCAGCCTTAGGATTAGAGAAAAGACCTTGCAACAGGAAGGTTCCAGGTTAAAATCCCCAGTATAGCAGGAGAGAAATAACTGGGAGGTGGAGGTACTACGACAACCCATCACGCTGTGTCATGTGTTGCGTGACACGAGGTAGTGGAGGTGTCCAGTATAGTGGTTCAGTGGCGTGAGTACAGTTCATCAGGTATAATACCTGATGAAGGTCGTAATAGACCGAAAAGTTGTAGCCTAATAAACTACTGCTGTGTAAGTGAAGACAGTGTGAGGCGACTTCCTTTTCTCTCTACAGTATATGGACAGTTCAGAAACCTGCCTACCAACAATGACATCATTGGGGTGGGGATTCCAAGAAAATACAAACTACAGCCTTTCTCTTCCTGGAATTGCCAAAATTGAAGCCATTGCATTACTACAAAAAAGAGAAATTACCAAACCTGTCTACCAAGTGAACAGATCAAATATACAGCATTTGCAAATAAGTAGTTGGAAATATAAGCTCTTTGTCCAGTTTATTGTTGTTTGTACATGTAATGCTATACTCGGGTCGTTAAATTGGATATATTATATCAGGTTACCTCCGCACTGCTCAATGTTAATCAAACCAAGCCAGACAGACAACCAAATCAAGCAAACCAAATCAAATCAACTAAATAATTTCCCAATTGAAATTTGAACTTCAACTACACAACTACACTTTTGCTTAAGTTTATTTCTGTGAAAGCCTGACTCAGCTGTTGGTTTGAGGCAGTTTCTAAAGGATTGTTTGGGCAAAGAAATAACAGTAGCAGCGGCCAGAAGTTGATGTGCCTTTATGCACTTGGGCAGGAAAACGCTTTACGAGGTGTTTCAGGAACAGCACTTTAGTGCACACTACACTACAAAGGTAAAACGTTTTTGGACTTAGATTTTCTTTGTGCTCTTGTTCTGTGCTTGAGTGCAATTGGTATGGAATGTATTTTTTTTTATAATCCAGCCTTGTCATTCATTATGTTGTAAAATAAAAATGCCATTATAAGTGTAAGTGTTCTTTGGATTCTCCGGCCTTTTTTATAGTCCTTCCAAACTTGTCTAAAAAATCCCAATCAAATAGAAGACTGCCTAAATGACGCAAAGGGTGCCAGAGGTCTGTGCTTATTGTGGCATCATTTAAGGATATCAAAGTTAAATAAAGCCACCTTAATGGGATTTTCAGCACTTAAGTGTTGGTGGTGGAGTCCTGTATTTAAGGATAATAACTAATCTGAGACATCAAGCCTGTGAAAATTGTAGGCTTCACTGTCTGAATCAGGCAATGTCAGCCATTTCACAACATAGGCCTAACTTGAAAATCCTGTCGGTGTGTAGAAAAGCCTTTGTCAGAGTACTTTATACCTACAGTCATTATCAGCTTTACCTCAATGTCAATTCATAGTTTAGCACAGAGTTGGAATGTGAGGGGGAAACTGTGCCTCGAAACATGAGTGACGACCTAGACAGGAAGTTTACAAAACACAGTGTCAACTCACTCGTCAGAGTACATACTTACCACAGTACCATAATGACTTCGGGAGAGACAAGACCAGTGTTGTTCCTGTATATTTGGATCCAGCCATGTCTGTCCCAAAATAAAATGCTAACCAGAGCCCACACAATTCACATATCTCCCTTCAAAATGTACATATAGAGACATGCATGGTCTCAGGAAACCAGGCGACATATAACGTATGTCTTGACTCTTAAACAATACTGAGGTCAAGGCTGTGGTTTGGCGGCCATGTTGGCTGACTTTTAGAAATTGTGTGGGAGTTGACACCCTGACTGGTGCCAGAAACAGCAGTTTCTGGCACCTTAGTGACAATTTCTAAAATAGAATGAGTTATATAATAGTATCCACCAGAGGATGTGGGTTATTTTTTAGTAACAACATAGTAAGAAGGGCATAGGCCTATAATGTAGATGAGTAGATGTCAGAAATGCCTTAAATTGTGCAACTAGTAACATGCTCACTTGGTCATTCCAGTGTCTGTTGATTTTCTTTGCAAAGAGATGAACCCTATATACTATATACCTATATACAATGTGAAAAAAAAGTGCAGCAATAAAGTGTACATGAGATCTGAAAGAAAAGAACACCTCTATAATTGTTCAAACAAGTGGCTTGTACAGATGTTTTCAAATCTACTGTTGGTCATGCGCACACAGAAAAACACCAGAATAAATCATGAAATTACACAAATGGAAAGATTTATTCCACATGGTTCAAATGTTGGATGTTGGCTTTTCAGTGTGTTTGTTTTTGGGGTTTTAGTGAACCAAACTCTTCAGATTTGTAGGATATTTTGGAAAGCGGTACTAAAGGTGGCCCTTGAGAGCAAAAACATCATGTGCTGCAGTTTTTAAAGTGCCTCACGTGTCCTCTGATTGTGGCGTTGCCCGACGGAGCATGTCTCCAACAGCGTGTTTCCATCTTCTGAACAGCCACTGTGAAGAAACCACAGAATGTTAAAGTTGTCTTAGCCACTGGTCATCTTTGTGAACGAGACTGTCTCTACCATTCAGACACAACAAATCAGAAGTCCTCTGAAAAGGCCATGTGTCTGAGGCCCGCCTATCTTAGGAGGTGGACATTTACACAGAAATGCAACATAAAACCACATAAGTGAATTTTTATGTTGCCATATCAACTTTGCAGGATGTTGGATAATGGCAAGTTTAAACCTTTTTCACAATGTAAAGTCATTGCTCAAAGCGGCGATTAGACCTGCATTTGAATTAAATGAGCTGTTGAAACCCCTATTTTTAACTCCAATCTGAAAAATGGAGTACTTCAAATACATACGGTTAGTGCCTGGCTTTTGACATTACATGCACATGCTTGAAAAAGACCAAAGCAGCTAATGGGATCCTGGGTTATGATAAATCATGTATAAGAGATCGAAAGCCATCTACTCTATAGAAGCTACGGAAATGCTATTACAAATGAAAATTACAATAATATTTGTTATTGCCAGTTGGAGGTCTGGGAAATTATTTTGGATAGAGTTGAATCCAAAAGAATGTGCAGTCATTTTCTGTCTGAATAGCTCAAACTTTGCCATTTAAGAGTCCATCACTATACAAGGACAGAAATAATACATCTTTGCGGGTGGTCTGGAAGGGCCAGCATTACAGAAGGCAAGAGACAAAGAGTTGTTTGTTATTTTGATGAGCCAACAGAATTTCTGTGGAAGGCCTGATTCTTTGTGAAGGCTTGTCCCATCCTAAAACAAGCGAAGTGGTCTCGAACAGAGAGAGTGAGGAGAATGAGTCAGCGTGCTCTGTAATTTCAGTGCACAGCAGCTGTTTTAACTGACCACCGCTGAAGACCTGTGTAGTCCACATGTAAGACTTTCCTTCCTTTTAACATAATAATTATAGCATCACTTCCCAAGGCGCTTTCCCTCAGTGACAGTATGTATAGGTTTAACTACAATGACAGATTACTGGAAGACCTTTCTAGGACATGCCTGATGCTTATTTTGGGTCCCCATAACCCTCCTTCCCGACAAAGGGCCTCTGTCAATTTCTCCTTTAATTCCTTGAACATATCCACCCCCACCCCCCATCAACTCAGATGTTTTACAGCTGAGCTTGGTCTTTTATCTACAGTTCAAGCCCTTACAAATTCACATTTTTAAAAGTGCAAGGTGATTTGATAATACCAATGAAAGGCACACATATAAGACTTTAAAAGGGGGGGGGGTTCCAGTTGACATTTTTCTTGGCTGTTTGCAAAGTACTATTTCAAACAAAATCTCCAAATTTAGCAGTCTGAGGTCTTGTGGTAAAGGAAGAGAGAATTACCGTACTAATATTGGCATAGCTAAGCTGCTCTTTTCCCCTAGAGTATTTACATTGGTCATCACATTTTGGTCAAATTGCAACAGCTAGTGGTTGAATAAAATTGTGGCAGCTAGCCATTGCTTGAATGCAATCTTGTACCAGACAGGTGGACACCAAGTATGTCTGGAAATGCAGGAGCATTTAAATGGCGTTAGCTTTCTGAATTGGCTGTCAAATAAAATGGCAGAAAATTGGACCAAATATTCCCAAGATGGCAGCACCAACAAAGAGTGCAGCTGTGCACATCTCTTTAAATAAGCCAAACCAGCCATTTCCAACTGTTTAGGTTGTGGCAATGAGCAAAGCCCTTGTTTCTTAGAACCAGTACAACTAGTTCCATTAATCATGTTGTATTTTTATCATCTCAGAATCATTCGTCAAGTGTTCCATTTTCTACATTGATTACATTCAGCATTCAGCACAATTGGTCTGGTCCACAAGATTCGCTACACCACCAAGATACCCATGCATGTACCTGTCTAAATACTTCCTTAATGTCAACAAAGTCCACACCCACAACACCAGAGGGAGTTCAACAAAACATGTGCAACCCAGATTCGGCACAAACAAGGGACTGAATTCACTTCGCCCATTAAGACATGTGAATCCTTTGACTCCTTCAAAACCGCTCTCAAAGGGCACCTACTAACGGCTGCCATTCGAAACTGACCCCCGTAAAATCTGAGTCCCCCTACCCCTTTTCCCCTTACTGTATATTTTTTCTCCTTTTTATTTAGTTTTTCAGTCATTATTGATTAAGAGCTTGATTGTGCATTTTGGCTTCCAATGAATATATCACTGATTAAGTTTTATTTTGGCAGTACAGTCTTACCACAAGTAATGCTTCCCTGTGGTGTGAGAGGATAAACAGTAGTCACAAGGCCACACCAAGGCGGAGTTAGCTTTCATAACAGCCAAAAAGACACTAAAAAGACACTAAATAAAGCTTCCATAATTACAATAATTGTAATTCTAATCAGTGGCTATTTTAGCATGAAAATGTTGGTGGCCACACCAACTGGCTCAGGCATGCACACAACAGACAGACAGAGCCATGATGAGGATGACTGAGAGTGGCATCATGTAAGTACTACCAAAGCCACGTCAACAACTCAGGACATCAACCTGCGCACACACACTAATAATATGATAAACGGACATGTCGAATTCTTAAAAGGGAAGGTTAAACCATGTGTTTTCAAGTGAGTAAACCTCTTGCATGCACCGTCAAGCTGAGCAGAGCAGCAATAATACAACAGCTCTGCCAATCAATCATGATTTAACTGCATTATTAACATGTAAGCTTTACTCTCAAGAAAATAGCAGTACAAGCTTGTAGATCAGCACTTTTAGGCAAAGAGTTTTAATGGAAAAACTAATGTATCTATCTAGTATAGAGAGCCCTGAGGGACCCCTGTCAACTACAGTAGGTTCAAGTAGTTTAGGTTTCAGTTGTTTAAATTCTTCTTTAACCAGTTTATTTCTACTATACAGTATGAGTTCTGAAAGGAACATTGAGAATGTATGTGTCTAATTCTGCACTACATTTTGTTTTAACCATAATGTCAATGTTGATGACCTGATATGTACCCATGTGGTCTGAGTGGAAGCACTATCACATGCCAATCCCACGTTTTTGGTGTTAAAGTGTGTTTAAAGGGTGTTTAGGGCCTTGTGGCTCTGAGAAAATCGAGGCATCACACCTCACACAAGCACATAACTAAACTTTTAATAGGCCTGCCATAAAGCATAATTTGGTCCAGCAAAACTGGATTTTATTTGTACACATCACTTCATTATTGCGACTGCAGGTCGCATTTACTATGAAATCGTGCATTTCCCAAGAAATCGTGGTCATATATGGTCATGCCTCGTGACATTATCAGGGATGGAGATCCCATCAGGGATGGAGATCCCTGATGTAATCAATATTGGCCAGCAACTCTACATCTGACCTCAAACCCTTAGATCTCCATATATGGAGCTGACCTGTTCTGACATTCCATATGGTCTGCTTTGATGAGCAGTAAATGTGGTATTACTGCATGGGAGACCAGGTAATCCAGGTAATTACATAATGATGAGGCTATAAAATTAATTTGCATCACAGTGCCAGCCACCTGGCCCTAATGCAGAAAATCTAATTAATTTATAATACTACAATGTAAGAATTATTTATAGCCGAACAATCATTTACATTATTATTTTAAATAGTTTTTCGATGGATGCTAAGTGTTTGCTGGCATGATGCATAACATTTCTGTTATATATGTGTGTGTGTGTGTGTGTGTGTGTGTGTGTGTGTGTGTGTGTGTGTGTGTGTGTGTGTGTGTGTGTGTGTGTGTGTGTGTGTGTGTGTGTGTGTGTGTGTGCAGGCCTAAAACAATGTTTTCAAAAAAGTTGATTTTAATATTAGCTTTGTTTTACTGTTTGAGATCCTGTCGATTTTTATTTCCACACATTGCGGAGCCTCCCTGTTGACTGCAGAATCTGATCCTATACCTCACAGACAAGTGGCTTGCTCCATTGAAATTAAGCTAATTATATTCCACGCCTGTACACTTGCAGTCACTGTAAGCTATACTTTTACCCACCATTATCTTTCTAAGGTTCCGTGACTTCTCTGAAACACCCTCTCCAAATTAAAGGTCGGAAATGTGCCAAGGCCTGACATTATGAGCTGGTAGCTTTGTCGAGTGAAAATCCAATCGCTCCAGCTAGTCAGTCAGCCTCAATGTGAGATCAGCTGCACAGCTTTAGCATAATGCTTTAGCTTGTGCAAATTAACCTTCATTCAAGACCATTAGGTAGAAGAGGCAAGGTGTTCAATACATGTTTTACACTCACTGGGCTCTGCTGAATTATAATGAACTTTAAATGATCATTAATCACCTGAGAGCATTGAACAGACAAGTGCCACCCACTTTGAATGCTCATGCAACAATGCAGAGTAAGATTGTAATGGTAACCACAAATAAAAAATGTATCCTAGCGTGCAAGTACTTTCAATTTGCTATGAATGCAGCACATTATAGTGTAATATGTAATTCATATTATTATTCATATACTCAACCCTGTAGCCTACATGTTTTATTCATAGAAAATCAGTTGAGTAGTATTTGAAATCTGGAAACAGTGGAGCAAAAACAATCTAAGTTTAATAGATGCAAGTTGTTAAAAGAGATCATATTTGGGAGATAGTGACCTTTCAAGATATTTTATTTACTTCTTGCCCCAGGTTTGGAACATAACCTGCACAATGTCTTAGAATTTTATTTTCACAAGGTTTTTTTATGGTGTTGAAGAGCATGTCTACACAGGCTTATACACATTCAGCATAGTGACTGTTTCCATGGTTTTGTTGCTGTTAAGTTAAGTAACATGTTAAAGTGGCACCAAATTACATTAGTAGAGCTTGGTGGTTTTGGTGATTCGATAATGGAAAGCATAGATGCTTTATTTAGAGCAATGTGGTTCACTGTATTCTCCCTTGACTACAATGTAAAATCCAGAGTGAGAGGACAAATGTAACAAAATGGACCCCGAACACTGAGGATTTTAAACCCTGCTTTTGTCTCACACGGTGTAATGACGATTTCCTTTATTAGCAGGGAGCTGTCAAAGGGCTGGTGCAAAGAGGCTCCTTGAGGAGGTCTTATAGTTTGGGGGAGGGAGTTGGATTAGTAGCTTGAGCCCTAGTATCTTATTTAGGGTACCTCCTTTTTATATTGCTTGAAGTATATTATTACTTGCGCAAGCAGAGCGCGCAAGTAATAATTTCGCCCGGTCCGTATGCACCGTCCCAGCCAACCCGCCACTTGATGCGTATGCAAATAAAACAGGGGCTGGGACGGTTTTGGGCGCAAAGTAACCACAGTATACCGCTAATCAACTTACAAATTACATATACATATGTATGACTAGCTCTCAATGATGACGTAAGAAATATGGTCATGTATGTCTGGTCCCAGCAAATCAGGCACAATTTGCTGTTTTATTTGCATACGCATCAAAAGTGGCGGGTAAATGACCATATGTCTTACGTCATCATTGAGAGCTAGTCATACATATACATATATATGTAATTTGTAAAATAAAATAGCAAATTGTGCCTGATTTGCTGGGACCAGAGTACATGGTGTGTATATGTATGACTAGCTCTCAATGATGACGTAAGACATTATGGTCATTTATGTAATCTGGTCCCAGCAAATCAGGCACAATTTTGCTGTTTTATTTGCATACGCATCAAAAGTGGCGGGTTGGCTGGGACGGTTTTTGGCGCAGAGTAACCACAGTATACCGCTAATCAACTTACAAATTACATATACATATGTATGACTATAGCTCTCAATGATGACGTAAGACATATATATGGTCATGTATGTAATATATCTGTGCCTGATTTGCATGGACCAGATTACATACATGACCATATGTATATCATTTCATACACATACATATATATGTAATTTGTAAAATAAAATAGCAAATTGTGCCTGATTTGCTGGGACCAGATTACATACATGACCATATGTCTTACGTCATCATTGAGAGCTAGTCATAGATATACATGTAATTTGTAAGTTGATTAGCGGTATACTGTGTACTTACAGAGAATATGATATAGGTGGGGGAGTTATGTTTGTTATAAAAGAAGATATTTCCATTAAAATAATTCAAAATTAAATCAAGATATTAGAAAAAGTAGAACACGTATGCATACATGTAAAAGATAAAGATCTATATATCATTCTTATGTACAGATCACCTAAAACAGACCTTTCGAAATTAAACACATTTCTCGAATGGTAAAGTATCTATCATCTCCGACTTCTGCAATTATGATAATAGGAGATTTCAATGAAGACCAATATAGTGAGAAAGGTAGAAGTATAAAGACCTTCATGTCAAGATTAGGCTTTAAACAATTAAATACAAATCCAACTACAGATTACGGAAGTATTTTAGATCATGTATATTTTAACAAATGTGAAAGTATTATTACAGAAATTGAAGTTAGAGACACATATTACTCTGATCATGATTTAGTATTAATATCACTATATTCTAAGATGAAATACATTTAAAACAATTGACAATTTAGAATAAATAATAGAATAATTATACTGTATAACGTATTTTAATTCAGTTTATATACCTTTTTTTTCATCACATCAATGATTTATTTTTCTTTAAAAAAATAAAAAGGGATCCAGAATATATCTACATCGATAAAACTGTATTTCTTATATAGATAGAAACTTGAACCATACTTAATAATACTAGGTGTTTATATGCATAAAGTAGGTAGGTAGCAAATAGTTACACCTAATAATTAGACATTTCAAACGTTCCTTCACAGAGATACTGAGATTTGACAGTTTACAGCAGTCGAAAGTACTTGCGCGCTCTGCTTGCGCACTAGTTGGCCATTTATGGCCTACTAGTGTGCAACAAGCAAGTATGCACTCGACAGAGTGCAGTTCTAGTTTTATTATATTATTAATCTTCTTTCTACTTCTTCTTCTTCTAACTCTGACTGGCACACTTCTTAGTCTCACCATACTTTATAGGGTGACGTCATGGCCTGACGTCACGCTGTCAACCGTTTCCGTGGCAACACGAGGTCTATTCTATAATGTTGAAAATGTAATGAATATCTCATTCAGCAAACAATCAATCATACTTAGCATGCCAGAGCAAATTAATCACCAATGAGGGATGCTGATGAGAGTTTGATGAAAATCAAACTATGAACTATGAAGATTAGAGCCTCAGCATCACCAGTTTAGGAAGTTTAACCGAACATTCAGCCAAAATAGCAGGTCTACAGGCTCTTGTTTATTGGATATGTGGAAAAAAAAGGAGCGGACCAAGTTGTTTTTTGGTTTTCAGCCTAGCCAATCTACTGCTGGGTGGCTGGGTGAGTTTGAGCACGAAAACAGCATGGTTGTTTTTCACCACCTAGTGAGTGAGTGAGTACTACCTGTGAGTGGGGAGTGTTGGCTGATGAATGAATATCAACATACATCCTGATACTGGGGGTCAAATTATGCTGTCAAAATATGACCTCCCCCAGTCAAAAAACACTTTGTTTGAAATAGACACTCATGCTTTCCAAGGTGTGATTTGGGCTGGGAGGAGGAGTAGGACTAAGGCCCTATACGTCCTCTCTGGGGGGGGGGGTACTACCTGTGAGTGGGGAGTGTTGGCTGATGAATATCAACATCCTAATACATCCTGATTTTTCACCAACCTAACACACACACAAACACACACGCACATTGACTGTATGGTGATTTCGGGTGTGCCACTACAGTACAGTACTCCACACTGTAACTCGGTCACTTCTTAACCGTTCCTGACGCAGGGTGTTCCTGTGGGTCTGGAACGTGGGGGTCTGGGTTATATAATTTTATTATATTATTGATTTCTACTGCTTCTTCTGACTCTGACTGGCACACTTCTTCGTCTCCTCGCCATACTTTATAGGGTGACGTGACGTCATGGTCAAGTTACAAAGAAGAACATGTGATTTATAATATTAATGTTATATTATCATTAAAATCTTAGTGTATTTATCCTTACAAACCGCCAGTGGGCTCCGGCCCAAAGGTTTAGAACAGCTGGTCTAACGAATTGTTCCTTGCAGCGTTTTAGATGCAGCATTATGGCCAAACACTCCTGAAATACTCTCAAGTATGGGTATGTGTAGGGGCGTAAAACCACAAAGTGCAGCGTTGTCGTGCAGCCTCACATCAGATGAGAATGCGTCTATTCTTTCGCCCTCCATGATAGTTATGTTTCATGACAGAGCTTATGAAAGGCTTGCATTTTGCAATGCCGTTGACATGTCCTTTCAGAGATACTCGATCCGATCTATAGAAATAGCATTGTAATTCTATACTTGAAATACAATATACCTCTAATTTGCCTGTAGTTTGAGGACTTGCTTTGATCACTATATAAAACTTTATGATAGGTCAGGGGACTTTTTGGCCATGAAATACCGTGTACATAGATGTTTGCATTTCTTGCGAGACTGAGTGAAGCCATGTGAAATGTGTGTTGGTCGGACTTATTGGCCCCCTGCTGCCTTCAGTATGGGTTACTGCAGGTTGACTCCTAGATAGCGGAGGCCAAACCCCAGTGGTTGATATCAGGGGGCTTTGGGACATTTTTAACTCCCTGGCCTCTCTATTGTGGCGATGGGTGTGTTCGTCTTTGGTTACAATTGGCGCTAAATGTCTAATTATGTGTGATCCTACAGAACGTTCTTGACTTTCTCAGGGTACAGTAACAGTAACTTAAGGCGGCGCTTGCTCTGTAATCAGTGATGTCAAACACCATATGAGGCACGGTTTCATAGATAAAGCTTAGAGTTGAGCCAAGATCTGGTGGTGAGGAACACACGTCCCTCCTGGTGACAGAGCTTTAATTACGCTACTTTCACACGGGACTCACTGTAAAACCATCTTCTGTGGCAGTATGGTCTGCGGGAGTTTGATGAATTCTCATCTCTTATTGTCAGCCACAAAATGCAGAAAAGTAAGATGTGCCATATAGAAATCCTAGAAATCAGGGTGAATTAACGGAATTGATGTCCTATCATTAACGAACATGGAGGAGTGTTGTTTTAACTATCAAACAGAACTCATTTACGCTATATTAAAACCAACATGGATTATCATGATGCAAAGATCAAACAATAATGTTATACTCATTAGAATCATAGTATTTTGTCAGCTATTTGTCGGGCCCACTTGCAATAGTGACTACATTAAGCCCATAGGTTGAGAACTGCTGCATTATGTAAATGGTGAGATCAATAAATCTCATTGAGGCATATACAGGCTGGCATATAAGGTCAGCTGTGAGATACATTCCTTACTAAGACCAAATATCTTCCCAGCTTTCCATTAGTCAGCAGCAGTGTTTGTATCTACTTCCAGAATTTCAAATGAACCACAGATATATATATAGGTGATGGACTTGAAAATCAAATATGTCTCCAGATTTAGGACCCAGATGGAGAACCACAAATGAACCCTCTGGGAAAGGTACATTACTCTCCACCTGGAGCATGGTAAGGCTCTCGATCTGATAAAAGTAATCACTGAAGCTTCTGCCAAAAACATGTTGGTCGCCTGCATTCACCAGCTTATTTTTCCATTTTCTATAAACACTCATTCTTCATCTAAAATGGTGCCATTAGCCAGGTGGACTACAGAACATTAAGCTAATGTCACTTAAGTAGCTGAGGAATATTTATTATGTGATTTCAGGTCACTTGGGCAGAGAAAAGAGGTCGCACAGCTCAGTCACAACAAAGAACACTAAAATAAAGTACATTTGCATTGTGACTACGAGCTGTGCGACCTCTTTCTCTGTCCAAGTTTATCTGTGGGCACCTCCTTACTATTGGTGTGTGTGCTCCTTGCCTATACTCTTTGTTCTGATTTCAGGTCACTGAAAGTTTCTGTGTACATTATGTATGTTACATTGTTTTAGTTATTTCAGTGAGATACACAAGAAAATTGATTCAAAAGATAGTGGGACACTGACCTTCAGTGTCATGGTGCAAGTAAGGCAGGAGTGAATTAGGACCCAAGCGCAGACAGTGAAGCAGAGGCAGGATGGTACAGGACAGAGGCAAGGGGATTTATTTACAGAAAATCAAAGTAATAACTAGGAAACTACCACTGGGAACTCAAGCTTTAGAAAAGGATAGAAGGAAACGACAAGGATAACCAGACTGAGCACAGTGACTACATTCAACAAACTGGCCAAGAATTGAAAACACAGGGAGTATAAATAGACATGGACTAACTAGACACAGGTGAACTAAACTGACAATCAACACAGGAATACAACTATTGGATACAGGAACAAAACATTGGCAAACCAGGATTGGTGAGACAAGACAGACAGCAGCAACAAGTTAACAACAGAGGAAACTAGGAGACACTAGAACATTACTACAAAAAAAAATGTAACCTTTATTTAACCAGTAAAATCACATTGAGACTGCGTCTCTTTTACAAGTGGGAACTGGCCAAGAGGCAGAAATAAAAATTACACTTCGATACCACATCGTCAATGTTACATTTTGAACCAGCAAATACAACATCCATAATACACCTTAAAGTACCTATGCATAAATACAACAAGTCACCTGTCCTACTGCTTAGTAGCAGTAGCAGGGCAGGCAGGGAGGGCAAAATACACCATAATATAAGGGTATACACATAAGTATAGTATAGTAAAACACTATAAGAGAAAGAAGGAACACAAGCAGACTGCAGGGAGACAATGACACAGATCATGACAGTCAGGTGTACTGACTGTCATGCACTGCACAGATAATATAATGGACATTACTGTATGACTATGTACTACTTTTCTAGCCATTTACAGTGTATGCCTGACATTCTCTCTCTCACACACACACACACACACACACACACACACACACACACACACACACACACACACAGGTCGCATTCACACGTACCAAACACCAATCTAGCAAATGTTTGGTCGTTTTTTTGGGCCACCACAATGCTTTTCCAATGGGAGTCACATGGTTTGATCAAACATTTGTGTTTGATTGCTGATTGCTGGTGGTGTTCTGTCCCTCCCCCCTCATCAAACACAAATGTTTGATCAAACCAATGTGACTCCCATTGGAAAAGTATTGTGGTGGATCAAAAAAACAACCAAACATCTGCTTGATTGGTGTTTAGTATGAATGAGGCCTCACACACACACACACACACACACACACACACACACACACACACACACACACACACACACACACACACAGCAAACGTAGCCATGCAGGGTGTCAACCTGCTCCTTGTGTCTTGCTCACAGGCACTTCTGTCAAGTAGAGCAGAGATTGAAATGAGAACCTTCAGATTCCCAGACAACGTCAGCTCTACCTCCTTATCCTGCCAATCATTTGGAGGCAAATTAAGAATATTTTTCCAATGTATTAAACCTATCTTAAGTACCCAGATCCTGGGCATACGGACAGAGGGGAATAAAATAGATCTCAATGAGCTACACAGTATCAGTCCTCTAGTGTTATGACTTAGTCTATGCCATATGTCTTGGTGCCAGATCACTGGGTGAGTGTACACTACAGTATGTGGTCACTATCATCCCTGTAGTGTCTCCAGTGGGTCCACCTACGCATTTCCACCAGTGGCACTTTAGAAAGCCATGAAAATGAGTGTCAAAAAATAGATATGTTTTGATCATCCTCTTCTGCTATTTATTCCCATACATGTTCTGTTACAGCTATAGCATTAGCTTTGCCAGGGAAAGTAGAAATTAAAGAAAGTTCAATCGTTTTAGGTTTTCCGCTACCTTACCATTATTGCTACCAAAAAGGGCTGCAAATTGAGATTCCCCTTGTCTCAGCAACCACTAAGAGACTGAAAAATGCGTCATAGGGGACATGATGCAGTAATTTGTGGCTGTGACTCTATAAATATCGGCAATGCACAGCAGAGCATTGTGCATTTATTTTTTCAATGGGCTTTACTCATCAAGCTACCTGCTGATTGCAGATTCTGTGGTCAGAACATTCATTTGTCCCTTTCAGTAACATACCATTCAGTGCATACAACTTACAGGAATAAGAAAATCATGCTGTGACAGCTTGCATTTTGCAGAATTACAGCACTTATGTTGCGTTCACACGGGCAGACGCAAAGATGCAATCTACCAATCGTTGTCAATTTTGAGCGGCTACATGTGGCTGTGAATTTTCATGTCGCTTCAATTGACAATAATGGTAGACTGCATTTTTTACATCTGCCCGTGTGAACTCACTATTACTGTACAGTTGTGACATTCTTTTTTAGCACCGGTTGCTATATGGACTTTTAGTTTTAACCTATAAAACATGAGAGATTAACCACATGAAACTTGTCGTCCTTATTCTGGGGTGAACATTAAGTGATATTGCACATACATGGTCAACTAGTGGCCCGGGGGCCACATGCGGCTCCCACCATCACTTAATGCGGCCCTCAGGTTAATATCAGAATACTGATATATTATTATTGTCAGTTTTGAGCTTGTTAGATCGGCTATTTTTCCTACAAAAGTAATATGCAATGTGGCCCTCTGGAGTGAGTGTGGAAATATAGTGGCCAAAGTTGCCCATCCCTGATATAGCAGATCTGCAAGCAGTGAACTGATTTGGTGTAGAGGGGAAAATGTATGTATGTAGGCTATGTATGTTTCGGAACCCTCGATTAAGCTTTTCTCAAGTTTGGACATCGCTTACCCTAGGGCAGTGATACTCAACCTCAGGCCCGCGGGCCACATCAGGCCCGCGGGACCATTATGACTGGCCCACCAATGAAAATCTAAAAAAAAAGAAGAAAAAAAAATCTGGAAAATGAAATAAAAATAAATAATTCTGAATGAAGTTATCTTTAATTACATTATTATAAGTAATACTATTAGAGTTGTACTATTACTCGAACGAAAATAAAAGCTTGGGGGGGGGGGGGAGATGCAATGCAAATGAAAGACATATACTGTGTATCCCTATTCCCTGACATAATTTTATAGCTAAACGGACAGAATTCTATTTTATTTGAATGATGAAACCTAGCTGCCATTAATAGTTGGAAATGGAAATTGCGGAAATTGCGGAAATGGAAATTGCGGAAATTGTAATTGCGGAAATTGCGGAAATGGTGGAAATTGAAATTGCGGAAATGCGGAAATGGAAATTGCGGAAATGGTGGAAATGGAAATTGCGGAAATGGTAATTGCGGAAATGGCGGAAATTGCTCTTCACTTATAGCTATCTATTTTCAGGTAGATTGTTTTATTTTACTCAGTCAGCCATATCACTACTCATTTTTTTTCATGGACAGACAGACAGGCAGGCAGGCAGGCAGGCAGGCAGGCAGGCAGGCAGGCAAAGAGCTACTCATGTTATGTTATTATGTTATTATAACAGCTACTCATGTTATGTGCAATAATTTGTGCAGTTATGGAAACAGCTCTTTGTGTTTATGCAAGAAAATGTAACACATTTATTTATTTACATATTGTGTGCATGCACATTGTACTTTGATACATTTTGCGAAAATAAAGCAATTGAAAGAGAGAAGTTATCAAGTATCATTAATGTCGTAATTTTATCTACTGGCCCCTGGCCCCTTGCCATTTTTGTAATGTGGCCCACAGGTAAATCTATTTGAGTATCCCTGCCCTAGGGTCCCTAATCGGTTATTCCACTCTCCATGGGATGCAGATGTACTCGCACCGACGACCCTGCCCTGGTGCGGCAGGTGGTACAAGGGGAAGTCAATAAGGAAGTCAAGGAAGAGAGAGGAGAGAGAATTTCAGAGAAGCCAAAACTTAAAAAAAAATACTTAACGGCATCGGCGGTTAATGCAGTTTCTCCCACGTTTCCGTTGTCTCCTATAGCCGCGTTATGCATCTTTGAAACACCTTTGAACGGAGGGTATGTACATCTGCATCCCATGGAGAGTGGAATAACCGATTAGGGACCCTAGAGTAAGCGACGTCCAAACTTCAGAAAAGCTTAACCAAGGGTACCGAAAGGGGCTAGGTCTAGGATAGACCGCTGGGGGACTCATATTATCACGTCGGTCAATGATGTACCGGTATATGGGTTTAAGTGATTATGTTCTTTTCACAGTATAAAATAGGTGACTTTTAACAAAAAACAACACAAGGAAATGTCTCAGCTGAAAACCAGACAGCCAAGCTCTGTGCAACTGTCTCAAGGACAAGAAGTCTTCACTTGCTACTCTAAAACTGTTATAGCATTCACATGTAAACAGTAACATTCTGCAATCCAGACAGCCGACTTCATTTTAAATTTAGACAAGTGCAAGAAGAAAATGTTCTTCCGCTGAGCCTGTGGTGTTGTGGATATTTATAATGGGAGACCAATGTCTGGATACCCACCATACTTTCTTCCATAACTGTTGATGTTTGCATCCATCCCATTCCCTCATGTGTGAAATGGCCATCTGGCTAGAGTCCTACAGAGATCTAAGGCTCCAGGGAAGCTGTTCGCCAGCCTGGACCAAGCCTACCCACTCACAGAACACCAGATTGCAAGAGCATGACATTCTCATAATGTGCAGAACCTGATGGCTTTTTCTGCTGCAGATTTCTACTTCATAGGCAGTACATGTCTATACAAAATTAGGAAAACTGATACATAGCGAATGTCTGAGTCTATGTTTATCCTGTGCATATTGCCATTAACCTGGCTCAGTGACAAATTCAATTTAGGATTTCCTAAAATTTAAATTACGTAAATATCTTGAGATGGTAGTTACTGTACATTACAGTAGCTGCTTCCACATTTGACCATGAGAAACCATCGGCACGTGTTTTGTTTCTATTTGAGTTTCTGTTTGCGGCTGGTCAACATCAAAGATGAGAAGAAAACATTTTTGGGGGCTGTTAAGGCCACAAGTGTTCAAAACAACATTAGCCTGCCATGGGGACATCTGCTAGGGGAGGGCAGTGTGGATGTGATTCTACCCAATGCCGGGTCCACCCAGTGGTCAAGGGTCATCAGGCACGGCCCAGCATTTAGCCACTCACAGAGCTCCAAGCCATCACAAGTCAGCACACACAGTAAAATCCTCAGTGTTAATAGACAGGTTTTTGGTGTGATGGCAGACCCTGAGGGAACTCATTCAAAGTAGAAAGTATAAAATGATACAGAAGAAAGGTGAGAGCAGTGTACTGTATTTTTCTCTCTGTCACAGACATTGTTTCCAAGTATAACCATATGAAGAGCTCACTTTCAGAATAATTGTACAAAGTCATTGATTAGTCACGTTACAAGGTTACAAGCTACACAGTAGTCTTTATTGTGCTGTTTTACCTGAATATCTTCTATAAACAATTTGATATTCTCACAATGCTTTGTATAGCAGTTATATGTTCAAGTCTTAAAATAAATCTTCTGACCAGGCTCATGCATACAAGTAAGGTCAGGTGAGCAACAGGTTGGCTATAATTCACTGCATGTCTAGAGCACAATAATTCACTCACTCCAGGCCAAAAACACTTGCACTCATAGACAGGCAGTGCAGCCTGATACACAACTCAGTCTACTGTTCCAGTTCCCAAGGCGTCTCCTTAACTCTTCCAAAAAAGTATCAGCATAAAGAATTGCGTGCAGTTATGGTTAGCCTTAATGACTGAATTGAAACAGAAATAGACAAATACATCTTGTGTCTGGTGTCCCTACATCTGACCTAATTACATGTGTTTAAGTTTATTTACAACAGCATTTCCATACAGTACTTCTGAATCGACTGGGGTGGTGTGTTATTATTTGCTGTACACTTCTGTGAGGTTCCATAATGATAAGGAAAAATGTGGGTGACATGTCAGAGGAAATTCATATACACATACAGACATGTTATTTTGTGTGATTTAGAAGACAAAAAATCAATTTATAAGAGAAATGAACTAAACCATGGTGGTGCATATGAAACTCTTGTAATAATTTGCACTTCATCAACATATTTACTCTTCATTTAAGCCTGTAATTGTGATTTCTTTTAAGTCGTAGATTTATATTAATACATCAAGCGGCGGCTGAATACAAGTCGCTCACGTGTACTAGGTTGTTGACACTGATGTTCTATTTTCATCCCCATGCGTACAAATATACATAGTCGGTGGAAACCATGATGGTAGGGGTGCATATACAGCGAGGGAGGATGGTCAAATTCCCTCTGGTCCGCAGGTTGACCAGTGGTGGTTTCCATATAAAAACCCACGGCTCATCGTTGCCCCCGAGTGTCCCCCACACATGTTCACTTTATAGCCACTGCTGTCTCTATACAGTGCTCAAGGAAATGGCTCAGACATGCCGCCCTGAAAAAAGTGCATCGCTTGCTTTTCTGTTTTTCGAAACCAGTTATTTACACAATATATTTTCTTTTTCCAATTAAGGAACGTGTCTAGTCCACAGCCTGTGAATTGAGTCTTTGTACTGCATGTGCATGGATGATGTGCTTTAATGTGGTATAATTATTGGTTAAGTAGCACTTATCTGGCCAAATATAGACATGACTCACAATGTTCAATGACGTTGACACACACACACACACACACACACACACACACACACACACACACACACACACACACACACACACACGCACACACACACACACACACACACACACACACACACACACACACACACACACACAATCAGTCGTTGGTCCTTCAGTCTCTATGACTTTGTGCAGCCACTGCAATTTTTGTGGATCAGCTCTCCCTTCAGGCTACAGACAAACTGTGGCTCCATGATGTGCTTCTGACACACCGTACACACATGACCCTTGTCCACTCTCACCATCGTTTTGGAGGCCTGAGTCTGAAGGGGAGATGGGAAGTGACAACGTGTTCAGAAACAGGGAACAACAATACAGCAGGAGAAGTGGGGGGAAATAATAAAAACGTACCCAAATGGCTTTGTATCTGAGAAGCTCGGCTTGGGCCAAACCCCTCTGCACTCCTCCCATCCTTCTCTTGTGGAAGGTCTCCCTGAGGGACCCCAGAAGGAACTGTGAGACCAGCTGGACTGACCAGGAGTCAGGCAGGAACTGGATGACCGTCTCTGGGGCAAAGACCTGAGAGTTGTTGTTCAGCAGATCTACAGCAGCAGAGGCCATGTCCACGGCACTCAGGTAAATGTTGAGCAGGGTGAGCAGCAGGGTCTGTCTGCATTCTGTACTCTGGCCCTGGGCAATCCTGTGGCAGTAGACCTCTGCAGCCTGGGGGTCTCTCTCCTGATCAACTAGGATCTGGAGAGCCAGTGAATGTTCACCTGCCTTACCCAGAAGGATGGCTTTCTCCATGTGAAGAGCTGTTGGTTCTATTTGCTCTGTGATGAGAGACGATATGAAGGGCTCAATTACCAAAATGCTGTGTTCCCATCTTCCATACTCATTCATTCAAGAACAAGGGAAACAGAGCCTCCAGGTGGAGGTGGCAAAGAGGTGCAGTTGTATGTGACAGCAAGAGGAGCAATAGTGGAAGAGTGGAGCTTAAATAAGCGCCAAATTGGTCAGCTGCCTGACATGTCATAGTTACATACATACACATAACCCACATAGTGGTGCGTGCAGGTAAGTCACTCGACTATAAACTAGCTTGCAAGCTACTCATCATTGTATTATTCAACCTGTAAAACTTACACATAATCCAGGCTGTAAAGTTTGACCTTCCAAAGGGAGAATCTCTTTCATAATTCAGGTACAACGTTTGGTACTATGTTCACAAACCATATATAGTAGAAACATCATAGAATAATGAGTTCCATAGCAGCTGCTGTAGTTTCTCTCTGGTTGCCCCAGAATCTGAATCTTCCTTATGGATGACTTGAGATATCTGGGTGACATATGCCAGGGCCAAAATGTTGTGATGTCTTTCCTCCTTGGGGCAGATCAGGGTATACAGTAATTTGTACGTTAGTCAGTGTACTGTATTGTTGATAAGTCCATTTTGACAATAGATTGATATGAGCCCATAGTGAATGGAGCTGTACGTTACTAACCTCACTGTTCAAGTCGTGAATCAAGAACTCCAGATACAGCATCATTGCCAGTGGGTAGGCCTCCAGGAACGTGAGGATGTCTTCTCTCTCAAATGTGTCTTGATCATCTGGATGACGCCTGGTGAAAATCTGAGCTCCTAGCTTTTTTTGTTAAAGGAAAATCAGGTAATGTTTAACAATACATAACTGACTGACAAATTAAACTGTCATTTGTGTTTAGCTTTTCCACATCTGATTGATAAAGTGTTGGTAGATTACATTTCATTCAGTTCTTAGATTGTCCATCAAGTTATATTGTGAAACTCTGCCCCCTGCAGTCAAACTCAGGAAAAAATCAACTGAACCACCTCTTGGTTTCTCTGCAGTGCCCATTCTGCAAACATCCACACCACATCTCTGTCTTTGATTTGACTGAGAGTATACACTATGTGCTCATATACATGTGCACATGTGTTGTCATCATAGTGGCCATCTGCAATCTTTGCCCAAGTCTGTAGGAATATAGCAGAGATATATTAACTACACAACACAACACAACATACAGTATTTTACGTTTTAATACTACAATATACAGTACATTTGTTATGTTCTTAGAGTCAAAGAACGCTAGAAAAATAATCTTGACTGGGAGGTTACCTTGATTGCATTGGCTTGCTGCCTGTGGCTCTGATAGAGTAAGCCTAGAACAAAAAATCTGGAAATGAGAAAATAGTTCCATCAAAAGTCACACAAATGACTGGAATCATATACACAACTTTTGCTGGATAAATCTTATTTAGCCTATGATTACATTAAAAGGAACCTCTTCATTGAAAGAAAACCTCTCTGTCCCTCGAGAAGCGCATTTAAAGCTCAGTATTACAAATAAGCAATTTGTGACTTTATTCTGACCTCTTATGCTGTTCTAGAACAGGAACGCAGTAGTCCAGCCTACAAGCATTGGGCAATGCCACAAATTCCCCCAGGTTCTCATTGTCTCCGTGCTCTGTGTATAGCCACACGAGGGCGCAATCCACCTCCTCTCTGCACAGTAGGCCCTGCTCTGTCCCTCTAACCGCCTCGAGAAAATCACAGAGGAAACCCAGGTAATGATGAAATGTGGTACCGTCCTCTTGTCTTAGCATGTGGAGGTCCCTGGCTTTGCTCCATCGGACCAGCTGGGACTGAAATGCTTCACAAAGACTTGACTCCATGCCTGGGTAGAGGCTAATGATTTCTCTGGGGTCCAGCTCACCTTTACTGCTCAAAATGCAATTAGTTTGTTTTCATCTGTGTTAATACTTGGCATTGATATAGTATTCAAGATGGTTATTTGTATGAACTGTCATTCCGTAAAAGAAAATGACTAAACCACAGTGTGTTTGGGGACTTGAATGTGAAACAGATATTACAGAATGACATGCATGCACAAGGATTGTACTCTTACATGAATAGATCCCTGGCTTCTGAGAAAGCCTCCTGGTAAAACTGAGCAAATCCAGCCATGCAAGTGATCATCTTATGTAGCTCCTGCCAAGTGAAAACATTTTCTCTGAATGGACACATTTAGAAAAAGTATATTATATATATATTTTTTTAAAGCATGAATATTTGAACCCAAATTGAGAGGACACAAGCGTTTGTGGCTGAGTTTAAATCTCAAGGGCAATACTTCTGATCCTGGCAATCCAAATGCTACATCAAAAAAGCTTTTACTGCGCAGACAAATCATAATGAATGAATAATGAGTCATGAGTATTTTAATTCAAGTGTCCTCAGCTCAGCCTCTGACCCGTAACCTTTACCACCTCACAGATTGCTGCAAATCTCAAACACCATCTGTTGTTCTCAGATGTACTCGCCATATCAGAGAATAATACACCTACCAAACTCAGCATATACGAAATACCGGCATATACCGTATTCCACCTGCTCATCATACAGTATATAATTGTATCCTACAGAGATGGAATGTCAATATGATATTATGTAGGCTACGTTGCAAAGCAATGTAAGACAGTTTTAGTCAAATGTGCATATTATCAACACATCAGAGCTTACGGTCACACTAAAGCGCACACGTCTGAGATGGTGTAACTATAGCAGCATCTGATGGTGCATAGTGTGTGTGTGTGTGTGTGTGTGTGTGTGTGTGTGTGTGTGTGTGTGTGTGTGTGTGTGTGTGTGTGTGTGTGTGTGTGTGTGTGTGTGTGTGTGCGTGCGTGCGTGTCCCTATTTTCTGTTGAGGCAGGCAAGGGAAATGGGAGATTAATGCTTCATCTAGTTTCCCCATAGAATTTTATTTTAACAACCCCTGGGAGGAAGTACATTAAAATGAATGTTTGTACTTTGTTTGAGACCTAGTTTTCACATTTACTCCCTGCTGTGCATCTTTTCATTTATTTATATGAGGTATATGTACTACGTAGTAAATTGATACACTACGTTTTCACTTTTCAGACAGCATTATGCAATGATTCAATGAAAGACCCCAGCAGATGCACTGCATTCTACCTTGTATGAGTCTGGTAGAAGATGGTTTTGAACTCCATCCAGCAACACCAAGGCCTCCTCCACCCTCTCATGTTTTACCAGAACCTGTATCTGCTCCTCTAAGGGCACTAGAGACAGGTTGAATATGGCCCTGTCTGTGAACACCAACACACCATCTGAGACAGAAAGGGAGATAAGATATTTTGGACATAAACAAAACCTGCTTAATTAAGGAAACAAACAAAATGCATTAATACATACACATTTGGCAGTTGGTTGGTTTTGCAGTCTGCCATGATTATGTAATATACTGTATAAGATTCCAAACTCCTTGACAAAGTCCTTGATAAGTCCAGTAGTGTGTACTGTAGGTGCAAAATGGCGATACTTAACTGAAAAAGCATCCGTGTTAATTTAGATTTTTGTGTAGGCTACTCAAAATTAGCAGATATACTGTACAAGCTCACAGAGCTTGTACATCTGCTATTTCTTTTAATTGAAAGATCTTGAAAGTCTTGCTACTGATTTAGCACCTGCACCAGGCCTTAATGGGTTATACAAAGAATTGTTATTTTTGGCAAGCAACATTGTCACAGATAAGAATATATTAGGCAGTCAGAATCAGAGTAGAAGGGAAGCTGAACACAGTGCCCTTCCACCAGTCCTAGCAGGTGGCAGCAGTGCCAGTGTACCTGACGTAGTGCGTAGGCCCGTGGCCCCATTCACACACACAGTCTGTTTGAGCTGCTGATCCAACACGCTGTAGACAGACAGAGCTTGGGGCTGCAGGGCCAGGATGTAAGGAAAACACACTCCCGCTGCCAGTACCTCCTCGGGCCACGGGAGGGGAGGGCGCTGGCATATCCCCGTCTCCATCACAAACATCCCTGAGGGAAGAGGACAGAGGAATGATATATCTACAAAACTAATACCCCCTAGCCAGATGGATATACAGTATGTGATGTTATGAGGCGTAATTCACAATACATCAAAAATGAGACAAGAGTTAGCTCTTGTCCATGGCTCTAATGCCTTCATTAGATTAGAGCTATGTTACTCTTCTCTTCCTGTGCTCGCATGAAATGCAACCAGTCCTCTGTAGCGAAAATATATAGAATGTTTTATCTACTCACCAATACAAAGGCGGCTTGTGATCCCCCCACCACATGTATAAAATGCACTTTTTGGACAGATTTATTTTCTTTTATTTATTTATTTTGGAGTTTGGAAGTGCTCGTTGTATATCACTCAATGGCCCATGCGTGCCACCTGTTTTTGAACCACCTGAATTTGCACATAATGCAGGAGGCAGCAGGAGGTTGCTTTACTGATAACGAGCGCTTCCAAACTATATAATAAATCACCTGCAAGGTATTTCTTGACAGGAAGTAGCTCATAACATGTCTACAGTGGATTTCTATGAAACAAACACTTTTCACACAAAGAAAGAGGATATTTCAAGCTTTTCGTACAGCTGCAATGTTGGTGAGTTTGACGTTGTTTAATACAATTAGATAAGACTTTTCTGTTTGGATGAATGAGCTGTCAATGGGAAGTTGCACCTAGTTAGCACCTTGCTGGCAAGATGGCAGCCATGTGCATAAGGTCAATGAGATTTTCTCTTGGCAATATCGGTAGAGGGCGCAGTGGAACTAAAAGTATTTTTCTTCTGGTGAAAAAAAAAAACCCTTTCTGGCCAAAAAGTGCATTTTATATGTGTGGTGGGGTAAAGTAGCCGGCTCTCTAATAACACAAGCTGCCTTTGTATTGGTGAGTAGGTAAAACATAGTCCCATAGCCTTAATGCAACGGCAGCAAAGGGCATAGGGTTATGGACCAGAGCTAGGACAGGGTAATGATGCATGGCCTCAAGTAGTAGTTCACAAATATTTTCACGTCAAGGACCCCCAAATGTATGTATTTGGCCACGGACCTCGATTTGAAAAGATTTTCTGCCAGGGACCCCTATAAGTGAAGATTTGTCAACCTTTGTCAAACTTTTTTAAAGTAGCAGAGAAATTAAATAGGGCTTAAGTGTTTACAGCCCTACAGCACAGCAGCATGTGCTGTAAACATTCTGACAGCTCTTACCTAAGGATCCAGGCCCATTCAGCAGGAATTCTCCCTTCTCCGCCACGACAACGATGACATTCTGCCTATTATGATTGTGGGGGAAGAGCTCCGTGCTGCTCTCAGTCTCATAATCATGGAGCAGGTACCTGTCGTTTGTTGCAAGGCACAGACTAGTGCCGTCCACAGCCAGGGCCACCGGGTCCTGGAGGAGCTGAATCTCCTTCATCACATCCCACCTGTCCACCCCCACCACGTGAATCCTGGCCACTTTTCTCCTGCTGGACGTGGTCACCATCTCCACGCACACCGAGCGGTGGGCCGAGGGCGATGACCTGCACACCTCAAATAATGACACGTGTTGGATCTTCTTCAGGTTGGAAACAGGCTCTAGGGAGAACATGTTGAGGGCGCTGACCGACCGGTCCCACAGAACCAGCAGGTGGTTCAAAACTGGTACCGTTCTCAACCTGGTCACTGGAACGCTGCTCGAGCCTAGTTTTCTCCCCCTGCCTTCCCTGGTTCTGTTCTGGCTGAGGTCCAGGTCTCCATTTGTGCTGATGGGAAGGATCAGATGTTGCACCGTTGAGTCTTTCGTTCCTATGTAGAGATTCCGCTCACAGCACTCAAGGCACTGGATGCTGCATTTGTCCTTTTCTTTTGGGGCTGTTTGCTTTTCATAGACACACACTTGCGTGAAAGGCCTCAAAGTCATTGTGGCCGAGATGATTCTCTGTTTTAATTCCGGAAAGCAAAAGCAGAACCCAGTGGTTTTCAATATAGAGGTTTTCAAATGATTTAGCAGAAATCAGGAAGTGAGCAGCAGGAATACAGACCATCAATTATGTCATTGCATGGGTAGAATCTTAGTAATAGCAAGGAAGCACAAAAAGAGATTCACAACGTAATAAAATGTCTTTGTATTGAGTTCAAATGAAACCCATACCTCCCTGAAGATCCCTCTGAATGTTTGTGATCTCAGCTACATTGTAAAGTGAGAGGCTGCATGACCTCCTCATGTGACTCTACCCTGACAGGAAGTCTGTGTCAGCAGTTTACACCACACAGCCCTGTCTGCAAGGACAGTTACACAATCCCTCCATCCCTTTGACCAATAACATTCTTTCACAAGGATCAAAACAATGCTTATGGTCAACATAGATAGGTGCCCACAGAGTTCACAGTGACTTGTAGTTCTGGCCTTGGCCTGGGCCAAAAATGATCCTGTGGTCAATGGATGATGTTAAAGTTGAGAGTATTATGGGAATGATCCAAGAGCCCAAGTAAACATATTATGTTTACAATGTGAGCAATTTGTCAATCATAAAGTGTGGTCAGCTATGTTGTGTTATTCATAATTTTACAATTAAAACCATTAAACCTTTCAATTTTTTACTGATGACTTGGTGTGGTGACCTGACCTCAATACGTGGCCGTGAAAAGCAGAACAGAGATGATTTATTTATTTGTATAATTAAGTGCTTATAGGAATGGAACAGTATTGTCCAAAAACAAGTCAATCCCAGAATGGTACCTGTAACTTTGCTTTCTCTCCTGCAAGTACTCTTCTGCATACTGTACTAATATACCTGCTGAGACATTCAAATAATCTGAAATGTATAGGCTTTTTCTCTGGGTGGCATCATTGCAACAAAATGTTATGTTAATCTTACACTAGACACATTGAACACAGTGGGGAGCCGAAACAGTCTGCCTACAGTAGGGAACTATTCATAATCTAAGTATACTGGTATGCAGACAATAGTATTTATATATATTATGCAGGGTCAACCAGTAGCAAAATCTCTCCAACAGTCCCATACAGCAAAACTAAGAAAAACAGCCCAGAGTCTAATTAGCTATAAATTAGCTCTTCCATACATTCCCTCTTATGAATAACCTAAACTATCACATACTGCACTGTAGGTACAGGTTGTACAAGTACAACACAAATAAATGGGCATCCATACATAAAACCCCAATAATATAGGGTTGTTTTATATTATAAAATCAGATTGTTATTGCCAGTGAACATGACCAAAACACCCCTCCTCCTAGTCCTATACAGCACAGTTGTCACCCTCCAATCTAGCCTGGTTAATAAACCAGACCGAATCAGCCGTTGGCAAAAAAAAATTGCCAACGAATGACTAGCAATCAATTTCCTTCTCCTAAAAATAAATAACATATTTAAAACCATTGCAGTTCTTGTGAGGTTACTTACAAATGTAGTCATGGAGATGTAGCCTACACAATCGTGATGTTAAGATAATTCAATACAGTCTTGAACTGAGACTTCAAAGAGCCAGCTTGACTCTGATCCACACGGTATCCGGAGAACTCGCCAGTTTACCAACTCGCCGCGATTTAGTTTTACTTCACCTTAATTTAAATTGAATTGAATTGAGAGAGAGAGGATAGTTCTTTAGAGTTAACACTAGAGAAAGTAGGAATGCTAAAAGTTTAAACACCAAAGTACCGAAACAATGTAATTCATTAGTAAACACGACACTGGAGCTTTCACGACTCATCTCACTATAACTAGCCCCGTCACAAAATGTGGAACGCCCTACCAACAGTCATTAAGACATGTGAATCCCTTGACTCCTTCAAAACCACTCTCAAAGGGCACCTATACGGACGGCTGCAATTCGAAACAGGCCCCCGTAAAATCTGAACATTGCATGGATGCACCTGGGACGTATCCTCAGTGATGTATCCCAAGGTCATCAGGGTTTCGGGTCTCTCGAACATCATACCCCTCACTCAGGCGACCCAGCCGGGGTGATCAAGTCCCGACTTACGTCCCAGTAGCTACCCTCAATCAGTCCCACTAGGGCAAAACCAGGGCCACACAATCCATTGGAACTACTCCAGAACAACTATGCCAGGGCTGGGAGGTACGCTTCTGGCGCATGGAAGGACTAGGCTCTATGGGTTGACACCTGTCCGGGCCCCTCCTACATCTCACCAGGTCCGCTCCTGCTCACACCAGGCCCAGGACCTGTGTGTTGCACCGGAGTCCCAGCACCATGAGACACTTCATTCAGGAGTGGTGGGCAATGGTTCCGCAGATGTAGATGACCTGAGTAGTGGAAAAGGTCATCTCTCAATACAGATTCAGAGCTCCGCAGCTGTATAGCCCCTAGCCTACAAGCCATAGCGATACTAATATCACTGTGTGGATCTTCGGCTGTGAAGTCCTCCCACAATTGAGAGGAGCCAGACTTAATCTGCCTGGGGCAATATGCATTGCAAAGGCAGACGAAGGCTGGCTATGCAAGGCTATTATGAGTATCTGTCTGCAATTCCTGTTACGTGTAGTTTGTTGTTAGTACGAATGTAAAGAAAGACACACCACCAGAAGAGGTGGGCTGAAGGAGAGTGAACGGGCCGACATCCGGTTTCTACACACGGACGCGGGTGTTTTTCTTTTCTTTTTTCCATTTGATGGGTTCCAAGATTATGGAACAGATGACAACATCCGTCATTGGGAACACTTTAAATTGCCCTTTGGAATAGGACTCAGTAAAGAAAGACGGGGAGATGCAAGGACTGGAGGATTTTAAATTGGCATGAATCACATGCATATCTCACATGGGCACATTATATTTTTCTTAATTGTTTGTTGACAAATTGAAGGAATCTTTTAGAATAAAATGAAATGAAATTGCTTTTGAGACATATAGCCATCAGGAACACAAACATAACAATAGTAATACTTGTCATTTAAGTAACATGTCAACTACATCTAGGTAATACGTTTAACATGATTTACACAAGGTATTAGATTATCATGGATGAGCAAAGAGCATTTACATGCAGAACTATGATGTGTGTTCAAACAATGGGAACCAATGCAAACCCCATGCTGTGGCATACAGTACGTGAGTACGTAGTGGCAAATAAGAATGACTGAATTTTAGACACAAACCATATGTAAAGCAATCATTGGTTGTCAACATAGACATGTCCTCTATACTACTTGTATATGAGCAAAGAAACATGGAAGTCTCTTTCATTATGAACATTTATTGAGAATGCCACATTACATTCCTTTAAATTCTTTAAGGTATTTAGAACACGTAAAACAGCACATGGTGTTTCCATGGTTGTCATACACCAGGGGTGCCCAAAAGGTAGATCGCGATCTACCAGTAGATCACAAAGGCTGTGCAGGTACTGTAGTAGATCACAGGACATGTCCCTAAAGAATATTTAATTTAAATATTTTTTTTGGAATCTGCCACTTGAGTTAAAGGTGACTTGATTGATTGACAATGCAATATTTTGTTTTCAACAGTGTTGCTGTGCACAAATTAAATACAGAAACCCCCTAACTATTAGATTTCTCCCCCTCTATTTCCAGTGCATTTGTCCTATATGTATTGCCAGAGCCCCTATTTTAAAGCCCCCTCAGGTACATAATTTAAACTATTTTCACCAATGGTGGGTAGATCTTGTTGAACTGATCATTTTTAAAAGTAGCTCTCACGTCATAAAGGTGTGGGCACGCTTGTCATACACTGTCAAATTCCAAGGGTCAAAAGTGTGCATGGGCCATTTTTATATTCTCTTGACAGTAAAATTGACACTCTGAATTTTACATTGTACCGGGATATGCAGTGACATTTATTATAATATGCATAATTCACCAGCTTGGTTGTTGGCTTTGCTAATGCAACAGCCAGAGGAAATATTCTGTGACCCTTAGTAAGCATTATAATTACATCATGTTCTGATTCCATGAGGGAGAGAGACCCCACGGAAGGAGGATCACTTCTCTCTGCCACAGTCGGTGCACAGGAGGTCGTCTCGCTGGGTGAGGAAGCCGCGTCCCACAAGAGAGACAGAGCAGTGCACGCAGATAAAGCACTCACTATGCCACTGCCGCTCCTCGAAAGAAATATACTTGGCCCCCGCCAGACCTGTTACACATTAAAACAGAGACAGATAGAATCAGATATGTATGAAAAAATGCAACACACACACACATGCATGCATAACGTACAAATGTCTGCTTGCACGTGCACGCATGTGTGCAACATGGGCACATAGCCACACACACACAGACAGCAGACACCCACATACACACAGATGCACAGCCATCTGTTTGTACAGTATATGCTTGCGCACAAGTCACAAGCAAGTTAATTTAGGATCTTCACCTTGTGTAGTTGGTAGCCCCTCCCCCCATCTGTAAATAGAGGCTCTAAATCTAAGCTGTGGAGTTCCGTGAGAGGTGTCAAAATGAATGAAAGCATTAGCACAGTCTGTGACTCACTGGTGATGGGCTTGGTGCAACCCACGCACTTCTTGGCGTAGAGGTTGCTGAAACAGTCCAGGCAGTAAGGATAGTTCTCTCTAGAGGTGAAGCGCAGTCCTGACAGCTGCTTCTTGCAACCAATGCAGAGAAAACAGTCACGGTGCCAGGGCTTGTCTTGGTAGGTCACCCCACCTGTTGTTATGGCCTGAGGGAGATACAAAAGAAAGGCGAAGAGCAAGCAACTCTTTAGTGTAGAAATGGATTCATTAACACAGAGGACTTTACTGTGTACACACGTAATTGCACGTATACACTGTACACATACACACACGCAGAGGCTTTAGCCACCCCCTTAGTATTCAGACACAGTACTGTAAGCAACATAAAAAATGCCGGACAGCGTGGGAGATTTATAGCAGCAGTCAAAATAAATACAACAATGGGCCATAAACTTACTTTCTTACAGGCACAGCACTGGTAGGCAAACTGCTTCTCGAAACAGGGCACACAAAAGAAGCTGGTGTCTTTGGGGATGAAGGACTTTGTTCCTATTGGCTGCTGGCAGCGGTGGCACAGGAAGCAGGTCTCATGCCAGCTGTTCCCCTTGTATTCCATTTTGCGGGAACCTGGCACAGGGGAGAAAGGAGCAGCTTAGTCAGCATATGGTACCTCAGTGGCAGTAACACATTCTGACCATAAATAGACCACCTCTATACCTGTAGGGTTAGGCAGGACAATGTAATCCAAATAATCTAGTATGGGACGAAGATGAGGTAATCGTTGCAATGAACTAAAAGGTCTGACGTAATTTTGCTTCAAATTATCGGAAAGAGAATTTTTATATTTCATAAAACATATTAATATTATCATTAATATATCCATTATTAACGTTGAATTTGGAGTTGCTTTGGAATTTGGAATCTTTTGTCATTCATCTAATATTATAATTGATCAAAATAAACAAGAAATGTATGCTCCTCTCAGTGCAGATCACAGTCAGACGGAGGACGGACAAAACATAGGGCTCCATTTTCGTCCAAGCTTTCCAACTACAGTTTCTGGGGATTTAGTAGTGGGGAAGGGGTGTTCACCCACTAAAGTTGGTATTTTGGTTACCTGTCCAAATCCCTAAAACACCTCTGTTACCCGTTACATTATGCATAGGTGTGGTTTGGGCGTTACAATAATTAAACCAATCACTGGCATAATAGATAGCGGGTGACCCTGGACCAAAATACCATTTAGGTACAGAGCTCCTACACTAGTAATCTTCGGGCAGCGGCTGACTTGCGGCGGCGACAAATGGAGCTCATAATATCTGCCTTTTAAAAATGTTTTTTTTGGGGCTTTCACCTTTATTTTATATTTTTTATAGAGGGACAGACAGTATAGGCTGACAGGAAATGGGGGAGAGAGATGGGGGAGTGACATGCAGTAAGGGCCGTCGGGATCGGGAGTCGAGCCTGCGGCATGCTGCCAGACTCGGGCTACCGGCCAAGGTGCCTGGACCGCTGAGCCACGGCCCAGGCCTAATATCTGCCATTTCTTTTTTTTAAAGACTTTATTTTTATTTTTATTGATGCAGCAATGAATAAACATATATACATGTACATTTCTTTCTGTTTGCCTCTGCCTTCGATTTAGTTATTTTTACTTTTCTCTTTTCGTCTGCACTGTAAATGTGTATATTACATTTGACTTATTTTGTTTCATGCATCCTAATGTGATTTACTGATTTTATAATTGTATTATTGTGTTTCCTTTGCTTGATGTTATGTGTAAAGCACATTGAATTGCCTTGTTGTTGAAATGTGCTATACACAGACAATTGCCTTGCCTTGACTTTACTCTGAGAGGTAAAGTGTGCCATACCTGGCATAACAGTTTTCTTGCAGGTGTTACACTTGGAGGAGTGCTCTTGGGAGTAGCACTCTGTGCACATCAGGAGCTCATCCTTGCTAGCAAAGGCCTTCTCCACCAGAGAGCGGCTGCATTTGACACACTTAAAGCATTGCTCGTGCCAATGGCGATCCTTATAAGACAGGTCCTACAAAGTTCAAAAACAGTATTTACTGTACTTACCACTGCACATATTTTATATATACAATATATACAGTACACACACGCACTAGCGCACACACACACACACACACACACACACACACACACACACACACACACACATTCCATCCCCTCATCTCTGTCCGTAATTGCTTTCATGTCTCTCCACTATATATCTGAAATTATGAATATATAAACATCCCATAATAATAATAATAACTAGAACTGCACTCTGTCGAGTGCCTACTTGCTTGTTGCAAACAAGTAGGCCATAAATGGCCTATTAGTGCGCAAGCAGAGCGCGCAAGTACTGTCGACCGCTACTAACTGTCAAATCTCAGCTTCTCTGTGAAAGAAGAACATGAATTACCTTCATGTTCTTCTGTTAAAGAACTGTTGAAGAACATGAAGGAACATGAAGGTACCGGTAATTCTATTTAAGCATTTCAAACAACAATCAATTCCGTAATGTTGTAATTAATACGGATGAGTGACGGCTTTCGATGGTGACGTATATGTCGATCAGTGTCGGGTGGATTAAAGGAAATGCCTCTATGTATATTTCAGTCAGGACAACTCAAGAATGGATGGAATATATATTTATTGAATATAAGATGAGCAATACATTTATTATGGTTTGGCGATGTATTGGATCTGCTTTTTAGGTACTCAGATCAAGCGCATCAGTCCCGACCATAGGGACTCTGAATCCCCCGTACCTAAACAGTAGATCCAAAACGACAGGTGGTAGCTGGGGTGGAGGTGGGTGAGCAGCAGGTTTGTATACAGCGGCACGCTGATACAGCAGCAGCAAGCAAGCAAGAAGGCAGAGGAATGCAAACCTCCGGTTAAAGTAGCCGGTATGAAGATGGAGTGAGTGTGTGATTGGCTGAGTGAATCATGTGAATGAGAGCGTGATGCTGAGGCGGCCCAATTAACGGCCGGCAGCAACTGCACTGAGGTTCCCTGACTGAACTTGCTCTGCGCATGTCTATGACAGGCACAAATGCTCATGTAATTTGTAAATTGATTAGCGGTATACTTTGGTTACTTTGCGTATGCCCCGTTTGATGCGTATGTATCGTAGCAGCATATGACGTCAGGGTATAACTGGTACAACTAGCTCTCAATGATGACGTAATAAAGATGTGGATTAAAGGACCCAATGCCAGGGTGTAATTGGTTTTCGATGGTGACGTAATGACGATATGTTTTAGTGTCGGGAGGATTAAAGGTAATACCCCTATGTATACATGTAATCTGACACCACTGCCATATCAAGCACAAGTAGTCATTACGTCATACTCTGGTGCGGCGCATACACATCAAACTGCGACATACGAAAACGAAAACTATTACTTGTGCGCTCTGCTTGCGCAAGTAAATAGAAAAGTCGCAATTTCGAAAAATTGTGGTTGCCGCAGTCGCTTATAGGCCCCTCCCTAATTTGAAAATGTCTATAACGCTTGAATAGTCTTCTGCCCCTGCAAGGGAATTCATGTCTTTATAAACGATTGTAAAACATAGATTGGTTACGTAACCAACAACAGCCAATTAGCTACTACAAACGTTATGCAAAGCTCGGCCAATCACAGCGGAAGTTAGGTAGGTTACTAAAGTATGACAATAACTATAGTCTGTTGTAGATACTGTGTTGGTGTGTCCTTGGGTTGACCATAATAATCATGTGGTTAACATCGTTTATATGCGCAACCTTTTCCTTCAAGTAGGCCTACTTTAAGAAGCTCAGCACTTAAATTGTTCCTTTCCTATAGCTACTTCCTTCATCTCTGACGTAGAAGCCTTTATTTTCAGGTCAGTGTTGGCTCGCACTTACCTTGCAGTTGCAGCCAATTGGTAGAGAGCAGTCCTCGCAGCAATTAGCAAACAGGTTCTCATAGCACTTAGTGCAGTACTGCGTGTCCTCTTTCATTATGTACTTCTTCCCCAGCAAGGAGTCTTTGCAGTAATGGCAGTCGAAACGCTCACTCATGGACATGGTCACTCGATTCTCTTCCTATAGCTGCAGGTCAAAGAGTGAAAGAGTAGAGAACTGAATATAGGGGGGAAAAGGAGAAATCAAAATTCCAGTAACAGATGCTCCTTCATACAATCAGAGCCAGAGCAATATCTTCCTGTTGTCATCGAAAAAGCAATTTTTCATTCCTGTCCAAAAGCACTGGCAAATGGTGAAGATCGAGTGACCTTCTGTTGAAGTAACTAAGTCTCTACCTCAGTTGATGTGTGGCAGAGGACAGGACTGAGCTTGGGTCTGCACAGAGCAATGCTAGCAGTGGAGTGGGCATGGAAAGGGGTGAGGCAGGATTAAGGGGATACATTGGGGGGCTCATCTATAAATACTGGCCCTCTTATTAGCGATAATCTCCGGGGAGACTGTACATGCTCCACTGTATCATTCTCCACCTTTTAAGGGAGTTGATGGTGTACATGCCACCAAGCACCAAGTGCCAATTTAGTTATAACACTTTAGTCAGAGAAATGTGGGGAAGCGAGGATGTTATGCAAAGGGAAATGCATGCAGCAAACATTGACAAAGAAACATTTTTAATATATGGAGTTGATTGTTGATTGTTAGCTGATGCCATGACGACACAGAGGTTAGAAAACACACTCCATATAGGGGTATAGTTGCATTGGGAACCCCTGATATGGTTATGATATGGTTATGACTGAGTCATGCATGACGTCAGAGGTTCACCCGTGACATGAGTGTGATGTCCATCGACCCGCCCGATGCCCATCCGTCGGCTGGCCCACTGGCCGGTACTCTAAGCCAATTTTAGGATATAATTCAATATTTTTAGATTAATATCCTTTAATAATTTTTTTGATTGTTGATTCCTCTATGATGAACAAAATATATAAAGGAATTCAAACATTGCTAAAATGAGAAATCTGTGTTTAAACACCACAGCTGACTTCCTGAAGTTCCTGTTATATTCTTAAATCAAGTAAATTAGTTTGGCATCAGTTTCACATCATCTGAAGAATACTACACTCATAAAACTGCTGAACACAGTAACGTTGTTACTTACAGGCTAATTTTCAGATTTTGCCTCAAAACCACAGTGCAGTAGATTATACTATCTATTTGTATGGCATGTCGACGTCATGCCTGAACACATTTATGGGCCTGGCCTATGCCTGCTCCACACAGTAGCTGACTTACTGTACGGTGGGGAGTTGCCAACAGCCAAGTAGATGCCAGGTACTGAATATTGCCTGGCACTGTGATGACAGTAGCTTTAGATGTTTGGCAGCTTTGACTCTGTGAAGATTCAAGGCTTCAGTAAAGCCATGGAAGAGTGGCCATCACCTAGATTGAAGATTGAATAGAAGAAAACACTGACAGTGGATATAATAGGTTACTACACTTGTGATCAACAGACTAGAAATGGCTGCTTGATTGTACTGGGGAATTTTGTTTGAAAATCATATCCATTGTGATTCACTGTGTTTAATTGGCCCTGTCTCTGACATGGGAAAATATCTCACCACAGTGTCCTGGATATTACATAAGAACTAGTTGATATGGAACTGTTTGGCTGTATCAAGTAAACAAATGGCATTAAGTGAAATGGAAGAAGAATACATAATGTCAGACAGCATGTACTCAAACACCATGCATACCAACCGCCACTTTGCCACCTCATTAAAATCCTTGTGCTTGATTATCTCTGACTGACAGACAAGTAATTACGTTTGAATCTCTGACCATGTGGTCATATCATTTTTCAGGAGGATCAGGATGCAGAGGTCTATAAAAATAGGCTTAGAAGACGATCGGCCCAGCACAGAGGTCTAATCCTTCATACACCCACACAGGAAGGTCGAGTATATGCCCGAGAGAGTAATGCAACTCTGATTAGTTGAACACACTTCCTCAACACATCTTCTCTCTTTAGTCCAGACACATAGCTGGGATACAATTCCCTTACACAATTCAGTCTTGTAATGGCAATGCAGTTATTCCATAATGGGTCTCCACCTCGGAATAGGCACACCATGCAAATTTGTTGAACTGGTTGCCAGACAACTGGGTTTGTTTTCCAATGTGCTGTGTTGAGTGATGTCGACAAACCTCTATGGGCCAGGGGGAGATAGACCCAAGTTATTGTTGACCTGCATTCAGCTGTCATTTGGACATGCTGTATCCCCGCATTTGGCTTACAGTTGAAAATGACCAGGTGGTGGATTTAGGGGTCAGGAAATAGTTCAGGGAATGGGAAATGGCTTCTTTTAAAATGACATTGTCCTAGGCCTAGCTAAATTCTTTGTAATTAGGAGGATACATTGGATTACAGTTTTCAACCTCTGGATTACGATGGCAGTGTATCAGTTGCCGTCTGAGTCCACATCAGCAGATGCAAATTAAAAAAGACAGACCTTGAATAAACCCTCACTTCAGTTATAGCTGTTTGAGCCACTCACATGTGTCCTGTCTTTGTTGCATGAGTTGGTAGGCTACTGTATGTCGGTCCTGTGGCACCACGTCACTGTGGGTCTGACCTATTTTCATCAGCAAAAAACAAAAACCACTAATGGCTCCAACAAAACCACCATTTTCTCAGTCGGTCAACTTCATGAAATAGTCCTGAATGAAATTATTTTATTTTTGTGTAGGGTAATAAAGGGATTTTTCTTGAATGAATTTGCTCAACTATACAATAAATGCCCTCTCCAATTCACTGTACAATCTCTGGCAGATCACAGGACCAGAGGCTGTCTTTGTCTCTTAGATTATTAACTTTTTAGATAGATGCCAGACTGTTCCAGCTCTGCAGAGCAAAAAGCTTGCTGATCTTGCATATTCCTTTGCCCCGTTTAATCCTCTGAAGTCAACCAGGGGGAAGCTGCCAACAGATTTCGTATGCTCGCTGTCTAGCCCAAATAGAAAGGCCTTTATCTGACCTGGACTCCGATGTCCTCTTATTTCTAACGCATTTCATCTTTAGAGTGAGGTGTCAGTGTGGCTGTCCCCTTCCCCCTTCACTTAATCAAATGATCTCAGAGAAGAACGGATGCATTTTCTGTGACTCCTTTGAGGTGGTGACTGGTAGACTAGAGGGATCAACGCTATACAGGCATTTCTCTCTGAAGGACAAAAGCCAATGCCGAACTGGAGTTGACATTTAGTCAGCATGGTGATGACAGTATAAGTGGGACCCATTAGGTTCAGACGAGGGGGGAGCTCTGGTAGTTAATGAGGAGGAGTCACACAGACCTGTTCCTGAGCCAGGCTCAAAACTCTTCTCTGACATGGAGAGCCTGCTCTCAGCAAAGCATTCAGACAGAACAAGATAGCCACACTGGGGGATGCCAGGGGACAAGGAGGTACAATCACAAATTCTATGATCTAGCAAAACCTTACACCCCTTCAGGGAGGCACTGTAAGTGCCAGGGTAATGCCCACCCCACCACCAATCTCGCCAATTGAGTCATGGTGGGAGTGGTTGACAAGACCTGTCAGAAATCAGATACAGTATAGAAGATGTGTGGTGCTAAGGAGACGAGAATGTTGTATACTATTCAGAATGTAGAAGCTAGTAAAGAGCTTTCATCAATCCGTGACAATCCAACTGATTTCTTTCAGTATTTGGGACAGTAAATAGACAAAAGTACTCATTTGCCATATTCTAAATTGTTAGAAATGACCAAACGTAAACTTACCTATTAGAAGAATGCAGAATCTTTGTTGAGCCTCAGGCAACTGCAAAACGCAAAGATGAACTTGAGTGCCTTGACCAACCTCCTCTTTTCCTGTAGCTTTGAGCATCAGCTGTGATGACAGCAGAAATATTTCCCCAGGAATACTAACTTCACTCCCCCAGTGCTTTGTGCTTTTTTGGCTAACACTAACACTGCAGCACAAATACACAACTCCACAAGTTTCCTATGAAAATATTCCACGTTCTAATTCTGGCAAAAGCAATGACCTCGATTAAGCTCCATGCAGTAGCATTAATAGCAGGAATTTGATCTGGATGATGGCTCACACTACTGAATTGGATTCCAGGAGGATTGAGGAGAGTAGCATTTACAGTAAATAGGGTATTTTTCTTGAGTTAACTATTTTTTCTTCCTTATATTTTTCATCCCACGATTTTGTAACCCATTTTTCCACCCCTGTGTCAATCATCTAATGTGATCCTGGGCTCTACACACCCTCCGCCAACCTGGGGAGAGCAACGGACTTAACTCATGCTTCCTTCATGCTTGAGTGTCCAAGTTGCTCCTTTACACCTGACAGGGGGGAGTTTCCCTGGTTGGACGTAGTGCGTGGAAGGAACACGTTATTCCAACCAGTTCCTTTCCCCTCCATCAGGCGCCCCGGCTGGCCAGGTGAGGCAGTTTAGAGACCAGGATTACTGCATGTTTTTGTGAAGGTACCTACCCTAGGGGACACGGGGAGAACATGCAAACTCCACACAGAAAGGCCCTTTTGCCAACCCCTATGGGCACTGATGACGCGGAGGAGGAAACACACCGCCAGCACCCACAGCGCCCCGAGCGGGAATCGAACCCAGGACCTTCTAGCTGTGAGGCGACAGCACTACCAACTGTGCCACCGTGCCCCTCAGTTAACTATTTTTTTATAGCATTACATCACTGCTGAGACATACTGTATAGTTTTGCCTGAGAATTATGTCTTAACATTTACAAGGACATCTAACTATACAACTCTAGAGTGAATGAGGAATTCAAGGCGGCCAGAGAGAATTAAGAATTCATAAATTTGTTTTATTATGTAACTAGGTCAATATGAAACTAATGCTAATGAAGGCAGTGAACTCTCACGTGACACTTTCTTGAGAGCTCCTAGTTAGAGGGACAAATCCTGCCATGAATTTTGAACCTGAACTTTCATGTTAATCCCCATGCTGACATCAGTGGATTATTTCAGTGTTTATGTTTCATTTATTTCAAGTAAGGATTTGGCCATCTCGTTTGCAGTAGAGGAAATTTGAGCTTTGTCAACGCTGTGTTGGATGAGATGTCTCCAAATACCAGCATGCTAGCAAGGATACGGGGTAACTAACAACAGCCAGAGAATTGAGTTGTAAACATCATGAAATGCTCTCCAGGCTCCCATCCATCACGTATCATAGCGTTTAGGCCCTATTTATACCTCTGCTGCATTACCACATTGCATGGCACTGTGTAATACAGCAGGCAGCAACTGTGGAAATGATAGCTGCTCTAAATGCAAGATTGTTATAATAGGCAACATACGTTACATTTGACACGATCCACACCCTGGGTCTTATCTGATGGTCCAAACATTTCATGTACACCACGTGTTACCTAAACATTAAATTCATTAAAAACTATTACATTTGAAAAATAATCTGGCCAATACTTTTCTTGCATGTCTGTCTCTGTCTGCCCTTGGTTTCCTGTCTCTCTACAATTTCCTATCTGAAATAAAGGATAACAAAATCCTTGACTACACAGAGTTATGCCAGGGACACATTTTGTGGGACACTCAGACAAACACACGCCGGTGCGGAGATTCTGTGAATTATAGTATAATAATAGAAGATTAAAGTGTCTCCAACTCAGTTTGCCTCAACACATGGTCATTTCTGTTAGCCTCTCCATTACACCAAGGATATATACAGAGCCCCAATAGCATTAATCTATACCAAACAAAACCTGAAAACTAGACTACCAATATCTCTCACCCAAAACTAATACAACAATATCAATACTCAACATTCCGGAGTATGTTGAATAAAACAATTGGGAGAAAGGAAAGGAAAACAAAAGAGGAGAAAGAATCCTCAGCACTGCTGCTGTGTCTGTTTGTGTGTCTCTCTCTTGATATTTAATTGGTGACAGGTTAGACCAATAATGTGTGTGTGTGAGAGAGAGAGAGAGAGAGAGAGAGAGAGCACAAGTCAGTTCAGTGCAAGAATCAAGAGAATCAAGAGGGGTTTATTTGTCAGTCATTCATTCAATGTTCATAAGCAGAGCCAGGAATGCTGGTAGGACATATTCTGCAATGACAACAGTTACAAATATTCTTATTTCAAATCTGAAATAATATGACATCCAAAAAGACAATTGATCTCTGTTGGGAGCAATCAATCTCATTAATGATTCCATGCAGACAAATGATGAAAGATGAAACAAAGTTGTGAAAATTATGTTCTGAATAATAGCCCTGGAACATGACTGTCATGAATAATTATGACCTCATGTGAACCATGGCTTGTTCTGAATCAGACCATATCAGAAACCAGTGGTGGAAAAAGTAGGCTACTCAATTGTTATACTTTTTATATTTTTATTATATTTTTCACTCCGTCCGTCCGTGTGTCCGTCCGTCCGTCCGTCCGCGTCTGTCTGTGAACAGCTAATCTCCGGTAACGTTAACCGGTCGATGCCAAATTTTGCACACACTCCCTGGATGCCAACAATGAACCTCTGCCCCAAAATTTCCAGAACGGCTTGTTATATCGCTTTCAAAGTTGTGTGTTGTGTGTGTGTGTGTGTGTGTGTGTGTGTGTGTGTGTGTGTGTGTGTGTGTGTGTGTGTGTGCGCGCGCGCGTGCGTGCGTGCGTGCGTGCGTGTGTGCGTGTGTGTGTGTGTGTGTGTGTGTGTGTGTGTGTGTGCGCATGCACGTGTGTGCAGGCATGCATGCACTCTGTCTGTCTGAGACTGGGGACGAGCATGTAAATCAGAATTGTAAGCTACTGTTTCTGTTATGTGATGTCTGCCATCAGTCCATCACATACCCATGGAGATCCCTTATGTACACATAGAGAGACAGGTAAACAGAGGGACATCGACAGCAGAAATCTAGACAGAATTTCCTGTTCTTAGCTGGCAGAAGTGACACCAGGAGTGGTCTTCTGCTGCTCTAGCCTACATTCCAATTTGATCCCCTATTCAGTCTTTTCTCATGGAAGGGGAACAGTGTTTCCATATAGCTGTCGGTTACCAATTTATGGTTGGTTTGTTTGTTTTGTTTGTTTGTTTGTTTGTTTTTTTTACCTACAAATAACAAATTCAATATCCCCCATTATCCTATTTGCCATTGATTCCAAAGGCACCATGGATGCTAAACTGTAACACCACTGCCAAAAGGCATTATGGTCCATATAAAAAGGTAGAAATAATTTTACATCACATATTCAACAAGGAGTGACTTCTTCAACAGCTAATTTGTCCATATCTTTATTTTCTTTGACAGTATCAGACATCTACACAACATTTGGCAAAATACAATGATTTGGCAAAAAACTTGCACTGATTGATTCACAAATCTTTCAAGTCAACTGACAGAAAATTGGCATTGTTCGAGAAATGCTCATGTTCAGCAATACATGAAGAATTTAATCCATTCTGGTCCTGTTTTGGACATTGGCATTGTCTCACAGGTCCTACAGTATCCAAAGACGGTAAGACCTCTGATTCACTCTCTATTACTGTAACACACTCACAGTGGGGAACATCATCTTGCTTGACTTTGTGCAAAAAAGATGACATTGGGTAAAGAGGATTAGAGTGTGCACCGTCAACACAAAAGCAAATATGTTGTTTGCGCTAAGTCACCAACCACGTTTAACAACAAACCTTTGTTTTTTCATACATGAGTTTAGACTGTACAATGTGAAACCATAGCACAGTTTCATAGTTATACTCTGGGACGGCCTAAGATGCCATTTTCTGACTCACAATAGCTCCATCTGAGAAAATCCACCAGCACAGTGAGTCACACATTTCCACATGAATAAAAGTGCTACTGAATATCGTTGCTGCATTTCAGTCAAGATTCTGCAATTAGGTCATGAAAACAGGATTACCGCCTAATACAAAAAACTGTCTGTATTCTTCTGTGCTGTAAAATTGCCTCACTTGAGGAAAATGTCCATCTCACAACAATGAAACTGTTGTCTCCAGCACTGGCCATCCATTTTAAAATGTATCTTCTCTGTTCCTTTCATTCATAGCTATTTTGAAGCACCAACATCACTCAACATAGGTACAGTGAAACCATGTACAATGCCCAATACCTCCATGTTAGAAAGAGATTTTAACATTAAAATATATACAACACACTTGTTTTCCATCAATGGAGAACCTGTGGGTGTTTCCCCAATGAAAGGTTATAGTTCCCCATATCTGCTGCATACAGAGGAATGACCTATGTTAGTGGGCTAGTTTGTTTTTTAACAATCAATCAATCAATCAGTCAGTCAGTCAATCAATCAATCAATTAGCATCAATGGTCCCATTGACTGTAAAGAAATGTCAACATGTAAATAACCTGAAACATGAGTAGTTTGACCGCAAAGCCACTCTGACTCATCTTGCATAAAATGTTTTGCACAGTTCTTGCTGTAAGACTCAACCTTTGTGTGAAGTGTATAGTTGAGCTGAGTAGATTCACGGTTCCAGTGGATAGCCTGTAACTAGAAGAATTATGTGGTTTCTGTACACAATGAGATTTCATTTCACATTGTGATGTAAGTAGTGTAAGCTAGCTGCAGAAAGCCACAGAAAAATAAACAGGAAAGTTTCGCCCCTCTCAGCTTCACTGCCTTGCCAAAGAACAGGATGGTATGAAGACTCAAGGAGTGTGTGTGTGTGTGTGTGTGTGTGTGTGTGTGTGTGTGTGTGTGTGTGTGTGGGGGGGGGGGGGGGGGGGGGTATGTGGGTGCTAGGGCTGTTAACATTCCTCAAAAATTCAATTTGAATATTGGTCTTAAAAATATTTGAATATATTCAAATATTATTATTATTATAATAATTATGAAAAAATGTCCCCCATAGAAAATGACTTATTGTAAAAACAGGATGGATACCAGTGGAAGTGGGACAGCACACGTGCTGCTCGGATCCAATAAAAAAGTTGATACATTGTTTTCTGGATTGTCCATGTCAAATAATCATAAAAGATATATAGAATATTATTTCTTATATTCTATTATTTTTATTTATTATTTTATTATTCTATTATTTTAAAAGGAATATTCTAAAATCAAATATTATTTTAGCAGCCCTAGTGGGTGCGTGTGTGTGTGCGCGTGTAATCCCATAGTGATTATCACTGCCAAAATTCACATTCACATTTTCTGAAGAGTTTCCCAACATGTGGGTAGATCTCAGCTTGACACATTTCTTAATTCAACGCCCATATGATAATATTTTCTTCCAATGCTTGAAAATACGTACATAAATATTCACGATTTGTTGTGAGATGGGAATGGAGAACATAACAATCCCACACAGAGACTGTGTGGTCACAGGTTTCATTATTATGTCTGTTTATATTGTGCTCTCATTGTTATTTTAGAATCTATGAGACATTTGCAGATCATAATCAGAGTGCAACATATTATTATGAAGAAGCGGAGGACCTTTACACTGCAGAATGATGGTATTATAACTCTGTCGTCCTTATAACATAAATAAATAAATACATTAGCAATATCTCTTTAAGCACATCTGTTCTGGTGTCACAAACTACTGGAATAATAATTTGCCTTACAGATTATGTCCCAGTCTGTCTTATTGTGTAAAGATACCAGTAGGTAACACTTGTTTGCAGTTTTGCAGTGCAAATGCCATTACAAATATGAAAAAGAAAGCTTGATAATTCCAAAAATATACAATATGTACATTTTACAGTAAGATGACCATTGAACTACTTTCACAAGTGGGTTCAGTAAACACTGCATAGGTTAATGCATCACTATTACAGATGACATAGTGTTTATCATAATAATGCCTCACTTCAATAAATATTACATAAATATTTTCAATCAGACAATTATGTCATTCCCACCTTCAAGCAAACACTATTTCAATGTCCATTTTGTATAATTTCATGACACGACGTGTGATGTTTACAAAATGGCAAAGAATGCAACGTGTATGTAACCTATTCTACAGGTATACATCCAGTCAAGCACACACACTAATGATACAAAAAGAAAATAGCAGCAAATGTAGTCATGTGTACAGATGAAGTGCAAAATACGATCCCAAACAGCATAACAAAAACATGAATTGGAACGGATACAAAATAAATAGGAACCATAAATTAATAACAATATGCAAAACAGCAAAATAAACTAAGGCTTAGAAAGACTTGCAAAAAGAAACAAAATTACAAAAAGAATGTCTCATTTGGGCCTCTGAACCAATAGAAAAATCATCATTCAGGATCACTGTCGAAGATGAACCTTCATGAGGACATGAAGGATAAAAACCTCAAAAAGCACTGCCCACAACCACAAAGCAAGCACTGCACAGCCCTTTGATGTATTATCCACCCCAATACCATTTGTCAAGGTTATTGAATGCCTTGTACTCCTTGTGCCTTCTCAGGTAATCACAAGCCAGGCATGTATGCTCTGCCCAGAAATAGGCCTTCTTCACTTTAAAGTGCCGTCGCCACTCAAAGTACCTCAGGTACAGTTCCTCATTTTTGTCCAAGAGCAGCAGGTAATCGGCCAGCTCCTTGGGCGAAGTGAAATCGTCCACATGGATAAAGGCTTCCCCCTGGACAAAGTTCTCATAGTTCTGCCTGGGTGGGCCGAGCACCACAGGCACGGTCCCTACAGACAGGGGGTTGTACAGTTTCTCAGTGATGTAGTCCTTGTGAATGGAGTTCTCAAATGCCAGATAGAACTTACAGCTGGCAATGGTGGGGAAGTAGTCTTGGTCAGAAATGTATTCCCCAAAGGCTTGTCCATACGCGTGGACCTCAATGTGTTTGTAGAGCTCATTGTAATACTTCACCCGCACATGGTCCGGGTTCCAGTTGCTCACTATCCAACAGATCAGCTTGCTTTTGCTGGGTGGAACAAAGTCGTCATCGCCATCCGCTGCCACAATAGACCCGTAAGGCACTTCAATGTCAGCATCCTGTCGGTAATTGAGAGTCAGGTTGAATAAGTTTTCGATCCCTGGGATCTGGGATGAGTGAGAGGGTGACTCCAGGTTCATCCATATCCACTTCTGGAAGGATGGTCGCTGTGGTGGTGGCAAGTTGGACAGGTCAGTGCAGATGTCTCGGTGATGGATGACAACCCCATCTGACTTGTTGTATAGGTTCCTGTCTGCTGTGATGACACAGCCGTCGATGTTGAACAGAGAGCTACAGACGCTGAGATCATAGGTCTGTCCGAAGGGCCACAGCCAAACCAGCACTGTGGTCAGGTTCTTGTCACTCTTGGTGGAGAAGAGGGTTTTCACCCCATCTGTGGATGTTGTGGACTCTATGGGACCTGATAGCCAGCTGGTAGAGGGTTTAAAGTACATCAAAAACAGAGTCACAAAGCATCCCAGTAAAAAAGTGGCAAGCAAAAGGGGTCGTAGAATTCTGTGGAAAGGTGCAGATGGCATAATCTGTCCTGCAAAGGAAAAAACAAGAATGGCTGTTAAAAATGTAAGGTATGTAGGCCTATGTCAAATCACATTATACTTTTCATTCAACATCAAATATGATTTGTGTTATCAATATATAAAGTAATAATACATTATATAAAGCAATAGTCTAGTATGATGTTTACTCTGCCAGCGCCTTGGAGGCACTATGCACTGTAAGATGCCATTGTTAATTTGTCACTAAACTCAGCTGTCAAACTGAATATGCGTTTATATGTTCATAATACAGACCTGGTGGATTTGACTTTGTGCTGAGATCGGGGTCATGGGTCCTACATTGGGTCGACGTTGAGCTCACTCTTCTCAGTGATACAATGTTTGTGGGAAATGTTGCCGGTCACAGCTGTTATAAGAGATCACAACCGTATATTATGCAGAATAATAATAATTAAGGATGCTTAATCAAACTCATTTTTGCTGTCTGGTTTCATGCCTCTTTTAAGTGAGGAGTGTGAGAGAGAAAGAAAGGGAATCAATTATGCTAGAAATGTGTGACATTGACCAAAACCAGCAGTCTAAAACATATACTGCCGGGGTCGGCAAGTAAGTTTGGTCTCGGGCCAAACTCTTTCAAAGACAGTAGATGATGGGCCAGAACACAATCAATGGAACATTTCGGACCTGGAACCTTATGTAATATAATAACTATATTGTTATAAAAGTTAATACATGTGTGTCGTATAACAATAGATAGAAAAACATGTGGAATAAAATGTTACAGGTGCATTCTTGAATGTGACACTTAAGAGGATATTTAGTTCATCAAAAAGTTTCAAAAGAACATTTTATCTGGAGACAGAGAGAGTCATTCTCCTTTTGCAACAAGAACTCTTTCATAGTTCAATGTCTCTTAAAACGGAGAGAAACAATGTATCCCTACCCGGTTTCATGAATTCAATGCTATTGCTGTCCATATATACTACTTGGACTGTCAGTCAGCTATTGAAAAGTATTTACAAAAGAATTTGTCAGGCCAGCAATTATCGTTGGTGGGCCAATTCTGGCCCGTGGGCTGCCTGTTGCCTACCACTGATATGCTGTATGTAAATGGGACTCAAATTAAATTCCCTGTCTGTAACCCTGAGGTTACAGACTGTCAACATGTGAACACAACCCCTTACAAATCCAATTGATGCAAATGCATGTTCTAACTGGGTCAATTAACAAAGTTAAATAAATATGATTTAGCTGTGTAAATGAATAGTATGATTTACTTTCATATTCACTAATTGAGAATGAATATGGAGAATAAACAGTAAACACCACCAAAGCAGACACTTTGAGAATTAGTCTAGTGGAAGCCCCCCATATGGGTCCCATGTTAGACACAGAAATCTTGGTTAGTATAAACTTTTATGGTTCAAATGTCATCTATAGGCTTAGCAGATGAGATTAAGCGTGGTTGCTAAAAGTTGCACGTTGAGCAATTTGAGTAATTAGCATAATATGTGACCATAACATTAACATCCTGTATAATGCAAAATAATAATAAAATTCGTATCATGTGACATGTCAAACTAGGCCGGGTGTTTTCATGATTCTGAATCCATTCCAGCCAATGTGATGAGGTCAGCACATTTGGCTAACTAATGCTTGGAATGGATTCAGAATCATGAAACCCCCCTAGTTTGACACGTCACAACTTACATGCTACTTATACTTATAGCTACTTATTTTTTATTTCTTTGCCTTATACGGGTTGTTAATGGTATGGTCACATATTATGCTAATTACTCAAATTGCTCAACGTGCAACTTTTAGCAACCAAGCTGAATTTCATCCATTAGGCCTATAGATAACATTTCTATCATACAAGTTTATACTAATCACCATTTCTGGGTTCATGAAATTTCCAGTAGACTAAATACTGCCATCTTAAGGCTGGAGAGAGTAGAAAGGCTCAATGACTCTACCAAGTCTCTGGAGCTCAACACACCTGCATGTTGCATAAAGAGGCCATACAAGCAAACAGAGATGCCAAGTCTAGAAGAGACCTCGATAGACCCCATTTCACTCTATACCTCTTTGAAAAAGCTATAAATTACAACTGCAGAGTTTCTATAACTCATCTGTTCTAATTAGACCTACAAAATGGTTCACATAGAGCAATTGGACCTATTTCTGACAGTCCTGTTAGAATGCCATTCTCACACACTAGTGTACAAGGAGCTGTGAATTAGCAACAGAGTTCCATGTTGATGCTGTCAACCAGGGTCAGATTAATCTATTAACGCCCTTTAATCTCTTATGGTATCAACATATCAAATATTTTCATAATATAGGTAGGCCTACAAATCCTCAACATGACTTTCTGTATATTAGCAATAACCTCAGTGCTTTGCATAGAATGTGGCACACTGGCACTACATGATGTGTATAAGTAGCATATGTACAGTATGCTTGCACATAAAGGAGAAATGAAATTGTGAAAAGGCTATATAGTAGCCTATAGATAGTAGTGGCCAAAGTCAGACATAAATCTGCACATAAGGCAATGCTTTCTAGTGTGTTTTGGCATGTATGCAGTGAGTGAGGTCAGAGGCATAGGGTGTTCACTGTATAGCTCTCCCCTTTCCTTATAATTATGTCTGAACTGTATATCAACTGACACTAGAATAAGACACGTGTGAAGCCCCTGCCTTCATTCAGATTTTGAAAAAACTGCCTGGGTTCTGCCAAATGCATTGTGAGGTATTTGGGACACCGCATGGGTGAGTGAGTACTGTAGTCTGCAGGGCTACGTTGAACTGACCGAGAAAACAGAAAAATACAATTAGGTAGCATCAATCACGAAGGGGGGCACGCACGGGTGATTGCTTGAAATGGTTTTAATAGCCTAATTTAGTCTACATACATGTCATGATTGGAATATCATATGTACTAATTTATGCAAGGTATAAGAAATTATTTAATTTCAGGTTTCTATTTTATTCTTAAAGGAAGGCCAAAAGCAAGGCTTTCAAAAGGGCATCCCATCCAAGGTGAGAATAATTTTCGGGCACTATAGCGCTGAAGGTCATTTCAAAAGGCATGGTGGTAACCAAGGCGCATACTTAAAATGGGTGTCATTGTCGGTAGGCTATATGGCATTTAAGTTGATGACAATAAGAATGTCTGGCAGTGATTGCATGTTACCTACTGTATAAAAACGCCCTTTGCGCACCCAAGACGCGCACAATATAAATAATATGACAGCTGTGAAAAAAGTATTTGCGATTAAAACACTATCGCAGCAATTAACGTTATCTATATACAACGAAGAGTGACACAATCGATGTAGAAGCTTTTAATGATCCCATAGCTAGTAATGTGCCAGATCCCCAGCCCAAATAGCCAGTAGGAAAGAAAACCTTAATAGTAGCCTAGGCTATATTGGAAAATAAGCTAAGTCTATGAATTGCAATGCAAATAATAATACTAAAATTTAAATAAATCTAGCTATAATTTCTAATTAACATACGATGGTTTTGGTTGCCAAACATAGGATACTACTGAATATTGTGCCATGGAGTGCAGCGGAAAATAGCACTCACCATCTCGACAGACGTGAATATAAAAGGCATTTCGTCTCGTTTCCTCACAGAGCCGTTCTCTCATTCAAAGACACCTTGCAACATACCGAAGGTATGCGGAATCAGGATCGAACAAATGTTTATGCCGGTGGCCGAATTCGTTGGAATAGATTCAGATGAGCCCAGATCCATCGTCCTGATCCCGAAGCCGCTACCTTGCCATGAGAGTATGCGTTTCTCCACTGTCCATGTGTCCTCTATGAGTCTATTGCAAAGAATAATGGTTAGAAATTAGAATTCTAAATAGATGCACAACTGATGGCTATCTAATACACTCCTCCTGCCCTGAAGACCAAATTAATCGTGGTGTGTGAGGGCGCCATGTATGCTCAGGGATGTGATGCGATGTGGAATAATTCCCTACTGGCTGCCCATGCGCTACCTTGCTGTTTACCGACAATGCAGCTGCAGGCTGGAGCTCAGCCTCTGTGTGTAGGATGCTGTGATTTCGCGTCAGGCGCGCGTATTAATGTATTAATGATTTAATGTCAGACGTTATTCATGATGGGTTTACGAGATCCCCATCTAAAAAGGACTCAAATTATTTACACGCTGGCGCATTTTATTAGAGCATTACGTAAAAATGCTCTCTCTCGGCCAAACGATATTTAGTTTGTCTCTTTAATGGACATGTTCTGACAGTGGCTGTGGCTCTGGACATGATTGATGAAGCAGCCTATTTGGACAGCCTGACATTTGTCCTGGGCTGTCCCGCAGACGTGGCTGTTTGCATCGCAGAAGATGTTGTTTGTGGGCAGTCCTTGATGAATCCTATCTCTCTACCATACTGTAGTGGTGCTTCTTCAAGCAAGCGACGAGCTCTGAGAACAAGATGACAGCACTGCAGTCAGTGTCACAATTTCTTAGGTTTAGCTAGTATTAAACACTCATAACAAAAATATTATAGTATTAACGGTATAATCTTAGGGTATAATACCTTTGCACAAGCCATACGTGACCGGATCTGTCATAATAGAAAAGTATAGATGAAGCAGGTGGGAGAGCCACAATTGGGAATAGGGACAACTATAGAAAAAATGTTCTAATTGCATTGGACGGTTCAACAGTGCCAATGTGGCATCGGGTGCAGTACTTAGTTTAGACTTGGTTAGAGTCATTGGTTAGACCAGTCATTAGTCCTACATCTACAACCTATCTCAAACCCTCACCCTAAACCTAACCTCCCACAGGGCAGCACACCTAAACCTAACCTTAACCCATGTCTAACCAATGACTAGTCTAAACTAAGTATGCACCCCTGTGGCATCCTGTATCCTTGTGGGCCTGTAGAACGGAGAGCACCTGGTGTCAGAAACGCATATCTACTGTATATGCTTACACAACTTAAAGAGGATTTTACAAGATTATGTACAGAATAGATACTGGGGTGTGGGACAATCCTCGTGTATATAACACTTCAAATCAAATGTCAACTGACAGGCACATGCAGATAGGAGCCAAACAGTGGCCAAGCACCTGCCACTTTCCTTGATATGCACATGAATATTACAGTATATAGAAAATGCCTCCTTTGCTTGCAAATCTTCTCTGATTTGATGCCTCTATAAAGTACAATGCAGGCTGTACTATCACATATCAAGTACATAAACACTGTATCTCAAGTTCAAGTACACAGACTTACTTAGATGTACATGGACAATTCATAACACTTACTAATACATCTGATTTCAGCAGGAAAAGGGACTGATGCGCTCAACTTAAATAGCCAATATCTTCAGATGGATCATGGATGCCACTGCCAACCAAAAGGCACATGAAAGCAAATTAAGTCATCTGTATTTGCAAATAATGTAACACTTTCACGTATGCACATGATGCCCAAAATTGTGAAAGTGGTACCAAAAGTCTTTGCACAGCCCTGTCAACTATAGAAAGAAAATAAACAGAAGAAAACTAAGAAAAAAACAGATGTTTGTGTATTTTCTTATATGTAGGGAAAAGTTTATTGATGACCTCAGATTAGTTGTAGTCAGAATTTACATGTCCATGCACAATTTATGCTTGTTGTTGATGAAGGAAATATATATCAGTGATGATGAAACCTAAGCATTACCTCTGCATGGCTGCCTTAGAGATGCATTGTGATGTAAAATTTAAAAATACTTTAAATTGTGACTTCAAGCGCAAAACATAATTGCATAGTTCTGTCTTCTGAAATTATCTTCATTATAACTATGTTCATGCTTTTGTCCCCCTACCTGTCATTCTATCATTCTTGCCATCTCCTGCGCTCGCCACTAAATATTGCTGCCCATTTGTGAGTCATCTCCAGATAAACTGATGGCTTGTTCGGCGAGTAGTCTAGATACACAGTCTGACTTGTTTTTGGAACTGCCGTTTCTATTTGAGTCCCTTCATGCCATTCATTAAAAGATGTTATTGAGATGATATCAGGCTTGGCTTTCAAGGCAGCACTCAGTGCCGTTTCATAGTACTTCCCATTAATGCGGTTTCGGGTGTTTTGGAAGTTCCAGGGTCTAATACTCGTGTCAACGTACCCAGGGCCTACGCTAGGGACAAATATAAGATCGTTGACCTCGCAGAATGTTTTCATGGACTCCCAATTTCGATGCGTGGACCCATAGGAGAACCCATTGGTGGCAAAGTATGTATAGAGTCCATCAAAGCCAGCGGTCAAGATGTCCCTCTTGTGTTTCTCCTCGACCAGCAGGGCAATGAAGATGGCATCATACGGGGTATCCCTGATGCTGTGGCTCCCTGTGTGCTTTAGCAATATGGCCCACTGTTCAGAGTTCAGCAAGTAGGAGTCATACACATAGAACAAAGGCAAAAGCTTCCCAGTGTTTGTCCTGTGTCTGTAGAAGGCAGGGTGTTTTCCATAACTGAGGGAAGAGATACAAATAAAGATCATAAAATAATAATTTGAAACAGGATGAGTCATGGGAACAGATAGGCATATGGAGATAACTGTCATCACTGCTTTATATCTGAATAAATAAATCTGACTGTTTGGAACCAAATGGTACTTGATTTTAATGTGACAACACACTATTACTCACTTATCAATGATGTACTTGATGTTAGCCAACATTGTGGCCTCATTTCTCCCTTGGTATGGTTCGATGTGAAAAGCCACCTGTACTTAAACAAATTATGAACAGTGACAAGAATCTTGCCCGTTATTATTATATACGTATTAATTTATGTTCATGTTTCCAGATTTCATCAGATGTATGTCGAAGCCGACAGCTAACAAACACGACCCACACACCTTTATATAGTATTTAAGTGCCACATCCAGCAACAACGGCACAATATCATCTGTAGGCTCACCATTGTCGTCCTTCCTACCAGGAGGGTACCAGGAAACGGCAAGAACACCTGAAAAAGTATAATAAAAAACATTAAAAGGAGATGGTCAGTGACTACCCATTAGGGAACCATACTTGATTTCAGTGTGTACTTTCCAACAGCATGGAAACTCATTTTGGTACAAAGTAAAGTACAATAACATAACTATGAAGTATGAACATAAGCAGGAAACAAGTCCCTAGGACTTCTTTTGTTTTGTTATCCTTTTAGCCATAATATTTGACTGTACCTCATGCGGTTTACATTTCTGGCTAATAAAAGTATTCAATCAATCAATGAGGTATTGACTGGAGGAAGCCACGGTACACCACACATATTCTCTTGCTGCCTTACCAATTGCTGCTGTTCGCAGCTGCTGCATGTGAGCCTCTATAACGGAGGGGTCTTTGGAGCTATAAGCCCCCAAGGCTGGATAGAAGCTGGCCCCAATATCATCAGGTGGGCTGTGTCTCCCTTGTGGATATCCCTGGGCCACTTTGGAGTCCCAGTGAGGCAGCTGTGGGTGATCCCAGTGAATGTATTTGCCATCAAACTGTGGGTTACCATACCAGGTATAGTAGAAGACATGGAGGTTGTAGTTGGGAGGAGAGAACCTTCTAAGTGTAGCTTCCAGCTCTGCACCCGTATTCTCTGAGTGAGCAGTGTCTGTCATTTTGGTCCGATGAACGGCCTTGTTTTCTCTCTTAACTTGAATCTCATTCTTTACAACTCCTCTGATTTCTGGGAAGGGTTCAAGACTGTCAAAGTTGCCAAAAGGTGAATCCTGCAGTGCAAAGGACTTTAAGACCACTGTTACTATGAATGTGAGCAGCACCAAACCAATTAATGTGATGCAAGTTTTGCGCCTCAACCTTGCCATTCTTCAGTTGGCACATGAGGTTTTCCACAATGCACCGTCATGGGAACAGAAAGGGGCTTTTGGACAGACACAGTTCCACTGGAACTTGGCAGCTGGATCTTTGCTTGGCCTAGGGATATTAAACAAAATGTAGGTTGTAGAGAAAGAGAGAAAGTTGGTTGAAAACTGTAAGCACAAGATATGGACAAGTTTCATGGATGCAAAATGTACTATGGAGCTGGCCAAAATAAACAAAAGTAGGGATATCCCTAGATCTGATCCATATCCTTCTACTGCTTCTACCCCGCGCAGTACAAGGATATGGGACTTCCAATGTTAAATCTCAAATCGAAATCAGACCAGCCTCTCCTCTTTGGCGTAAATAAAAAGAACGTTTTTGCTACTCACCAAAACAAAGGCGGGTTGTGTCAATAGAAAGACTACTTTCCTTAGTGGAAGCACTCTGAGCCCCCCACCACACGTATAAACGGTACTTTTTGGCCAAAAAGGGATATTTTTTCACCGGAGGAAAAATATCCTCTATGAGGCAGTTCTCTGGGCAATATCAGTAGAGGGCGCAGCGGAGTAACTAAAAATGTTTTTTTTCCGGTGGAAACAAAATCCCTTTTTGGCCAAAAAGTACAGTTTATACGTGTAGTGGGGGGCTCAGAGTGCTTCCACTAAGGAAAGTAGTCTTTCTATTGACACAACCCGCCTTTGTTTTGGTGAGTAGCAAAAACGTTCTTTTTATTTACACTAAAGAGTAGAGGCTGGTCTGCATTCATGCGAGCGGCGGACGTTGATAGTAACATAGCTCTAATCTAATGCACGCATTAGAGCTATGGACCAGAGCTAGGATATCATATGCAATATGCACGATTAAATGAATAAACCCCCTTTGTTAACAGAATAAACAACAAATACATTGTACCATAAACATTATCTGATTAGCTATACAAATTATGGCAAAGGGCATAGCCAGTAATTTTGTCAAGTGCATTTACAGTTACTTTAATTGCCATTATCAATAGAATACACCCTATTTTCATTTTGAAGAAAAACACCTGCCAACTTGTGACAAGTGACTGAGCATTCACTATGCGAGTATCCTTGGCGAATGGCGAGTATGCGGAAGTTTGAAAAAAAAACAAAAAAAAAACAAGATAAGTCTAAACCCCTCACATTCCCAACAATTACCCACACATACAAACAGAAAACACATGAAATAATGTTACTTAAATAAAATTATACCTGCATACTTAGTGTGGCTGAAGGACGAACTTAGACCTGTCAACAACAGCTCAGCAAAATCTGCAGGTTATTGATTTTCCACTCGACACTGATTCATGCTATTGCTAAGCTATTTGTAGCATAGCGTGGCTAGCTTTAAGAATAGTCCCGTAAAAGGCCGTTTGTTAAATTAAACAGCCAGTGTATTAATATCGAGAAGTATAAAGTCCTCTTAATTTAGTGTAATATTTTCACTGCATGGGATGTTCGACCACAGTTGTGTACCATTCTGACAGCTGGAAAGAGCTTCCACTTCTATAATTGGTCACCGACGGTGTCGCGCGCACAAAATGGTAGATCTACAAGATCACAGCGCGTCGCATCGCGGGGCGTCGTGAGCTTGTAGATCCGCTATTTCCGGCCGGGCCAGAGGGACCGGGCGTGTGACGTCACGTTAAAGCTGCGTTCAGACCTACAGTCTATGGTTCAGACCTGCGCTAAAATCAGTGCGCAGTTGTATATCACAGATCTCTAAGCAGTTACCGCTACCTGCGGCTGCTTGTAACATAATTTATTACACAATACAGATCTGTAGTAGTTGTGCTGTCCCAGAGGTGCTGCCCATAACTCTTAGAGTATATATACTCTAAGCCATAACTAGTCAGCAACGATATCGCCCCCATTCGTTCAGGAGGGTACATTAAGCCTGCAGTGCAAGTCAACACCCCTGGTCAACACTGGTCGAAACTTCAAAACTTCATGTAAACGTTATTTTACCGTACTACGCACATAATACAGTACAGTAGCACACCACAGTGACCACACTATAATAACGCATTCATAAGACACCACCTGAATCAATACGCCACCAAAATAAGAATCCATAGGGTGTTGTGAAAACAAATTATTAAGTAAAACCTGTTAAAGTTTTTGGAAAAACCTTCCGTTTAATTGCATATTTTGACTGCGTATTTGGCACCTTCACTTCGACGTTTGCACGACGGACGGGAAATATAACGTAAGTTATCACTTTAACTTAGCTACTTTAAGTCAATTGTCACTTTAATAGCTACTTTTTCCCCAACAGGGAGTTTATTTTAATTTCAACTTTTCTATTGAAGTTATAGTCAAATTTGTGACACGACACCAAGAGGTGGCTAGCAATATTTATTTCTTTAATATTGCCAAATATCTTTCTTTCAACGGCTTTGCAATGTATGCTATGTTAGATTATTCAGAACATATTCACATAATGGTTATGACCTCTGCTCTGTTCTAGTGACAAACGATGATGGAGGCCACAGCTTCACTGCCAAAGAAGAAACCGAAACAAAAGGTTGAAAACAGACTAGCTGGAAGGATCAGGATCAGTGCCAAACCGGTCGCCCCTGTTCTCGGACCAGTACCAGTTAGTACCAGTGCAGCAGCGGTTGCAGACCAGACCCAGAGCCCCCCCAACCCCAACACACCTGAAGTTAATGAAGAGGTTAGCTATGGACCCCTATTTGATTTTTTTGAGTGGTGCCTTTACGGAGCTATGTGTGGCTGGGTAGTTGGCTGGGTGGCTGGGTATGAGCATGAAAACAGCATGGCTGTTTTTCACCACCTGTGCGCAACCTAACACACACAAACACACGTGCACATATTAACTGTATATATGATGATTCCGGGTGTGCCAGTACAGTACAGTAGAGGGACCCCCACATGGTAACTCATTTCTCTACCGTTTCGGACGTAGGGCGGCTTGCCGGAACCGGGCCGGCACCCTGGCCGTGGTCCTGTGGGTCTGGAACCTCCGGGGACCCCCACGCGGCGTTGCACCACTCACTTCACACGGGTGTGATTTTATTGTAATCTCGGGGTGGTTGGTTGATTGATTGATTGATTGATTGAAAATTGTTTTAACAGTTTATAGAATGGGTACAATTCAACAAAAGTACAGGTCAATGCAAAATCTGCTGAGGATAAAACACAGAAAAAGCACTAAAGGTGGTTGCACACTGGACACGTTTTTCGGAAAACCGATGGAGAAGCGCAGCTAAAAATCAGAAAAACGCGTTCGGTGTGTGAGGACCTCAAGACTTGTTTACATTAAGGGACACCAATGTACACTGTAATATCCTCAGTGCAGAGCCTTAGATATAGACAGATTTACGCAAACTGCGTTCACTTCATGGGGCCAGTCCAATGGCGGCTCTCCTACATAGACTTCTATTGAGAATGGGGACAACCAACTGGGACAAGTCCTGGACCAGAAGTAGGCAGGACCAGAAGTAGGCATAAATGCATTGGACTCAGGCAACAGCCCAGCTTTAATGATCTTAAATCCCTTTATTTTAGATTGTTTTGTAGTAATAGTACGACTTTAGTTGTTACTGTACAATACTTTAAAACAGTTGTCATGTTGCACACATGCTTAAAATAGCTCTTATTTGCGCCGCCCTCATTGAAAACAATGTATTTCCAACTCCAGCTTGTCTCAGTTCAGGCTCCATGAACAGCACTCGAGCGCTCGGTTTCTGCCCACTCAATATCGTAACTCTTCTATTAGATGGCTCTGCCTCAGTGTTCATTTTACCCTGAGTGTACAAATGGAACCAAATGGTCCATGTGGATCCATTTGGTTCCATATGCACTCTTGAGTTACAGACCTTCGGGTCCATTTGGTTCCTAACTATCAATCATTTAGCTGGGGCAGCTCTCCAAGAATTACATGCATAACCTAATTTTATACCCATTCATCTCTACTGGCACACTCTATTCCTAGGCTGACCATGGGCAGAGAATCATTCAGCTTAAAGAGTGGCTCAGCTCGCACAGCGGCCTGACGTTTTCTGTCCTCCTGCTGGCAAAGATAGTGATGTGGATTTTCCTGATCTGGATTCTGGGTTGGCCCGGCATCGGAGGTTTCCTTGTGGTGCTGGTAAAACAGCTGTATAATGGGCCACTGCAAAAAGGCCTTGAGTGGGCATGGAAGAAAATGCAGAGGAAGAAGAAACCTGCTACCCACGGGTCAACACACAAGTGACCCAGCAGCAGATGTTTTTTTGTTGAAAGTGCATTCATGAAAAATAATTGTTTCAATTGCCAATAGCCTATGTTCCATTTTCATTTTTGCCTGAATGAAAACTAAAAAGGTTTGTTTTGTAATGTCAGAGAAGTGCATTTTTTTCCAATGCTATTGGAATGCTGTCTCATCACAATAAAATATATTTTAATTGATTTATTTTAATTTTGACAGTTGAAATTGATCATATCAAAGGTCAGACCCTGTGGGGCTTAAATGCTTCATCCAAATGAAAGAAAGTGTACAAATGTTTGTAGAATGAAGTGGGGAATAACTAGGTGCACAGATACATTTCACTTAAAAATAAATATTACACACAACACAACATAAACTACAAAAAGCTGCAATAAAAGGAGGGAGTAACTGTTAATGTCATCCATTTTATTGAATTCATAGACTTTGAAACCAACTTGTACAAATTGCAAAACAGCTTTTGGTAACACCTCAGGTTTTTAGTTTCCTTATTATGATTAGGAAATAAATTAAGTGAATATAAAGTAAACAATGTGAATAGAGTACATCGAAAAACTGAAAAAAATACGACAGAGCAAAAAGAAAATGAGGCAACTGTTTCACAAAAACTCTGCTGCAAACGTGTGAAGTAGACTGAAGTTTAACTGCCAACCAGGCAAATTGTAGGACAGTAGAAGAGAGCTAAGACAAAGTACCTCCTGATATTAGTGATACAGCATCTTACCCTGGTAACATCATATACCTGTACTCACCCCTGCAGTGTACTCTGAATTTGGAAGAATAAGATTCTCTACACCAGGTGGCGCCACTATCACAAAGTAATTTAAAATCAATGTGATTTATCAATCACTCCTGACTTGCTAGTTCTTATTTTGTGCCTGAACATACAGGGTGATGTTGAGGAGAGCTGATCAAGACTGTTTCTTGAAAATAACTAATGACTGCTCTTTGTTAGTAATCCATTTTAATTAAAAGGTAGGCTAAGTGATATTTATTAGTTAAAACAAAAACGTTTAAGTTAAAGCTCTATAATCTATATTCTGATAGTTAGCATTGCTATATAGTGTTTGTTCAGTAACATGGGTCTCCCTGCCTCTCCGGCTCTTTAATAAAATTAATATGCTTTTTCTGTTTTCTAAAGGGCTTGGGAGACAGGAAGATCTTTTGTACTGAACAAACACTACAGCAATGATTACCAGTGGTGGAAAGTAACTAAGTACATTAAGTACAATTTTGAGGTATTTGTACTTTTACTTGAATATTTCCGTAATCTTTTTTTGAAAACTTTAGTTACTAGTTAATTTGTAGATTTTGATTATTACGAAGCATACTTTTACCACTTCAGCCCTATACTCATTTCTACAATCTACAAGCTCACAATTCACATTTGAAAACTTGAAATCGGACATTCTGCACAATGACTACTTTTGGTACTTTAAGTACATTTTGATGTCAATACTATTGTACTTTCACTCAAGTACATTTTGAATTCCGGACTTTTACTTGTAACAGAGTATTTCTACATTGCAGTATTGATACTTTTACTTAAGTAAAACATTTGAGTACTTTTTCCACCACTGATGATTACTATCAAGATATCAGACTATTCATCCACTGCACCTGTAAGTATTGCTGACTGTATCCTGTGCATGCAGTGCTAAAGACAGATGTTCGCTGAATTTTACGCGATTTTACCCCTTGAGGAGTTAGATAAGCTACACATTTTGCAGAACATGCCGTTAAGAGCATCTACATACAAGGTCCTGACTAGCAAAGCATTATCATTAGAATGCATTCAATTTCTTCTGGTTCCATGGCACAAAAATATCTACCATGAATAATGAATGTCTCAAACCAAAGCATGAAAGTGGCTCACAACAAAGACGTTATCAATTATAAGATGTGTTAGTGTCTTTCCGCACACAGCAAATTTAAAGTATTTAATGTCAGGGAGTATTACCTAAGGTTAACAGTAAGTACACCTGTGGCGTTAACCGCCTCTACTGTATGAGAGAAGTGACGTGCTTGTGTGGGTGTGGCAGCCAGGCACAGGGATGTACTGTATAAGAGAGTGGGGGAGTGTTTGTACAGTGAGTGAGTGTACAATGCTAGCAGCATTAGTTTAAGCCTGTGTAGTTCATTCCAGTCCATTCATTGTTTCTCCTATGTTTGAACATGGATTCCCCAACCTCCAAAATGGTTGAATATCAAATGTGAGTGTGCATAGCACGCATACAAGCATTCATACACGCAACTTCATATGTGCGCGCGCACACACACACACACACACACACACACACACACACACACACACACACACACACACACACACACACACACACACAATGCTGTAACTGATAAAAGTCTAAGTGGTTGTGATGAGCATCACACAGCGTCTCTAGGCTGCAATCATATTCATCTGGATGCTTTTCACTGATTTTTCTGGAGAAATCAAGGCAAGACAATGTTCAACATATTTTTTTTTCTTTTCTTTTTTTCAATTAAGAGATCCAAAAGGAATTCCTCTTAAAGCATTCTCTTTCCCCATTCTGAACAGAGGGTTTGTTTCCTTACACAACATAGAACCTCAGAGAAGATGGGGCTCAAATGGCATTGCAAGTAAAACCACAAATAGTACATTTGTTAATAATATCAAAAATACCAACAAACAGGCAGGAAATAATACATCGATTGGTCACAGCAAATTTATGTACACATACATATTAAGAAAAGAGCTGTCAGTGGGTCTGGAGGAAGAAAGGAAGGAGGAGAATTATCGGGGCGATGGATAAGCCCTGTATATTCCCTATACAGGGGATTTTAATGGGGTTGCAGTGGTGGAACGATTGGGAAAGTGTAGGGGGAAAGAGAGGGATAGGTGTAGGGGGAAAGATTGGGATAGGTGAGGCTGAATGTTCACCTCTTCTTGGGGGCCTGGGCAGTACGGGGTGGCGTGACAGGCCGACCAGAATTGACCCCCCCATACTGGTACTTGGCCTTTTTCTCTGAGGGCTTCAGGATCTGAAAAGAAATAGAGAAAAAGGATAAGAGATGTGTCTGTCAGTATAATTACTAATCATGAATATCAACTTGTGTGTGTGTGTGTGTGTGTGTGTGTGTGTGTGTGTGTGTGTGTGTGTGTGTGTGCGTGCGCGCGCGCTTACCTGGAAAGAACACATGAGGGATTCATCAACGCTCATCATGCCGCCGGCATTGTCGAACTCCCCACAGTAATTTGGAGCAGAGAAAAGCGTGACCAGTTGGCGTTTGGCAAAGAACTCATAGCCATCCTCCACGACCTGTTAGTGGAGGACATGAGACTATATAAATCAATCTGCTAATGTCAATACTAAGACACAGACCTTGACAAAGTATCAGGATTAAAACAGATCTTCATAGAACATACCTCCCCACGATAGCAAACATTACCAAAACATCCACAGTCTGGATCAGTATCAAACATCCACTACAAAACCCCTATCGGACTAATATCTAAAGGAAGTAGTCATCCTATAACAGATGTTATTATGACACATTTTAATTGTTGGTGTGTCCATGACCCTGCGCTTTTTCCTGGATGATTTTCAAACATAATTCAGTTCCAAGAGCTCTGCTGTGTCAGAGAGCATTTTCCATATTCAGACCACAGCCATCTTGCCAGCAAGGTGATACCTAGGTGACACTTCCCATAGACAGCCCATTCATCCAAACAGAAAAGTTATCTCTAACTTTAGACTCTAATTATATTAAACAACATCAAATTCACCAACATTGCAGCTGTAGGGAAAGCTTGCATTATCCTGGATAGAATTATCCTCTTCTATCCACGTAGACCTTTTATGAGCTACTTCCTCTCTGATACTTAGAAAATAATCATCTGCAAGGAATGTCTTGACAGGAAGTAGCTCATAAAATGTCTACGGTGGATTTGTATTAAACAAAAACGTTACAGATTGAAAGAGGATAATTCAAGCTTTCCCTACAGCTGCAATCTTGGTGATTTTGACGTCGTTTAATATAATTAGAGAGGACTTTTCTGATTGGACGAATGGGCTCTCTATGGGAAGTGTCACCTAGGTATCACCTTTCTGGCAAGATGGCTGCGGTCTGAATATGGAGAATTGAGTGACGGCAGAAAGAAGCATGGGTAGGTGGGGATTAATGGTGTACTGTTGTTAATGTGTGTGGTCTTAATGTGTGTGCCCTTTCAATAGCTGCAGTCATTACTCATGCAAAAGAACCACAACTTCAAGGACATGTGTAATTAACGAAGTCACAGACAATTCTTTCAATACACGTTTAACATTTCAAGACCAAGTTATTAAATCAAATGTACCGTACCATCCAATTTCTCATTAAATCCAACACATAAAAAATGACCTATTCGCACTGGACTAGTGTTACATGGGGATCTAAAGTATTTTGGAAATCTCCCCCTCCCATGTCTGTTTTGTGCGGCACATTCATTCACACAAGATAGGTGAAGTCTGTATTTTACTCTCCATCTATCGACATTCCCCGTTGATTGAAAAGGGTGTTTGTATTGAGCACGTTGAAAGACAGAAAAATGTCCTTACTGTCATGCCATACTAATGTCACCCATTTCACCATCTTTTAAGATTTTGCTCTTCTGCTGGATTTGAGCTATGCTTTCTGTGACTGGGTCTCAACAATCAATCGACAGGATATCTCTTCCTACAGCCACTACCTACCTGGTGGGCTCGGCAGATCAGGTCCAGGTCGTGGCGGTTGAGGAACTTGCTGACCACGTCGGCCCCGAAGGTGAAAGACACGCCGCGGTCATTTTCCCCCCAGCCTTGCACATCCTTGTCTGGATCAGACCACAGCAGGTCACACAGCAGGCCTGAGAGAAGCGCGGACACAAGGAGATGTAGCCGGTAGATGAACAAACATGAAAGGAGAACAAAAACATGCATGTGGGGGATAAGGTCTTCAGTGAAAGATATTACAAAAAGGAGGATCTGCTGGTGTAATAGTTTCTTATCAACACTTTCAGCGCCCCCTGGTGTTCATGTGAAATGACCGCAGGCAGCCAGGCAATATCTGTGAATTCGTGCCAAATACTTCCAGGGCACACAGCCCAATACAGCGAGAGGAGGAGCAAAAAGTTGTACGAGCAGCAGCCGACATGTCTTAAATTTCACCACAAGCGGTAATATGGCGGGCGTGATGTGATCAAAAATCACTATTTACATCTGAACGTCGGGCGGATTGGACAAAAACTTGAGTATTGAACTTGAGTATTGAACGCTTGTCTTCAATGTTTGTGTTTACGCAATGTTTGTGTTTACACAAACACTCAAAGCTGGCCATTCATTGTCAATAGCATTCAATGTTTGTGCTTGCACAAACACTCAAAACTGGCCGATGGTGTAATTTCCGAAACTCAGACGTTGGAGGGGCCCCTCCAACATCAGCGGCCTCAAAAAGCATGATGAATGAATGAATGACCTTTATTTATATAGCACCCTTCTCAGCACGAGTGCACAGGGTGCTTTACAATAGTACAAAATTAAAACTATAAAAACAGCAGGCAGCCATTTTCACAGGGTCAACAGTGAGAAAAAAAACATAGCAACAAAAAGGACAATAAAAACACACAGATAAAAACACAAACAGTAGAAAAACAGTGATTAAATGTGACCAAATGCCTGTCTGAACATGAGTGTTTTTAATTGTTTTTTAAAAGATTTAAGATTTAAAAGATTTAAATGGGGAATACTGAGATGTTACATGAAAGAGAGAAAACTTGTTCTGAAATTATCACGCGCACACACACACACACACACACACACACACACACACACACACACACACACACACACACACACACACACACACACACACACACACACACACACACACACACACACACACACACACACACACACACACACCTGTATCAGGAACATCTGTTGGCCTCATGATCCTGCGGATCTGTTCCATGGACTGCAAATCAGGTGACAGACCTGCAAAAAGGAAATTAAGAGCCGACTTTATGTTCAGTCCAAGCTGTGTTGGCCCAGTATGTTGTAAACCTCAGTGTCTTGTGAAACACTAAAACACTGTAAAATAACACAATTATTTGGCATGTGTCAAATCCTCAGGTGAAAACGCATAGTTTTTCTTTCTTTTAACACGTCGTATGACACTTTTTTTACTGACTGGCTGAAATCTAGGATATACCTGTAAGTAACAGCTTGTGGGGAACTAAGAGACCATAAGGTTGGTTCAGTAGCTGACTTACCTCCATGGCAGCAGAAGATCTTCTCATCAATGATGGCAGCAATGGGGAGGCAGTTGAAACAGTCTGTGAAGGTTTTCCATAATTTGATGTTGAACCTGCGCTTACCTAGTAAGTATACAAAACCAAACACACCATCAAAATGAGATCAAATCCATGTTTTGTCTGACTGACTGAGTCTTTTATGCCAACTCAACTTACACTCATCATAGAAGCCATAGATGCGGTTAATGGAGGCACACTCGTGGTTCCCCCTGAGCAGGAAGAAGTTCTCTGGGTATTTGATTTTGTAGGCCAACAGCAGGCAGATGGTCTCCAGGGACTGTTTGCCTCTGTCAACGTAGTCCCCCAGGAAAAGGTAGTTGGCCTCTGGAGGGAAGCCACCATACTCAAACAGCCTCAGCAGGTCTGTGTACTGGCCATGGATATCACCTAGGTGAAAAAAAAAGAAACATTTTACAATGAACAACACACTTCTCTATGACCTCTTGAATACTCATTTTGATGCCTGCGGTTTCTTTGGATGGGGGGAGCAATAAGAAAGAATCTTCGACGTGAATTTCTGCAGTGGATTGCGTGTTTATGTCTGTCCACATGACCTTCACATCCACTCCCCTCCTTTTCTTCTTCAAAATCCATGGCTTTGATGGATCGTGATTATGGCCCCTCTAGCTATGGATCAAGGGTTTCCATGGACGATGGCTGCGGACTGCTATTATAGTTATTATTGATGTGCATACTCTTTACTGCCCTCTCTCTCAACTCTAAATTGGCCAACTTCTCATCTCCCATCTAAAGGCCCTTGCATACAGTCAGATGCAATGTTTTATTGGTCAATCAGTTTGAACCACTCCTTGACTTCCCATCACTCACTCATGGCCATGCATGCAAAAAACATTACTACAGGGCATGCAGAATGGTAGGGATAAATGCCTGTGTATAATTCTGCAAGCTCAAGGACATGCACTTGCCATTGCTGCTGCGACCAGATCAGGGCCAGGGCCCATGGGAAATGAGGAAGAGACTATTTGACAATGACAATCCAGGTTAATCATATCCACACAGGCTAACACACGTATGCAATCATGCGTATGGTGCATGCACACGCACATTCACACACCTTTCCTTCAGTGGTTCAAGTGGCCCCTAGGCCACCAGCAAGGCTTGCAAGCCTCAATATCAGCCAAGTCAGTATCTGAACCCTATGCACTGTTACCAAAGCACAGGGACACTGCAGGGGGCCTTCTCTTCACAACCCAGCAAAGACCTGCTTCCTTTTATATCCTCTTGCACCAACTAAAAGAGCTGCTCTATTTTTGGCTAAGTGCTCCAGACAGAGAGGGTTGGAGAGAGCCACTCAAAAAGAAATGCCTTCAGACAACAATACTAGGCGTTTATCATAGTTAGTTAGTTATAGATGGACCTTGGAAGGGAGTTGTGTATACAATTCCTTTTTGACAGTAATACTACATTATAAGGTAAAGGTGGCACTAAATACAAATCATAATCAAACTAGGTCAAAATAGGTCTGATTAAATGTTTGACACTTTGGCCCTGAGGAGAATAGACTGGAAGCAAGAGCGAGGCATCAACTCACTCATCAGGAACAGATAGGGGTTAAGTGCCTTGCTCAAGGACACTTCCAATGCCAAAGCCTACCTCCTGAGCTATTGCCACCCCCAATGGAGGCAGATGGGAAGTGAGAATCGACCGTTAGTTGTAGTGATATCAAGGACATATCAGGCTAAATTGCAACAGCAGTAGTTTTAGCTCCCAATTGATTTCTGGATGTAGCCCCTTTTTTATGTTTTACTGAATATTACTGAATTATTTTCCTGAATGCATTCATTAGATCAGCCCTTCAATGAAAATGAGGGGTGCCCACTGTGGCTGTCACATGTCATGGGGGGCATGCTTAAAACAGGGGGATGAATAAGACAAGCACGCGTGAAAAGAGGGGTTTAACGGGCGTAATGTAGCATCCCCCCAGGGGTGATGGTCCATTATGGGCGTTTACCTGAGTTTGTTGTTAAGTTTATCTGGAGTTTCCTGTACACAACCGTATTCCATGTTTTTTGCGTAGTGATAGACACATGCCACATCACACACAAAAGCCAGACGTTGGAAGGGCTGACGCCCCTCAAGAAGGAGAATTATAAATGAATACCCGTAAATAAACTACAATCAATCAGCATCATCCAGTCACTCCAAGCTTAATGGCCTTAGTTTAGCATTTGAAGTCAGTGCTGGCAGTGGAAAACTGGTCAAGAATGCCTCACTAGCAGGAAGGAGAATCAATGGACCCATCATGTTATGCAAGAAGTAACTAAACAGCTCGACGATAACAAAAACACCCTCACACTTTCTTGAACATTTCCAAGAGCACGAGGAACAACATGTCCTCCCTTCTCCTGGCTAGCCAATGCTGGTCTGAATCCAAACCAAGTATAGGGTGGTCAGTGGCCACATTTCTCATTTAAGCTCGAGCTTCACAATACTCCCCTACACTGAAAGCTCCTAGATGACTGGACGTGGCCTAGGTTGTTTTGAGGTTGGCTGTGTCAGGATTGGCTCTCTGGGGGGGTAGCACCCAGCCTTGTCCTCTCACAATGAATTGTAAGGTGAGGGTGAATAATTTACAGTCCGTCTCTGCGGTGTCTGGGAATAGCAGCAGAGATTTAATGTTTATTATAGAACAGGGAGGTAGAAATCCCAAGAGAAAAACACTAGCTGTAAATTTTAGAGACTTGTCTTAAAGTGACAGAGAGTAAAAATGCACCTGGGGGTGCCTACTCTGCCCCGACTGCCCACCCCAACATCTCTTGTTCTGCTTCACTCTGCTCCTGAGATATGGCCGATTATATCAATTTGACCGTGACCTTTTACACCCAAAGTTAATAGTTTCTTCGGGGCAATCTACTGATCATTCCAATCAAGTTTCATACAAATTATTTCATTGTCAAGTTATTGTTTCAGACACCATGGTCGATTATACCCCGTCATGCATGCAGGCAGAATAATAAGGATGCTGTGCGTTGTCGAGTCATTCGTCATAATGGCACAATTGAATTTACTAGACCTGTGCCCGTCGGCCACTGGCCTACTTAGGAACGATGCAACTTGGGAACCTATTAATACCCGTTGTCATAGCACCGGTTTTAACTATCTGTCTGTGTCCCTTTTGTGCCCATACTAGGGATGCCACCGATTCATCGATTTTCCGATGAATCGTTGGGGTCTCCAAAATATAGGCTAATAAGTAAGGCTGCATGATATATCGAACATGTACCTTCATCAGAGTGGAGAATATAAGTATAAATCAAGTTGAGCAAAGCCACTCTTCTCTGTCTCTAACAGACACAGTTAACGATCGCTTGCCTGCCAGACAGACAATCAGATGAAATTAAGGCAGTTGTAGAGTGTAGACTAGTGAACTGAACGTTTTCTGTTTATATCAAGTACTTCATACCAGCCCCTTATGAAACTACTTCTCCCCAAATCCAAATGGATTTCATTTTCCATCCTGACTGGCAGTAACTAGCATACAATGAGAACTGAGAAGATCTCCACAAAGGTTTACTCATCCAAACTGATTATAAAACTGTAACCATCAAAGCATGCACTCAACATATAATGGTTATGTGACCATGGCATGTGCATAATATAAAATCTTAAAAGTTTTATCTGATATTGATTAAAAACTAAAACTAAAGAATATTCGTTTTTGGCTGATGGTCACTTTCTGGCATCCCTAGCCCATACTGTATATGGAGATCTCTGTATCTGCCTGTGCCTGAAGAGTCCAAACGGAATGTGAAAAGTGGACTGTAAGTAATCAAATGGCAGGTGTAGGGTTGTCATGGCAATCAATTGGCTGAGGCAGAGGCTGGGAATTGTACAGGTGAGGGGACTTCGGGCCGATTCATACTCCTATTTTAGAGCCGAATAAAAGTCGGTTTGGCGCTGTAGAGCCTACAATTTGACGTCATTTGAGGTTCGGGGGGGGGGGGGGGGGCGGGTACCGTCCTAAAGTCGCCTCTTCGGTGCTACTGAAAATTTCTGACGAGCCGAAATCATTTCGGCACTACAGCGCCGAAACATCGGTAAAATAGGAGTATGACTCGGCCCTTAGGCTCATTAGGTCCACTGGCAGAGCCTGATGTGGTGTTTCTGGACAACTGTGTATCCCACTGACTCAAGGCCGGGCACGGCACTCCCTGTGGTGGTGTGGAACGAGTGTATCATGTACACACACAGACAGAGATGTGGTGTATTTATAGTTAATGTCCCATTTAACAACATCCTGTTGACTGACTGAGGAAAATACCACTGTTCTGTATCATTGACCACGGCACTAGGCTTTAGTAAAATACATTTACCATCTTCAATATAAATGTCCTTTAAACATGTATTTTTGCCTACAAGACAAAATATCAGAGTATCCATCTCCCAGACCAACAGTACTTCCAGCCAAATACCATACTAGACAAGCAAATCAATTACGTCCCACTATATAACACCACCAGGGGGCAGTTCCCCATCAAATAGAAAGGTGTCTCCTCATGGAATAGTGGAATAGGCACCCATTTCCATCTAATGACCACATCCTCTTTATCTACCTATAAAAGAAGTTTAATAAATAACTGAAATACCCAAGTGGGGTAGTACTAGCCTGGGCAGCATTCCTTTTCGGGTTTAAGCGGATGATATCGCTATGTCATGTTGTAGTATTGTTTTGTAGTCATCAATCTTCCGGAACTTCTTTTTCCCTCAAACCGATTTTTCTCAATAAAAGCCACAGGCTACGAGAGCTTTTATTGTTATTCTTCCGGTTTGAGGGAAAAGGAAGTTCCGATTGAAGGCCCTCTAGGGTCGCTTACCTTACCGGCACAACATCTATCGGTCGTCTTTCCTAGGGAAATAACTAGTATGTTATGTGTGTACAGTATGTCTATTGTCTATGTATTGTTATATTATGTAATGTTCTGCTGTGTAAAATAAAATAAATCAAATCAGTCAGAAATTCGGAATGACAACAAAAGAGCAGGCTAAGAACGTGGACCATGCCCATTGCCCAAGTTACTAGAGCACTGTTGCATGGCAAAATAACAAATTCTGCCAGCTTATATTTTAATTAACATTTTAAATGAGCAATTGCATATTCAAAACTGGCATGAAAAATGTTTGACAAAAAGCATATTTCAAATTGAGCATATTGAGAAATGGAGTGACCTTTTATGTGAAATTTGACACAAAAAATATATACAACACAAATAAACCACCAGGTCCACCAAATATTTCTACATTCAAAATGGTAATTTGGCTTTTTAGGCTATAAATATATTTTCTGTCTTGGGCACAAATTGTGCTATGGCGACATTAGGGTTAGCATGTGAAAGAGAATAAAAGCAGAACCTCATGCTAGTGGCCTTTGTGAATAATTGAATACAAACATTGTTTGTGTGTACAGAGTTGGCATCAGGCCTCTGAAAGGCTATCATCTATCATCAGATGTGGCTTAAAGACAAGGCAATCAATATGGGGTTACAAGTTGCACAACAACACAGCATTGGAACAAAAAAAGAGGAAACAACCATATTTTGGAAGGGTAATTTATGGTATTGAACCAAGTAAAGGGCCTTCAAGGAGAAAGTAGTCTGCAGGGCCATTCAAAGGCAGTTGATTTGATCTTGTTCATGTGAACGGTCCAGATAACATTGCACCCCTCTAATTACTAAACGTTTGTGCAACTCGATAGCAAAAGGGATATTAAGTTGAGCACTGTAATGACATGCTATCAAATGACAATGCCAACCGTGCTTCAACATATGACAAACCTGCATCAAGTAGTCTACTACCATCTGATATCTGGAGGTAGTTTATCCCATTTTGGACTGAGTCCGATTCTAAATCCTGACCTAAGTTTTCTGAAAAACTATATAAAAATATTTCTATAGCAGCATGAAAAATAGCAGCATTAAAATTTTGAATACTGTGCAGTACAGAACCCCAAGAGGGGTTCCCGTCCAGAAGGGTTAGATTTAGAACAACAAAAGGGGTTCCCGCCCAGAAAGGGTTACTTATTTAGGAGTACCACAAACTAACAATGTGCAGGACTATAGGCCTGTGCATTTCAATGCCAGTGTTGAATACTGAAGGACTGGCGAATAAATTAACGGGATTCAGAGAGGGAGAGTTGTGTACAGCTTCAAAGCTGTGCTGGAGAGAGATAAAACATGTGGGAGTGTGCTGAGATGGATGTACTGGAGACTATCACATACACTTGGTAATGCTGGTCATTTCTAATGTAAGGAAGGATAGAATGAAGATATATAATGCAGCCATCTGTGTTGATGCATGATGTAATAGGGTGGCACACGCCTTTCTTTATGTACAGTAAATAGGGCAGAGGAGTCACAAAGTGACGAATATGGCCTAGGCAGCGGCAGTGTTATCTGGGCCAGTTTACATACGTACTACTACTACTACTACTACTACAATATTAAATAAAAAGTCCAGACTTCAAACCAATAGATTGTTTCTCTGTTGTCCGAGGATTAGTCTTTGTGGCCAATGCTCTACCAAACGCAAGTATGCTCTCCGCCCACCAGACCCTTCATCAGAGCACAGCTTTCCTAGACCGAGCCATATAAATCACTGTCAGTGTGCTGTCTGCCCACTGCATCATGTCTGGGCTGGAGAATGCATGGGAACACTTGTTTTATGGAAGTTTATGTCAATGGAAATTAGTCATAATGAAGAGGGCTATACAAGACTTGTTTATGTCGCGTGAGGGTGGATACAAGGACTACGTTTGACTATTAAGACATACTTTTTGTACAGAAGATAAGTATTATTAGTAGGGAGGGACGCAGGATATAGATTTTTTGAAACCGATACAGATAACTTCATGCTTTTCAAGACCGATACCGATACTAACAACCGATAATGAAAATATATAGACATACATATAAAAAAATCATACCCGTGTGAACTGAGTGGTGCAGCTCTCCTGCATTATGCATATATAAAATAAATATACAATATATTATCTGAGCTATTAATAATGTTATCGGACCGATAATATGGTGTCATAATGGGTACAGGCTTTAGTTCCGACATACTATTGGTACGACTCGACAACCTACCTCAAACCCTAACCCAACCATAACAGCAAGCACGGAGCAGCGCATGTTCTTAATCCGGGCGCCAACCTTAACACATGTTCGCCAACCTTAATCCGGTCGCCAACCTTAACACATGTTCGCCAACCTTAACGTATGTTCACCAACATTAATCCGGTCGCCAACCTTAACACATGTTCGCCAAACTTAATCCGGTCTTTGTTTCCGCATGTCGGTCCTATGGTGTGTCGGATAAGCGTGCGCACCCTGTCATAATTCCTGAAATTGGGCCGATAATTATTGTGCATCCCTAATTATTAGCCTACGTCACTGTGAAGTTGAAAGAATGCATGCTGGTAACCCGTCTGTTCATTTAACTATATGTGAATGATTTGAGTTACGTAGACAGCCCTAGAATTGCATTTTATGTAGTCATAGCACTTTATAGTACATGTATAGTATAGTATGTATAGTTTATATATAGATACTCAACTGTTACGTTCTTAGCTTACGCATGTTTCATGATAACTACTTTTTATGTATATGATGTATTGCCATGCTTTTTGTTATTGCTTAATGTAAATTGCTCTGGATTAAGCGTCTGCTAAATGCCTAAATTGTAAATTGTAATCATAGATAATGTGGAGGGATGCTCTGAAAGCAGTCAGGATTCTATAGTGCATTCATTAATCAAAACTAATTCCTGAAATTAAATTCATATTCATATATTTGGAAAAGGTGCTTGTGAAGTTGTGCACAACTTAACACTCACTCAAAGAATTATTCGCCGATCATCCACCTTCCGTGCCAACTCAATTTGGAAGCACATTTGTGCGTAGAAATTGTTTTATCATCATACAGCGTATAATGTACAGAGAAAGGGATGCAAGAGATGACAATTTTACATTGAAGTAAATAAAGCTAAAGAAAGAGCAGAGGAAAAAAGGGAGTGAAAAACATTATAATGTCAAGAAGAAAGAGGATTGCAAGATTGTTCTGATCTGTTCTGATTGTTTGATGCAAGTCTGAGGGTGGCAGTTAAAAAGTTGCTTTGTCTGTATCAACACTGAGAACAGTATGGACAAGTACTGACCACATATCTTGAGGGGAGCTTCCAGCTCCAGGAGGATGGGCTGGCTGAGGAAGATCTCCCTGGACTTGATGCAGAGCCCCCGCACCTCTGCCTCGGTCATCTGGACTATCTTTCCCGGACGACATCCTCGCACTGGAGAGGAGACAAGGACATTGGCATCATTAATCACTGCTGCAGCACTGCCATCACCACCAATGCCCGTCAACCGCATTCGAATCAGCAAAAAATATCACATCACACAATTATTATTTTTTGCATAACAGCAGTATGAACACCAATATCTTTGCATTAACATAAATAGTGTGCGTAGTGCTTCTAAAGCTTTACAGACTTGAGCCTCAGCTCGGGAAAACTAAGAAATTCTACATAACAGACAGGCGTTGACACTAAGGGTTGTTCACATGTCCCTGGCAAGTAAATAAAACCTTCAGGCAGGTGGAGTTTGCTTTCAGACCGCCAACCGGGCAAGTCCTCGTTTGAGAGGGGACGCAAGTCACGCAACTGTCTACTGTATATTGTATAAACACAATACGAGATATCTGTCGGCTTATAACACCTGAACATGGCCAGAGCGCTCTGTCTTCTGGTCTGTGGGTGTGGAATGTAAAATAAAAGCATGGTTTACCTATAATGTGCCGTTTTCACTGTTGCTACAATTAAAAATATAAAACAACAAGTGTGAACTGTGAACTGAATTGTATTTAGCATAAAATTGAATTATGAGAACCGTGTGTTAAATTCAACAGTAATTCAAATTTGACCTATCATTTTATAATGGCCGATCTACGTTTCGGGCAAGTGGGAATGACCTTTGGACAAGTAGAACAACATGACCTGTACTTGCCCGATGGGCAAGTGCATCTAGAACCCCTGACATAACAGAGCTGTTGCTTAGACTATGAGAGCTTCTTGCTTTTTCAGAAATGGTGTGGGGGTTTTTTTTGGCTCTGATCCTAAGCCTACTTAGGCATCAGACATGGGGTTCAGAGTACAGATTTATATAAGATGCTAAACAGAAGAAAATTGCATGTGTTGGTGTTAGCTAGCGAGAGTGGTGGTTCAAGAGCTGTCTCAGCTGTGTTTTGAGCTCTCAAGAGGAGAACATGAAAATAGTTTTTTTTTTATTAGGGTAGCTATTGGCTGATACACTATGAGCAGATCTGAGTTCCATCTTCAGTTTCGTGATGGTGAGCTGAGTGATGAACTGAGGTTATAGCCTACATTTAGGGTAGCCAGGTCTACATTTCGGAAAGCCAATACTTCGTCGCAAGCCAATATGTTTCCATTATTACACTCAGCCATTCATCTGGCATAAATACAATCATTCATTGAATGTGACATAAATGAAGTAATGTCATGCTGAATAGTACAATTATAATAATAGTAAAAAATGGAAATGGTGGCCAACTGTTCGTTTCAATAACATAAGTGGACGGCCACAGTTTCTAACACTAAACCAAGCATTGTAGGAAGATTTGCATTCAACGTTAAGAAGAAAGTGGCAAACCAGCTGACTGACTGACTTATACAATAACTAGTCATTTCGGGTTTTTTGCCCTCAAGCTGAAGCTACAGTACCCACAGATTCCCATTTAGGACAGCTAGGCCAAATTAGATTGTGGTAGGCAGTCAGTTCCCCTACAGCCTTTTCCTCTCCATCTTTCTGTTTTTGGTACCACAAGCAACAGTTTAAGATGGATTAATTGGTGTGGCTTAGTGTCCCTTGGCTTAGTTAGCACTTAGCACACTCATGCATGCACGCGCGCACAAACAAGCATATGTACACGGAGGCTCCGCAGTCCGCACACACGCCTTCTCTCAAAGTCTCATTCATTAGCCCTGTAATCCAACTCTCTAAATCCTAGAGAGTAGAGGCAAGTAAATGAGAGCAATGTTGTTGCAGTGATGCTGTGACAAAACAAGCAGCTATAAAGCTCAACCAACCTCACTAAAGTGGCGTTACTTCCGGAAGCTTCACAACATCAATTTCACACAATCAATTTTCCTTATCAGCGATCTTGACTATCTGCTCTGCCTTACAAATATCTGAGAGCTGCGTATGTCACAAAGCATGAAATTGCATTAAGCAGGGCTCTGCAGTCAACAGCGAGGCTGAATCATTATTACTGACTGAGTGAGACAAGTTTGTGGCTCAGTGTTAACATTATATTGTTTGGTATTTCTGTAGGCTGGCACTTTAGGTTCTTAAAGGTAGTGTTTATATAATCGTTTGGTTAAGCCTTTTTTCCCTTTTTTAAAACACAAGCTTTTATTAGAAATATAAAGCTTTATATTATGATAGTAGTAATCGTTATATTATGATAGTAGTAACTAGTAATCATTCTATACAACATATATTTAATTAACAGGAGTCTCCACATCTCTCCAGCTCTTAAATAAACAGAATGCTGAGGTGGGTTGTGTGTGTGTGTGTGTGTGTGTGTGTGTGTGTGTGTGTGTGTGAGCGCTGTACATGGCCATTGAGCTCCTAATTGTAATTTCTTAAACCTTGTATTTTCAGTCCAGGCCCCAATAACTTTATTCACTCACATTTGGGCAGTCTCGTCATTACTTGACAAGCAGAGCACGCAAGTACTGCGGTCGGCTGGGTATGTACTGTATGTATGTATGTATGTATGTATACATCTATTTATTCTAATTATTATTCTGTATACATTACTGTACATACTGTACATTTTTCTGCCTGACCAAAGGGTCAATGGTCGCATAGCTCATGAACCGTTTGACCGTTGGCAATGAAACTTTGATACACATGTGTCTCCTGATGCCGAACTTTCGTGCTCTGACTTTTGACCTCTGACCTTTAGAACATCCACCATTTTGATATATATGAAAAACAGTTACAATCTATCTCCTCCCAGGATCTTTAATCAAAATGCACGAAAGCTTCTACACATGAACTTTGGACCTATACGGACAGAAATCGTAGTACATTTTTTAAGTTAAGAAATTAAGGTTTTATGAGCCAATGAAAATGGCTGTTTTGTGAAAAATCTTCTTCTGCCCATAATACAAACATGCAGTGTCATATGACATTTTAGAGTATGGTAGAAGGCACTGCCAAATAGCACTGAAACAAGTCTTACTGAAATAGGCCATAGGGGGGCGCTATAGCAATTTTTTGAAAATGAAACCTTTGAACAGGCATAACTCAATGCCTCGTTTGGCCAAAAGTCATGGCACTTGTTTCCACATGTTCCTTGACTCATGGGGAACACATCTTTCACTTTTACCAGTAAGCTCCGCCCTCAGATATTCCGCTATTTTGAAAAATGCTTATTCCTGATTTTCTGCCTGGATCTTTGAGAGAGTTGCGTTTAACGTTATACACACAATCTATGGACCATTATCTGAAATCCCAGTCGAAAAGAATCTTGTACGTGAAAACATGATAATGGTAATGAATGCCATGCTTTGTCATCAAAAACACTGAATGATTTTACTGTCATCAATGGAACAATTGATTGTGTCCTGATAGCTCAGTAGGTAGAGCTTCAGACTTTAGAACACAGACAACTCAGTGTATGAGTCTTCAAGAACCCTGACCCCACAATAAAAACTGACCATGGCACAATAACATGGTCTTCTTTTTCTCAAGTTCAGTCTTTCATGTTTATAAGGCTAATTGCCTTCTTTCTTGGTCCTGCCTTATCGCAGCTTGCAGCTATATTTTACTTTTGTCATGTGGCAACCTGCTAGCACAGGACTCCACAGTGCAAACAAACTACTACCATAATTCTCCTTAAAAGTTTGTCATGCTACTACTTTGGATTGGACAGTCAATTATTTCCACAAATTATTCCATCATAACTACTGCTCCAATTTCTTTTAGGAGCATGTACTGGTCATGTCACCACAGTTCCCTAAGGTACTACAGCTACAAACAATGTATGGCAGATTGGCACTGGCAGTAATACTGTTAAAATCTGTCAAATAAATTCAATATATTCTTATCAAAATATTCTTCTTACTGTAAATATCATATACTACTCAACTACTGGCATAAGCCCACAATAAGACAACCACCAAATCTAGGGATGCTAGTGTTCATGTGATTATGGAGATTCTAAAAGAGTAAATGATTTTTTATCAACCATCAGTAACTGTTTATATACAAAGGAGAGATACTGTGTGTGAGCTAATCTCTCGAGACACTGATATTCAAATGATTCTGTATAACATTAACAGTCTGTACATCAGATGCTCTGAAAATACAGAAAATGAAGTGATGTCCCGCCTCCCATTTTGCCTTTGGAGTTGCATAAGTAATTCCTGAATCAAATTAGTCTAAGGAGCCTATCTAGCTTGCTGCTTCAGCTTCACAGAAATTATAAATAAAAAAATATATTTTAATGCCATTTTTTATACGATTTTGCAACCCATTTTTTTCACCCAGTGTCAATTAACTAATATAATCCTGGGCGCTACACTTCCTCTGCCAACCTGGGGGGCAGCGGACTGACCTCATGCTTCCTTTTATGCAGTCCAAGCTGCTTCTTCTCACCTGACAAGGGGGAATTTCCCCGGCCAGACGTAGCGCATGGAAGGAACACGTTATTCCGACCAGTTCCTTTCCCCTCCATCAGCCGCCAGGGGGAGGTAGTTTAGAGACCAGGATTACTGCATGTTTTTGTGAGGGTACCTACCTACCCTAGGGCCCCTAGGCTAGGAGACACGGGCAGAACATGCAAACTCCACACAGAAAGGCCCTTTCGCCAACCCCGCCTCGGGTATGTGCACTGATGACGCGGAGGAGGGAACACACCCACAGCGGGAATCGAACCCAGGACTTTACAGAACTTTTATGAGGCAGAATTACAGACTCTAACATTCAAACTTAAGATAGTGGAAGAGCTTAGTTAGCCTAGTTGTGATGCTGGTGCTGGTTCGCTCTCTTTTCTGGAAACAATCAAAACGATGGAGCTTGCACTGTAAACCTGTTGTGAGTGACAATACAGATGATTCTGTTTCTGTCCTTTCAACAGTTCAAATGTATTGTAGAAGCTGCTGTGCCAAGGTGGCCTGAAGGTGCTTTGGAGCTACATGTCTCAGATGCTTCACCAGGGAAAAGCTGGCAAACAGTCAACTCTTAACCAGCCTCAGCCCCTGTGTTGGCACAGCACTAGAATTAAGTGAGATTTGGCTACACAAGAGTATCGATGGGCCTTGTACCAGTGGTTGTTATATTTGGTAACTGTCCAATTGCATGGTATGGACCATGTATGGACCTGTATAGGTAGGCTATGTAATAGTCTGTATGTGTCTGTCTGTACTGCTACAGCCTCACAGCAAGAAGATGTCCACCTACAAGCCAAGTGTGTCAGTCAGATAAGGTATTATACTTTCACAAAATGCAAACTAGCTGATAGGCCACTACCATTACACAACAGGCGTGGTTGCTATGATGATCACATCGTTGGGAAATGTCAATTGTTTTAATTGTATTTACTGTAGTTATTGTGTTCCAGTGTAGTTGTTACTGTCCGGATGGCCAAGTACACAGCTACCTACAGATAATATCAATATGTAAGCTCAGCTACGTATTTTTTAAATAAATTAAATCGTGCCAGGACAGGGTGGTGGGCAAAGGGTAATTTAACACTGACATTCAACAATTTGATCCAAAGACAACAATGCCATGTCAATGCCAGACGTGTGGATGGCTCTGGTTCATATAGCCCTGGTCCAGTGCTTAGTGCTTACAGAGACTCGCTGTAAGCACTGGACCAGGGCTATGGTTCATAGTGCAATTGTCTCCCAACCACTACAATATCCCTGCACAGTAAACCAGCAAAACCTACGATGAAATGTGAAACTTCAATTGTTTGCTCTCAAGTAAGACAGACACATAGGTGTGTGTTTGCTGTCGATAACGACACAGTACAGTACAGTGAGTGTCAAGAGTGAACACTGAACAGAGAAAGTAGGCAGGCGTTCCCTGCTGCTGCTGACAGATTGTTTATAAACACGACAGGTCATTTTATACTTCGTCGCACGCTAGCCTTCCCAGAAACTGTCACTTGACATATATTACATAATTCTCATGTGAAATGAGTAAGCTTTTTATGTTGAAAACACGTCATTTTTGTCGAGCAACACACGGGTTCGTGGGACGAAATGGGCTATAAATGTAGCTATTAACATTAGCCACCACGTAACATTAGCTAATGGCTTACGCTCTCCAATTAAACGCAATGTTGTCTCCTGGAATAACCACTGCATGCACATGCCAAACTACAGGACCGATTCAACTAAATTAAAATGCTGGTTCTGGTTGCTTAAATTCCAGAGAATTTATTTTACGCACCCTCCAAAAGCCGAGAGATGATGCTGTCCACGTTCAATTCACTCTCCGCCATCTTCAAACTGCTGTTTCAAAATGTTCGTCAGTTCAATTCTCTCAACAGACGCCAGAGGGCGTTGATATGCCAGTAAATAATAGGCTACTTGGATCAACACATTATGTTAATAAAGTTTCATGTGAATCCTAATTCAATTATTAACTGTGATATTTATATAATTAGTGATTCCCTTGTGTTTGGCTGATTTGTGTGAATGTTTCTCACTCCCACTTGAATACAGCCAATGGTTCATATTTTAATTGTCATTTTATTCAAAATATTACAAAACGGGTTGGTGATAGCTGTAAACATTTCTACAATCACTGACACATTTTCTGTAAATTCCTAAATAAATTAAAAAAATCAAAAAACTATATTTACAAACAATTATCTAAAAGTGAAATGTAAGTGGCAGTTTGTTGCTGCCACCAGTGCACATTTTCATTTAAACGCTATACTGTTGTACACTGAGGAAAATCCTTGTTTAAGGGAAAAGGCCAATAATTAAGACAACTCCTGACTGAAAAATTTGGTGTGAATCCCAAAGGTATCATGCATGACAATCACTGCCTTGAACATGTGTTGTAAGAAAGCAGCCTAGTACAGTATTAGTTGTTCATGTGGGGTGGGGGGTGTGGGTAGCCTTTTTTAACAAAAAACGAAATAAAAACTTGATCACAAAAAAGATCCCCCAGACTTCTACATTACATTTGGAATGATCAGCAAAGCTGCTTTATGCGTAGTTCAAATGTAGTGATGCCCCCACATACAGTATTATGTCCACAGTAAGTACAGCACTGACTTAAACTGAGTTCTACAAGCCTGTGCCCTTCAACTCGACCTCAGTTTCCATCTTCTTCTTGTTTCTTTTTTCTCTGCAAGAAAGGAGGAGCCAGGTGACAGCCCAGCCAATCAGAAGACCTGCAACAGCCAGCACAGCAGCAGCCCACAATGGTACATATTGATCTGAGGAGCTGGGGTCACAAGGTGTTGCTGTGGTTGGAATTGTGAGTGCTGGGCTTATGGGTGCTAGTGTGGTGGTTATACTGGGAAAACTGTTCGCAACTGTGAAGATGTAAGGGTGTTCCTGAAAGACATAAGTGAACAGTATTATAGATCTGCAATTCAGTAGGCACAAAAATGTGTCATATAATATTTCTTACCGTAGTGGGACACTTGATGCGATTTCTCTCATTTGAAAAAGTGTTGTATGTCTGTTTGTAGCCCACTGGCTCCAACTACAAAGAAAACAGAAAACTTTTTTCTCAACTTTAAAAACAATTATTATTTCAAATTGACTGCAACAAAAGCACAGATAGGCCTTTAACTGTGATCCTTAGTAGACTTACCATGTTATTCCACAGAGACACGGCCATGTCTGCGTGGCCCCGCTCACTGAAGTGGAAACAATCCACAGAGAAATAGGTGACATCAGGTTTCCCTTCCTGAAGCATAAAGAGCATAACATTAACACCAGTGTTTGTATGAATATTGCTCTCTGAGGGCAGTGGTTTGTCAAGCATGCATGTACAGTAGCACAAGTACAGTATGTATTTATGTGTGTGTGCGCATGCGTGCGCGTGCATGCGTGCGTGTGTGTGTGTGTGTGTGTGTGTGTGTGTGTGTGTGTGTGTGTGTGTGTGTGTGTGTGTGCTTGGGGGATTTACAGCATTCAAAGGGACGATGGTGTTTCGGAAGAACGGCTGCAGAACCACAGTAAAGTCGTCTTTACCGTCATAGCGGTCTCCAAACACCAGCCTCTCCGTCTCAGTCTGTGAGAAAAACACCACAAATGTCAGTAAATACTTACTTAATTTCTACATTACATACCTATTCAGGAAAAAAAACAATTAACATTCCTGTGCACCAACCTGAATTTCCCGATTGATCCGTTTGATCTCAGCTAGTTCTGGGGAATCTTCTCCAGGTTCTATGTAGCACGTACAGACAAATCTGGGGGGAAAGAAAGCAGAAAGACTAGAAAATAAAAATGCAATACTGTTTGATGTCTATATTACATAGTTTATTTATTATACTCTTTCACCTCTGATTATTTTTTACACAAAACTGCCAGATTGTTGACTCAGAGCTGTCAGTCTTTTGGCAGGAGTAGAATTTCAATGTGTTCTTTTGCTTAACTATATAGAAAATAGAATATCAAAGATAAGACTAGTTGTTCCCAAGGGCCAAATCAGCTGTGGAATTTGTGATTTTGAGTTATGCATGAATGGATGTGCAGTGAATTAACTGATGAGCATACTTTTGTAAGAGGCTGCACCCGAGAGTGTCTTTCTTGATTTTGCGAAGGCCTTCTATTTCTAGGATCTCCAACACATTTACCATCACCCTGGGGACCTAAGGCCATAAGGAAACAACGACACATTTTGGTTACAGCAAGGTCTAGAATTTGCATTGTATTTAGAGGTCAGCCTAGTTAAATAAACTACACCGTAATTTCAGTGTAATTTCACCCTGCTTATATGCAACCATTTACTGATTAAATTAAATAGATATAACACTATCTTGCCTCTTTGTAGAGCATATCCAAACTTGTCATCAAGTGATGAGTATAGTTCTGAGGTGACAATGTGGCCTGTGTTGTTGAGAGAGGAATGAAAGTACATTAATAGACATTAAGACGTTATATCATTGTTATAACAACACATAAAATAAACCCTGGTGTCATTGACTCATACGTTATTCACCAATACATTCATTGCTCAGCATATGAAATAATATGAAATAAATGCATTATTGGAAATTCTTCAAAGCAATCTACAAAGCAAATAATCGACTGAAGAAAGCAATGGCATTCAACATGCATGATAATTAGTAATGAGCACATTCTTATCCGTTACCGCCATCACTTCAAATCTCATCTCACTTTAATATTCTGCGTAAAATAATAATAATAATAATAATTACTTAATATTAAAAAATACATTAAAATAAATCTAAATCTTCCTTGCGTTTTTCTTTCTCTGTTATTTTCTCCATTACCCCCCCCCCCCCCCCCCCCCCCCAGAGAAGGAAACAAGCAAGGAAGATAGATAGATAATAAAGATAGAGGAGATAGAGAGAGGAGGATAGAGGAAAGATAAGAGCAAGAAGAGAGGGTGAAGAGAGTTGACTTCTCCCCTGTTTATGTGAGAACAAGGGCTGATGCTGTGTTTGTCTCATACAGAGGGAGGCAGGGTGGGGGGAGGGTTGGTTTGTGTTTGAGGGCGAGAGTGACAGAATGTGCTCATTCAAAGGAAACTTTGTCTGCCCACATCTCACTGTGACACAATAAATCAATTAGGGCAGGCTTGGTCACAATGCTTGATTATTCTGCCTCAGTGCTTATTCCACATGGACCATGATGATGATACTATGAGACATCTCGAAAAACAGGACATCACAATGCACTGAAGGAGTTGTAGCCACCTTGCTATGACATGAGAATGTCTATGGCTGTTTTATGGCTGGTTTAGCCAGTTATTCTGTATACAGGTTATGCAATGCACCTCTGACTAGTGATGGCTGCTCATGGAAACTCACCCTATCATTACAATACTGACACAGGTCATTGCCACCGATGAAGAGGGTCACCAACTTCCAGTCTTTCTCAAAATGGACAGCCTGACAAGAAGGACAGAGAGATAAAAGGGCGAGAGAGTCAGAGAAACAGAGAATGAGGAGAGATGCCTTATTTTTTAGCTACTTTCTGTTGCAGAAATAGTATATTATATAATTTATGCCAATGCCTAACCCTAACCCACAAGTAAAAGTAAAATCATCAAGTAAAATCAACTCACAGAGTGGGTTTTCATGGCATCAATTAGTTTTCTGACCTGCCCTGGGATTCCTCTGTATAAAACATCAGAATATGGTTTCAAATATTAGTATTACATAAATACACAGTGGTCCTGAAACAGTAACCAATGAACAAATACATGTCAATACAAACAATACATGCAATACGTATTTGTGTTATGATGGCGCTTTAAAAATACAGTTAAGCACTCACGCTATTTTAGCACCTGATACAGCCATGTTGAAGCCATTCTGTGTTTTGCCAATTGACATTCCTGTAATGCTAGGATTGAACTTCTTGAGGATATCTGATTACAAAAACAAGACACTTTACTTCAGTAGAGACAAAAAATATTAATGTGATCAACTTGGTCAATTAAGTCCAGTTTGTCAACTCTGTCACCTAGTGGCAAGAATATGTATTACACAATGTGTTTCTCTCCAAGGTAAGTGCTTACTGGGTAATGTTGTGACAGTTTCAAGTTGGTCATCCCCTCCGATGCTACAACAAACAAAGACACAAAATGCATGCGTACGATAAGTCAACAAAATATATACCAGTAAGACGCCTGAGGGCGAGAAGTGACGGTCGCGTGCACACATCCGCCTGGGTGACAGCAGACTATGGGCGAGCGCTGGCCCTTTGACATCAGATCAGATGAATATATGAAATTAATTCTGTACTGGGCGTGTATTGAGTATACAGGTTTTGATGAGGTCAGATCAATAGGAATGTCAGAACAGGTCAGCTCCATATATGGAGATCTAAGGGTGACAGCGGGGGCAGTGTCTTGAGTGTACAGGGTTTGATGAGGGCTCAGGTAGGGCCTTAATTGTCGGGCCTGTTGAGAACGTAAATATTGATGACATCAGGGATCTCCATATATGGGCTTAATTGCGACAGCAGGTCACATATACTATGACATCAGGGATCTTCATCACTGATGATGTCACATGATGTCACGAGACCTGGGCACCATCGGCGATTGGGTGTTCCCATGTATGGGGATTTTGAGTGATACACTGACGGACAGGAAATGCACAATTCCATAATTAACTGCGGCCTTCTGTCGCAATAAGGTATATACTTAAATAAATATTTTTATTCAAGTTTTTTATTTTACAAAAGCCAAGGAGCGAGATGGCATTAAGTTATAAGTTATGAAAAGAACAAACAGGTATCAAGTAAGAATAGCCTTCACGTAGTAATGCAATCAGTTTACTGGCGCTGCACTGCGGCGACATGGACTAGGGCTACGCTTATGCGGGCCCTTTGTCTAAGACAAATTTCTTCCTCGGGAGACTAATAATAAAGTATACAATACAAGAAACATTAGGTCAGACCACTGTGTTGATATATACTTTTGAGACCGACTCTCACCTCCACGACACTCCTCTGGACTCAGTTGTTAACTGTAAAAGATTCTTTGCCTTAGCTCCAAATCCAGCCTATAGAAGGAAAATAAATACTGGTATGTATAACCATACAAAGGTATGAGAAGATATAGAGCGTTGCAGTCCCGCCCTCTTTCAGAACGACGATGGCCCAGGAAATAATTCCCCAATCATTCTCCCCATAGACGTTTCAAAAAGTATTTAGCCAACTGTTGTTGTGACAAAACATGACAATAAACACAATGTTTTGGGCCGATCAAATAATTAGTAAGAAGAAAAACAAAACAAAAAGTGTTGTACCCTACCCTTTTTTCTTCTTACTAATTATTTGATCTGCCCAAAACATTGTGTTTATTGTCATGATTCGTCACAACAAGAGTTGAACGTCTTAAACGTCTTTAAATAAATACTTTTTGAAAAGTCTATGGGGAAAATGAACGGGGAATTATTTCCTGGGCCCTCGTCCGGGGTGGGCCTGCAACGCTCTATATCCACACACATTTATAGCCATAGATAATATGCTACACACATACGCGCACAGCCGCACGCAGGCAGGCACGCGCACACACACACACACACACACACACACACACACACACACGCACGCACGCCACACACACACACACACACACACACACACACACACACACACACACACACACACACACACACACACACGCACACACACACACACACACACACACACACACACACAATTAACATCCTTGCTTGTGCACTACACTCACTGTTATAGAGTCTCCGAGTGCAGCCACCACATTGATGTCTCCTGGTCTCAGCCTGTGTACTGTGAGGAGATGTGCATAAATAGATCTAACAATCGACGACTTCTTTTGCTTCTAATAATACCCAAATAATACATTGAATGCACACCTGAAGTTGGGACAGTATTAGATGGAGCTGTGTCAACACAGAAGAAATCACTGCCCCAGTTCTAAACAATGACAGAGAAGGAGATGATTTTGTTACAGAGACATAAGTCAAATACTATCTATATCTATTTCTACTGAATCTATAATTCAGAGTAACTGGTTACTAAAGTGAAGACGCAGACACCTTTTTCAGTTGAAAATAACAAACTAAATAAATAAATAGATAAAAAAATTAACTATACAATTTGTCAGCGAACACTACTGGCAGCCACTTATCTTACGAGTATAAAACAGCCTGCCTACCGTAAAAGGTGGAGAGGTTGGAGGTGGACCTGGAAAGGTGTAATTGCTGTTGGGAGCAGTTCTGAAGAACGGGCTAGTCTATTAAAGAGAATAAATAATAAATGTACTGTATAGTTATACTGAAAGAAATGTATGTTTGATAATTATGGTTTAATTATGGTGTAGTTTGCCATTTGTTAAGGTACCTTTGAAGGACATTTTAAATTGATGACAGTTGTGAAATCCTGGGTAACCGTCTTGTTGCCCACCGGCTCTAACTGGGACATTGTGAAAGTGAGTAATTTTGAGTCAATATCAATAAAAGATTAATATAGAATCATGTATGCCAGAATATCACTGAAGTTGTAATGTCTTCTATGCTATGACACATCTGACCATGTTGTTCCAAAGAGCACGGGCCATGAGGCTGTGAGCTTTCTGGCTGAGATGGAAACAGTCAGGAGAAAAGTAGGAGCGATCAGGCCGGCCATCCTTCAGAGGAACAAAGAAAGACATTAAGTTGTGTTATTAGTATGAACAAAATTTGAAACCCAATACCCAGTCTACAGTAGTTCACATTTCATCTTACAATCGCTCACCGAAAGGCGAAAGTAACCGTGTACACGTGACACATCATCAAATTTATAACTTCTAATCTCAGCAGCTGATCTCACCTCCAGTTTTGGAATAAAGATCTGTCTGAGGAAAGGCTGCAGGACCACAGTGAAATTGTCATGAGTGTCATACCGTCCTGAGTCAATTAACTGTTGCATGGCATGCTGTGAAGAGAGACATTATGCAGGATTAGACAGTGCAATCTGTAATACTATACCGTAAATAAACAAACAAACTACAAATAAAGCCTGAGTTAAACGTAGTTGCATGTGGGTGTCACACAGTGAAAATAGCAGATCTACGAGCTCACCATGTTTAGCATGGCGCATTGTGAACTTGTAGATCTGCTATTTCACGGCATTGAGGATAGTTAGAGGTTTGAACTAATAACAGTTATTTTGTTCTTTATGTACCTGATAAGCTCTGTTGTAATCTATGACCCTCTGGAGTTCAACAGATCCCTCTTTAGGCTTCAGTATGCAGGGGCAAATTAATCTGAAAATAGAAAGAAATATTTGAGTTGTTTGTGTTTAAAGGGATAGTTCATCCGAAGAAAAGAAAATCTCCCATGGAGACTTGAATTCATGGATATTCTTTTGTTTTTGTCGCATTCCTAAACCTAATAATTTGATGACCAGCAGGTTTTGTGTCTCCTACCGGAAGCACAGCCGTTTCTCAAATTATTGGCTTAGGATGGGGTGTGTAATTGATAGAAGATAATATTTTTGGGGGCTAAACTACTCCTTTAATGTCTACCAATAATAAGGTCTAGCAGACAACACTTACTTTACAAACCAGGTGGGACAGCCAAGGCTCTCATCATTGTGCACTTCACGCAAGGGGACCATGTGTAACATCTCAATAAGATTCACAATGGCACGAGGTACCTGGTTAGGTACAAAACCAATAAAGGCACAGAATTGGAAAGCTGTCCGTCTGTGTACTGCTTTAGGATATGACATCTTGTAAGTTTGGTATAGCACATAGTTTTATGAATTTATAAATAAATAGTTCAGATATTGTTTCAAACGTAATTGTTTAAAATATTGTTGAATGCAATGTGTTGGATTGTCCTGTTCTCTTAATCAGTATTGTTATTTCCGCCAGACCTGTCGACAGCAGGCCATCAGAGATTATGATTTCATCCATCTCCGTCTATGAGTCTGTCTGTGTGCCTGTGACCAGCTAATTTCCTTCACTACTGGACCAATCAGTGTGAAACTACTCTCCTAGTAGACCAAGGAAGAACCTCTTCCCCAAAGGTTTAACTTCACATTTTGGCCAGTTGGATGAAATCAAACGTTTGTGGGTCCTTGCCCTGGGTAGGCAACCCGGCCTGGCAGAGACCTGTGCACTTTTCTTATTATTATTATTTTTCAATTGGGACTGAAACATGGTCATGTAAATATGTGAGTATACCTCTTTATGGAGGATATCTAGAGCTGCACGGATCCGTTCAACCACATTCCTAGCGGAAAAGAAAATCTGTGGAAAAAATAGTGATAAGCCGCAATGACTTTTTTCATATTACTGGCTTTAACATAAAATTGCTGAACCCCAATTTAGAAGTTGCCACCGCACTAAAATGTAATAAAAATGCTTACACTGTCTGTGCAAAAGTCACACAAGTCATTTCCTCCGATGAACATGGTGATAACTTTCCAGTCGTTCTCAAAATCAATGCGCTGTGAGGAAATAGGTTAATTTATTGGGTTATGTTATTTCATAGGTTAATTAGTGTAATCTGCATTAGTTTTACTACTAAAATAAAACTCTGGCTTCATGTTTGTATACTAGTATAGACTTACATGATCATTCTTCATCTTGTTCACTATGATTTGAACCTGGCTGACCATGTCACTGAAAAACAAATACTTTTAGTCAGTTTTTGTGTTTTCAGAGAGAGGGGTTATTAGGACACACAACACAGGTACCCTGACGGACTGAACCGCACCCCAAGAAAATATTTGTGTGTGTGTGTGTGTGTGTGTGTGTGTGTGTGTGTGTGTGTGTGTGTGTGTGTGTGTGTATGTGTGCTAGAAATCATCACGGACAGACATAATGCGACTGGAGTCAAAGGATGAGGAAACGGGTAAATAGAAAAACAGAGGTATTATGACTTACCCACACTTTGCTCCTGGTACGGCTTGGTTGAGGAAGGCCTTACCAGTCTCCTCACCACCGATTCCCTTTGCGAAGCCAGTCAGTGAGGGGTTAAATTCCCTCAGGATGTCTGTTTGCCACAATCATACAAAAAAAGCTTGTGAATATTGATTATCATAAAGCAATTCTCAGTATTATGTGTATTACAAATGGTCCACATCTAAACCTGATAGCAGGTATAGGCTACACAGTACATTGCCAGTGATCTGTCAGACAGCGCAGTAATTAATAAAGATAAGATCACAGCTAAAACTTTATTGGGCTATTATAACTTTATCACAGAATGTTATCAATGACCATACTACTGTACTAATAGGAAAGATAAGGCAGATAAGAGAAGTGCTAAAGATGATAACAAATAATGGTACAAATTAAATAATAATTAAATTACCATCATATTAATTATTTTCTTTTAAACATTAACTGAACTTTCTTTTAGACTTTCTCAATCATTATATATGTAAACGCACTTTTATAGATTAGCCTTCTGTGCTAACTGTATACCCGGGGCGTAAAATAGTTCACATGGGTGAGATCGCAATATATATGCACGCACGCGCACACACACACACACACACACACACACACACACACACACACACACACACACACACACACACACACACACACACACACACACACAGAGAGAAACATACTTGGTAGAGTGGTCACATTGGCAAGGATCTTATTACCACCAATGCTGAAAAATGGATACAAAACCGGTTACAATTAAACACTACTCATAAACATCCATGAACTCTTCAGAGTCAAATCAGAGATTTTGCTGTAAGGTCTAATTACTGTATACTTTGTCAGACAACCGAGTCACTGAGACTAATAGACATCCATATACGCCCATGCAGTAACCACAGTAACCGTGCTGCTACCAACTAAGGCACACATACACACAGTCACATGTTGGAGCGGTTAGCACCGCTCTAAAATGGTTTTAACTGAACAAAACAGGGTCTAATAATGGCACGGCGTGGCATGGTTTCCCTGTTGATCTCTGATATGATGTCGACAACGGCATATTAATGACGTCAGACTTGGCCAAATTTGGACGGATGGCGTAATGGTGGGTCTGAGATTATTCATTCAAAAATTTATTCACAAACATATTTTATTGTGTAAATCGCTTTTTGGCTTTTACTTCCACTGGACCATTAATTAATTAATTGTATTATCGGTCCAGTGGTAAATTAGATTATCCATGGACACACAGACACATAAATGTTCTTCTAGTTTTGTAATTTTCTGTTTGAGTGACATAGTCGTGTGACAAAGTGTAAATTAGACTTAGAGTGTACTGTAGACTGTACCTCCATGACAATCCCCTGTATTCATTCATCACCAACAGAAGGTTGTCAGTCTTCGCACCCACACCATTTCCTGCCTGTACAGAGGAAATGAAGAAGTAAGTTTTGTCTAGTCTGGTTTAGAGCCAGCACTGACACTACACACGCACGACGCACCACCACACACCAGTAGCACACACATACGGTAAATGATCAATTCCCCCATGACACTGTCAGCTAAATTATTTTCTTTAGGCATACAGCATATACAAGTCTTTAGAAGAGAGCAGAACAAAGCAACATCTTGTTACACAGTTAAAGGGACAAACTTACTGTCAGAGAGTCTCCTACTGCTGCTACCACTTTTATATCCCCGGGTCTTAGCTCATGAACTGTGAATTAGAAAGAATAACAGTGGGGACAGAAAGTCACATTAGTCACACTTCCTAGAATGGGTTAAGAGCGCAATAACAGCAAAATAGTCCTTACCAGAAGTGGGAACAGTGGGGGATGGATTGCGATCAGTGCACGGAAGCTCTGTACCCATTACCTGAAAGAATAATGAATGAATGAAACTTTATTGACAGCCGTAGCCAGTAGATGACAAACAACAATTAAAAACATACAAAACAGTTACAAATAAATACATTGGTTCATAAAACTCTAAAACTCAGTAGTAAAAAAAAAAATCTATAAGAGGCACTCATACCAATGTTTCCACATCAAGGAGCGGTATCTAACAGTGCTAAACCTAGGATTCGTCAACACCTCAATCACGTTATTATGTGACCCATCAAGTCTGCTTTTTTTTTTCTTTTTTTTTTTATCCCACGATTTTGTAACCCAGTTTTTTCTTTTTCACCCAGTGCCAATTATCTAATGTAATCCTGGGCGCTACACTTCCTCTGCCAACCTGGGGGGGCAGCGGACTGACCTCATGCCTCCTTCTATGCATGAGGAGTCCAAGCTGCTTCTTTTCACCTGACAGAGGGGAATTTCCCCGGCCGGACGTAGCACGTGGAAGGGACACGTTATTCCGACCAGTTCCTTTCCCCTCCATCAGGCGCCCCGGCTGGCCAGGGGGAGGTAGTTTTAGAGACCAGGATTACGGCATGTTTTTGTGAGGGTATCTACCCTAGGGGACACAGGGAGAACATGCAAACTCCACACAGAAAGGCCCTATCGCCAACCCCCGCCATCAAGTCTGCTATTAAAGCTGAACATGAGGTTTCTCAAGAGAGCCTGGAAGGTGGTTAGACCAGAGTCGCAGAAGAGCTGACTAGCACTGCCACCCCTAGGCTTCTTCAGGAGAATCCTGACAGCATCATTATAAGCCACCTTTAGCTTGCACAGACTCTCTTTTTTTATAGTTCACCCATAAGGGGGCTGTATACAGCGGGGTGCAGTACGCTCTAAATAGGTTCACCTTGACCTCAACTGAACAGTAGTGAAATTTCTTGGCTAACATACATGTCAGTATAACAATTTGTCTAGTCTTACTTTCCACTCCAGTCTTGATGAAAGAGTAAAAGTAAGTGATGACACTCACAGGGTCTATCAGAGGAGAGAACTCAGTCTCCTGTCTGTTAATGGGGGAATTCCTCTGTGTCCGTAGATAATGTTGCTCCTAACATGAGATTGAAGAAAAACATATGTTTATAATTATGGCCATATGCTCTCACTTGATATATTGGAATTGTTGACCAAGCCTTTACCATCATAGGGTTTATAAAATGTTTTTTTTTCTTTCACATACAGATTTTGTGTTATATTTCCCAGTACGTTGATATAAACATAGTAATAATGTGTTTATGTTTGACTGGCAGTTGTTACATATCACCTCACCTCAGTAAGACATGGAATAGTGAGGATATTGTTGTCCTTGATTCCAGATTCACCTGCCAATGGCTGGAGCTGGAAATAATGTGATTGGTTAACAAGTTTATGTTTGGGACAGTTCATCAGGGTCACAGGCATCCAGACAATGATTAGATAATTCAATTGTAATGACATTATACACTGTGTAGCAAAGAAACAAGGATGAGGAAGATCATACAATATATAATCAGGATCAAGATAATCTTTATATCTCTTATCTAATCTCCCTTCTCTAGAATATCACCATGGTGCTCAAACATCTATTCTTTGATGGGCAAGTCCCCTGCTGACTCACTTTATAACCAAGACACTGGGTCCATTTGACTGAGAGTGGACATTTAAAAAACCTTGGACAGTTTTCCATAGCACACAGCATAAGAAATGAGAAAGTACAACAAGGAACGTTGAGTAAATAAGTACCTACCATGTTTGTCCATAGCTGTATAGCTAGTTCGTTCAAGTCGGACACTGTAGTCTCTTTCTAAGGAGACACACATACACATTTTGCTATTGATCTTGAGATGTCTAGATCATTGGTTGATAACAGATGGCTTCTGTCTATTCCCTATTCAGTATTTACAGAGTCTGAGATGAGCTCAGTTATGAGCGGTGTCGCCTGCAGCAGCACTGAGAAGTCTTCACTCCGGCTGTGCCACTTCTGGTCTGCCAAGAGATGATGGAGAGAGTCCTATACACAGAGCAAGTGAGACAACGATTAGGTAGCAGCAGCTAAGCATAAAGTATTCAGACAAAGCCTCATGCACACATGCTTTCAATGACACTCACACTTAATATACATATACCTGAAGCTCTTTTATTAGCGTGGCTCTCTGTAGTTGCTGCCTCTTGCTGTTATCTGGCACACACTGACATTGACTGCAAAAAATAAGGAATAAAACATAAGCAAGTCTAACAGATTATAATTTGACAGTTAATAGGAAATTCTAGATTGTGTATCAACATACTCGAGATCAAAATACACGATATACAATAGCCATTATACAAGAATTAAGTGGTATTACTGCAGCAAAGGTTAAGCACTCACTTGTCCTGTTGAGGGTGGACACTCCAAACCACTGTATGTATAAGTGTGTTATGTAGCTGAAAATACCCAAACAACATTGATTGTGTAGCACATAACACAGTGGTACAGCACATATGATAGAATTGTTTTTCACATTCTATTATGAGCCCCTTTAATGTAATACAATTGGACTCCATGATGACAGGATTTCACACACAACAAACCTTCTGTAATATCTGCAGAGCTGCCTCCACCTCCTGCACAATAGCTTCAACTTTTAAAGCAGCCTATAGACATGAACAGAGTTATGTACTGTAGTATCTGTCATCATATCCTGCTAGAATGCAGTTTTGTATGAAACTGTCTCTGAAACCGAGTTATTTTACAACAAGGATTTGCCAGTCTTACCTGTGATGAGCAAACACACAGAGAGTCAACTGGGACAAACAGCAGGACCAGATTCCAGTCTCTGCCTGTGGCCTGCAAGGACAAATGTAAATTACTATTATTTGGCCCGAGAGAAAACAATCCACTGTTGTCAGTGTTGCATCATTCATTTAGAGCAGAATGCCACCAAGTTTTCATCCTCAAATAAAATACATTTGGTAAAATATTTCTCATTTACTAAAGGTGATCTAGGATCGGAAACATTAGCTACCAATCACCATCTCTTATTACCAGAAAATAGTAATTATTTTCCCTACACTATAGATTTCTATGGAGAGGGATTTCTAAACAATGGATATACAGTATGGGAAATAGGGATAGAACTGAAAAAGCACCTGATGATGGAAGAGGGAAACTGACAGTTCCTCAGCCTGTTCCAACAGACTCCTGCAACACAATACAACACACCACTGCCTTTAAACATGTCTACAGTATATTCATGTTAGCATGTGTTTCTGTGTATTAGTGAGTTACCTATGCTGCAATGATGGCAGGGCGATAACGTCAGGATTAAACCTGGACATCAGTTCTGTTTGAAATGGAAGGAGAGAGCAATCATGAATATTTCAAGGCAATCAAAGTTGCTTATTTTCTGTTTAACAACAAAAAACTATTAGCAACACAATGACAAGATGGGAGCCGCTCAATGTTAAGCGCCGTCCACACCAAGCTCAATATAACGATATGGTTTACCACTGTGATAACTGTTAGTTATACTGTAGTTGTGGCGTGGACTGTCATCCACTTGCGTTGGAACAATTTCTAAAACAATATATTTATTGTTATGCTATGTTTATTGTTGGTGTGGACAGCCCTTTACTGTCACTTTCACTGTTGTTGCTAAAAGGAGGTTTGTTTTCATATTCAGATATTGTCAGTAGTTATCAATTATCAGATATTATAACATAGCATATAGCATAAGATAATAACATACTAAGGTTTGGGGCCTTTCTTTGTGGAGTTTGCATGTTCACAGGTACTCTATGCGGTTTCCTCCTACACCAAAAGACAACATCGTTACATACTGTAGTCCTGCCATTGCCCTTGACCAAGGTACTGGCATTACACTTACAAGTGGTATACTTTGGGCCGTTCCCTGCTCCTCTGTATTTAGGATGCGCTTCCCCAAGGGGATAATAAAATGAATATATAGCATATTACAATAAACAACCCATTACAGAATAAGCTATGGAGGTCAAAGCCCTATGTTTATGACCCCCTCTCTTATCGTCAAAGATAAAAGTTCGCTTTAGTAACATAGAGTACTTTGACGTTTTGAACACAGTCTGGATCTGTTTAATTAGTATACTTGTGCAGTATGTGCACATATCTAACCTGATGAATGTATCTATCTGATTCTCTGAACCCATAGTTATACTGACATAATAGACAATACAAATATACACACTAGTAGGCATGCACAATCTATCACTATGTGTAGGCTACATCCATTACTGTATCTGCATGGCCAGAATTAGTACCGTATTGATAGATGTGGATCTAGTTATAGGTCAAATATCCATTCTCTATTCCACTTACAGTAGGCTATCTCTACAGTTGATACAGAAAAGCCACTTGTCTTTCTATCTGGTGATACGAGAGCACTGTGATAACTGACTGATGCATATGACCAATTCATCTTTGGAACAACTCAATGAGTTCTTAAGAACAAAATTTCCCAATATCGCCAATTCCCCAAAACGTTTTAATCAGTTTTAAGCAGCACAACCCTCCTGTGCAAGGACGTAATATTATGTTTTTTGAAAATGTTTTAATCCGACGTGCATGCGACGTGCATGCGACGTGCACACGGACGTGCGCACGCTTATTTATTGTTATTTGTCCTTTTTCTCTGGCACCTGCACAAAACTTTCTGTCCAACAGGTGTTGGTGAATGTGTTTAGCAAACTCTGAACTTGGATTGAACTTCAGTTGAGACAAAAGTCATTCCTCTTTAGAACATCTGAACTTGGACTGAACTTCAGTTGAGAAGCCATTTCTCTTTACAACAGCCCTAAATTACAATGTTGATTACATCAAAGAAGGAGACCACTAGCTTTCAACTAGATAATCAGGAAATCCCTCAAACCACCTGAAAAAAGGTATTGTTGTCCACTTCAATTCAAAGTTGATGAATAACTGTTGATAAGAACAACTGTAGCTACTTTGGATGAAACTGAAAGCAAGAATCCTTTAACTAATGGGCCTGTATCAAATAACTATGAAGTAACTGCGATTAGAGCATGCGTTCCAAAGGAAAAATAGAAAGTTGAATTTCAAGGAAACGCTCAATGAAAACCAAATGCTAAAAAAACGTCTTTCTGCATATCAGTAAAAGACACACATTTAAAATTGATGGGTTTTATAAAAAAAGGTCCATGACAAGGGGATCACATAATGTTTAAAACCAACATCATGAAGAATATTAAGTCCAGTATGATACCCTTTAGTGGGTAAAAAAAAGTGGTGTGTACGATTAAATATGTACTAATTGTACTATGATAGGAAAGATTTCGACTGATACAACGGACATCCAGACTCACCTGCTAATCTACTGACAATGCGGAATGCCTCAGTCCTATGGGTGGAGACACAAAATGTTGTGTTAGCTGTGAGACAGTGCATGAGTGCAAGACAAACTGCTACAGAATGTGTTCCACTTATCACTGAACAGTAATGTTGTCACTTCAGAGTGGTGATGGGAATACAGTACATTGGCAGATGGTGCACTTCTTCATAGTGTACCTATAAGAGAGCGGTAGGCCCATGGCAGAGATCACTGAGATATCAGCAGGTCTGAGAGTATCAACTGATGGAGAAGAAACAATAATGAATGAAGTATGCATCACACAACCATTGGACACCCTTTGTTAACCTAAGTAATAAATCACTTTCAACCTGGCATCCTTAATCTGGCAAAGTTTCACACATTTCTTCATAATAGGCCTATTGTAAAAATAAAAATAAATAAAAAAAGGAAAGAAAAACAAAAGAAAGAAAAACGTTCTAAATGTATAAATATACTGTACAAGCTCACAACACACTGCATTTTAACACGTTGTGAGCTTGTAGATCAGCTATTCTCTTGCGAAATAAGGCTTCATTAATATTAGAATGTAGTATAAAGGTCTACCAGAGGGTGATTTAGATGAGAGGGCATGTTGAGAACAAAGGAATGGCATGTAACTTCCCCTCTGTAACAGAAATAAATTAATGCAGTAAATGTACAGATGATCAATGCAATGAACACCCACACAAAAACTAATCATACAGTATAAGTATACCACTATACCACTCACATCCTCTGATTCTTCTGTTTGTAGCTGATTTGAATGTATATCATTGTGGACTGCATCTAAATGAGACATAGAAACCAATTAAACAGTTTTCCGCCATATGGGACAACTTTTACAAAGACATATTGTACACCCATAATTATTCTGAACAGGTTAGGGTAAAACAGGGAATACCAGACGAGTCGCCCATTTACCAACTCACCCCGGGCATACATCCGGCGGAACTGCGCTGCCTGGTATTCCTAAAGTAATTTAAGTAAATTATGCTTAAACGGTTAAACCTAACCTTATTCCTAACCTTAACCTCAGTAAAACTATGCCTAAAACCCTATACCAAACTTAACCTCAGTACTATGCCTAACTCTAAACTTATTTCTAACCTTGCAGGTAAAACTAAATAAAGAATACAAGAACTGCGGCACCGAGCGGTCGGCGGAAAATAATCGAGAGGGAGATGGATTATGGGCGACCTTACCTGATACTAAAACAGGTACTAAATGGACAGGTTGACCAATTATTGTCTTACTTTGGATCTACTCTTCCCTTGACATTTTACCATTAATCTGAGTTCAATGAACTCAACCTTGACATTCTGAGGACACCGCTCCTGTTTGTATTCGCAGCCAAAGTCCCTTCTGAGTTTTATTTATGTATAACTAACTGTGTAAGTGTAAAAAGTCCTCATTCTGTTCAAAATAAATTGGCAACAAATTAACCCTATGGTACATCATTCCAGAGTCACCCCAATAAAATACGTAAAACATGCAGACTTGGCCCGGGCGGTTAGCTCAACCTTCTGGGCACCTACAGTAGGCTGCTGAGCCATCCTGACAGCATGCCGCGGGTTCGACTCCCAATCCCGACGGCCTTTGCCGTGTTTCTTTCCGCCATCTCTCTCCCCATTTCCTGTCAGACTACTTCCATCCTATCAATAAAGGCCCCAAAAATATCTTAAAAAAACAAAAAAACATGCAGACTTATTTGAGTGCTCCAGTAATTTATTTGGGTAGTCTATTTTGACTTGAACAGGTGACACTTCATTCATATTATATTGTCCTTTACCGTTGAGCACAGAAGCCTTACTACTCACAACTTGGCTGAAACGCATTGGACTTCCCTTTGTGACAGCAAACAATGGCTTTGTATAGAGTAGCGATAGTGTTAGTTGGATGTTGTAATTGTATTTCAGCAAGCACATTTCTGGCTGGTCAACATTTCAGTTGAATAAAAAAAGATTGGACTAACGGAGTAAAATCAATCAAAAAGTATTTTTTGACTCTCTCTTCAGTCTCCGCAAGTTTTTACTGTGTACTTTACCTGAAAGATGTGCACAGGATCCCAGAAAGTTGGCCACAAGAGAAACAAGAATCATGAGTCCCAAGGTAGTCATGATGAGGGGTGTTATCTGAGGACCTATTGTACTCACTAAAGGATTGTACCTCCCTACTCTTCCACAGCATGAGAGACAGAATTACTGCCTGACACAGAGTTTTATTCTCTGACTGTCCTACCTTTTTTATCACGTTATCAGCCTATCAATCAACCAAATCACAAGAACTGTACCTCGTCTGTACTGTAGCTGTGTCACCGTCACCTTTCCCTGCAGTCTTGCAACAGATGTCAATAATGCACTATGGAAGGTGTAAGAGGTGGAGCCATATTTATGGCCCTACTGTATGTCACCATAATTACGTACTTAAATGTCAATGTCAATTTATGTCAACTTTATATACAGTAAATATATTTTACTACAGTCATACATTGTTATTTTGAAAGAAAAAAGACAAATATTTGATGGATTAAAGAGACAGAATACAATGCTCCATACAATTTATATCACTGTTTTCATAAAGAAATATTTTGCTGTCTTACCTGTCAAATTCCAGTCAAAGCTTAATATGTCAATGAATTCCCTTGTAGGTTTTATTGATTGATTGATTGATTGATTGATTGATTGATTGATTGATTGATTGATTGATTGATTGATTGATACATAAATGTAGCTTCTCATAGTGGTAGTTTTGTAGCTCCAATACGCACATTAACTCATTTTAAAAGTCCTAATGCATAGAAGAAATTGAGAGACAGACAAACAGATAGTGTGAGAGAGAGAGAGAGAGAGAGAGAGAGAGAGAGAGAGAGAGAGAGCACATGATGGTGATGGGGAAAGTTTGGCATTTTGTTTAACATTTATTTCACTTTCAAATGTTTCTAAAAATGAGGTTATATATTTTCATAGGGCGTGGTAGAATAGGCCTACTCCAAATAGTCCCATATATAGGGCACGATAATAAAACACACCTTACAAAATTAACCTGTGATGGCGAATTTAACGATAATGATAACATCCAGCGATAAAGACATTTTTACGAGTTTTCTGTTGAAGTAAAGAAAATGCCAGCACTCATTGTTTGTCCTGAGTCCTTTTGCATGGTTTTATTTACCTCTGACGAGAGTGAACAACGTACGCGTGAACAACGTACGCGTTTCGGCCTGTATGGCCTTCCTCAGCGTTACGAGTTTTCTGTTAAAAACAAAAAAAAAACATTAAATTGTAGGTGATGTGTCAGGCTGTTGTAATGTCACAGCACATTACCGTACAAGCTTAACTAGCTCATTGGCTGTGTTATGATGACGTGCACTGATCTCATGATGAGATGAGATGATTAGATTGTTAAGTGTTTTATGAACTTGGACTGAGATTGGTTTTATAGATACCCTGATCTGACCCTTGGAATCAGAAGAGAGAGAATGCAATGCTTTCCAGGAGTGGAGGTTATGGAGGCAGGGGAGTTGTGGGGTAACAGTTATTGGAGAAGGGGGTGGTCTGGATTTGGGGGAGTTGTGGGAGTGGGGGTTGGGGGTATGGAGGTGGGGGAGTTGGGGGAGTGGGGGTATGGAGGTGGGGGAGTTGGGGGTATAGAGTATGTGAGGGAATTATGTTGCGGCCAGGGTGCGGCCAGTATGGTGAGGCGTTCACATAGGATAGTATTGTCCCACCATGCATCGTTTTCATGTTATGGCTCTATTCTGGAACTACATCAGACTCTAAAATCAGACTACAGGCTGTTCCAACAGAACAGTTGCCCTTAATGCTACAATAGATTACCAGTTTAAGGATTTTAAAACATGCCGTGGAGACCCTTTCACAGATCATCAAATCGGAAATGTGATAATTCAAAGGTGATGAAATCTTGAAACCATAGACTTATTGCGACTGCAGGTCGCATTTACTATTTGACTATGAAAACGTGCATTAGGTCATGCCTCATGACATCAGGTGACATCACGTCATGACATCATCTGGGATGGAGATCCCTGATGTCATCAATATTGGCCAACAACTCTACATCTGACCTCAAACTTCAAACCCCTTAGATCTCCATATATGGAGCTGACCTGTTCTGACTGTTGATCCATCCCCATCTGTCCTTCCTTTTCGATGTCTCCCTTTTGACTGATACCTGTCCATTCAAACTCTAGAGGGGCCCGTCCCAAAGTTATTAGTGCAGCTGCGCCTGGCAGCTGGCGAAAACTAGAGTTCTCAACAAGCCAGAAAATTAAGGCCCAGCCCTACCTTGGCCCTCAACAAACCCTGTACACTGATATCCCTTATATCTCCATATATGGAGCTGACCTGTTCTGACATTCCATATGTATATCTGACCTCATCAAACGCTGTACACTCAATACATGCTCCATATATGGCCAGTACAGAATTCATTCCATATGTTGATCTGACCCCCATGCCAGCGCTCGCCCAGTAGTCTGCCGTCACCCAGGCGGATGTGTGCATGCAACCTCGCCCTTTAGAGACTCAGGGCTTCTTACTGGTAGGCTATAGCCTATAGCGGATGGAACAATACATTTTAGGATAGCAATATTGTATCCAATATGGGGAGAGAACTCACACATGGTACAATTGGGAGAAATTATCTGGAAATTGCACAGAGAAATGAGCAGACAAATGAGCAGACTGGAACATTATCAAATTAAATCTGATAAATGTGCACTCTTTCCTGATTGCAACCCACCTGAAATGTATTTTTCGGTTTATTAAAGAGCTGGAGGGACACTAGTGTATTACTAATACTATCAGAACATAACATAATACAACTTTAACCTTTGACAATTTTAATTATATTAACCAAACAATATCACTTACCCTACTCGACTGTATCCCATGGCTTGGAGGGGCTGCTACGGCAGAGTTGGATTAATTGAATACTTTATTAGACCGAAATATGTAAACAGTAAAAGTATGGACACCATGCATGCAGCAGCAGCAGCACTACGTCATACTTCATGACCGGATGTTGATACTGGCTGACTGTGAGCACAGCCACAGAGAATGAACAGCTGAACAAGAACAACAAAGCCACGACGACGACGATCTGCACAAACAACACATGATCAAGTGAAAATATCTGTGACATCGTTACAGCTGAGAAGATTTATTGCCAAAAAAATAATTCTAAAAGCTAGGAAACCGTTTCACGGACGCAGTAAGTTCGATGTGTTGTTGTCTCCTAGCCACTATCTTTATAACATTATTAGCCTTGTTAGCTGAAAAGCTAACTGGACCCCCTGGCCCGTTTGCCGAATTGTATAAACATCAGAACTCGGCAAACATATCTAAATTCGAAGGAAAACTTAGAAACGGTGGTCAGTAAACTATCGGTAAGGGAGGAGTAGATTCGTTGTCATTTTGACTTGTTATTGACATTCTTGAGCACTGTTAAAAACCTCAGAGCTGCCATTTTATTTGTCGAAAGGATCATGACAAGAGAAAGTAACTCATACCTGTCCTGCCAACCTCAATCCATTTAAAAGCTTAAAGTACAGTAGTCCTACAGAAATGTATTTGACGACTGAAGGAATAAAAGAGCCATCTTTAATAATAACCACTAATTACTTAAAAGTGACTATCTCGTTATAATTACAATTTAGATACATGATATGAGTGTATATGTATTGTTAACGAAGTCCACACCCACAACACCAGAGGGAGTGCAACAAACCATGTACAACCCAGATTCGGCACAAACAAGGGACTCAATTATTTTCGCTCCTATGCCACCAAAAATGTGGAACGCCCTACCAACAGTCATTAAGACATGTGAATCCCTTGACTCCTTCAAAACCGCTCTCAAAGGGCACCTACAGAAAGCTGCAATTCGTAAAATCTGAACCCCCCACCACCGCCCCTTTCCCCCTCACTGTATGTTTCTTTTCCTTTTTTGCTTCCTTTATGATGAATTCCTGTTCTGTTCTTTAACTATATAGAAGTGTCTAATTGTATGTCTCTAAATGTTTTGATGAATTGAACATGGTGGGCCCTCTTGTAAACAAGTGTAATGCTTAATTGGGTCGTCCACTCACAGTTAACAGTCTTTGTATTGAGTTTGTGCTTGAGAAGTACTGTAATTCTGCAAACTGTTAATAAATATTTCAATCAATCAAGTAAAAGAGTAACATTCCCACTCTCTCATTGATGAGAGAGAGAGGTTTGACCTGGTTGACCATGCAACAAGGGTGAAATCCACTTATATATAACTGTCTATGGTGAAATCCCCCAAAAGCAGGAGAAATGCTGGCACAGGAGTCGTGCAGGAGAAATGGTCAAATATAAGAAGTCCTGCAAAATGCAGGAGGTAACTTGCTGAATAGATAGATTCGGTGGAACATTGGACTGGTTGTTATTCTTTTGTAATGTATATCAATTTCCCGAAATGTCATTAAGTTAATCTGTGATTTATCCTCCTTTTCCCTGCATCAGTAAAAGTGCCAAAGAAACCATTGAACAATGGGACGCATCTTCCTGGACCATATTGGTGGAACACGTCTTTTCTCCTGTGCCAACTGTGACACTATTCTTACAAACCGGTCAGAGCTAATCTCCACACGCTTCACTGGAGCCACAGGAAGAGCCTTTCTTTTCAATAAGGTATGGCATTCATCAACACAAGCTATTGCCAATAGCATTTTTATTCTCATAACAGCATTATTTTAATATTTAGTAATACGTATAGTGTAGCAAGCAATCTTTGCTTGAATAATGTATTCATAAGCCAACCCAGTGAACCCACCTCCAAAAAAAGACAAGCCTAATAATATGGGCATATATTAAAAATAAAAATATTAGATGCATATTATTATTATTATGTAAGGTAATTACAATAATTTATATTTTAGTTATTTATTATAACATTACACACATACTTGATCCAGGGCGTAATACGTAGACACACCAGAATTATTGTCACTCAATGTGATTCACAGTACTTCACAAACCTATGGGGAATTATAGTATAATATACATCAAATAAATGTTGGCTTGTTTAGATTTGCGAAAGAAGCCACCATATTTTTAAAACAAGCCCAAAAAACCCAACTTGCGACTTTTTCGTGCAACTCTGGAAAAAAGTTAAAAAACAAGCCAAAAGTTGCGGTAAATAAGCAGACTTGGCAACACTGGTGTTCAAGTGTAGTGATTACTACTACTACTACACATACAAGACAATATTGTTGTCTTCTAGGCTGAACAAGAACTTCTGCTGAAAGTGTGACCAGAAGTACAGGAAGTTCTGGCAGGCTTGACAACATGTAACCTTGTACTAACTGTAATTTGGTTAGACACTTTTGGCAGTACTTCTTGTCCAGGCATTATATTCTTATGAAACTGAGATACAACTGGAAATTAAGTTAGGATCATTCAACATCCACTTTCTCTAAATGTTTTTTTTTTTAACTACTTAGGTGGTGAATCTTCAGTACAGTGAGGTGCAGGATAGAGTGATGCTTACTGGCAGGCACATGGTGAGAGATGTGAGCTGCAAGAACTGTAACAGCAAACTGGGCTGGATCTATGAATTTGCTACCGAGGACAGCCAGCGGTACAAGGAGGGACGTGTCATCCTGGAGAGGGCATTAGTCAGGGAGAGTGAGGGCTTCGAAGAACACGTGCCCTCAGACAACTCGTGAGACCGCCCTTAGTATGCTCACTCCCATGCCCTCTTTCCCTCTTCCTTATCCCCTTGCGTCTACGCTGCACACCACCATCTGCAGAGCTGGTGGTCATCGACGTCTTGGCTCTGCCAATTGGAGGATTGATTGGTTGGATCTATTCTTACTGGGTAGGCTTTGCCTCTGTATACATCCTGATTTATTTCTCACAGAACCCCCCTGAAAAGCTGAGGACATAGATAAGGAGTCAAATTTAACTTGTTCAATGGCCTGCACGCTCACACAGAATCTTCAACACTGCTGCACAAGGCATGCACCTCGTTCTTCATATGCACTTCGATGCTTGCCTGTTAGTAAGCAGACATTGTCAATTACATTAGAAATCGTATCACCATTGTTAGATAAACAAAGGAGCGGAGGCATTAGTATGGGAAAAGGTGTTTTCATCAAGATTGAAGACATGGGCAAAGCAGCTAGTCCACTACACAACACGGCTCACAAAATACATATGGCTTTTGGTGGGCTTGTGTTTTTGTGTTGTTTTGTCTCAGTGAGTATTTGCCTTTGGTGAACAAACATTGAATGCTATTAATGCTCCAGCCTCCAACTTTTGTTTTTTCTTGTGTGATAGTGTAAAGGAATGTAAGTTTATTTAAGATAATTTCACTTTCACATGATGCCAGATGGTTAAATTCAAGTTGTATTTGGTAATCTGTGTTTTTCTTTTTCAGTTCCCATCTGCATTTGATTGAAAATACTTTTTTTAATGTTCACAGAATAGCTTTAATATAACATTTCTGTTTAAATACAGGTTTTGGAGGTTATTATTCTCCCACATTTGCATTCTGTTGTATGGTTTCCCCATCCTTCTGTATGGATGATATGCCTGACTGTGTGTGTAGTGTAGAGAGTGACATATTCTGACGTCAGGATCGTGTGTCTTTCTGTGTAAGGGGGATATGTCTCAGCCTGATGTGGAGATGTGCTCATTTGCTGGCTTATAGCACATTGGCTTTAGGCCCTGAACTGACCGTTCCTCAAAACCTCAAGCCAATCAACTGTTACGGTATTATTCTTAAAGACATTCTGTCTCTATGATTAATAAATCATAGTCTCCACTCTCCATCCATCCATTAGTTTCCTGCAATTAAATAAACCAAATTCAAAATATCCAAAAATGTCAACATTTCAGGAATGGAAATACATTCTGTGGACTGTCATTTTGACATTCAATTCTACAATGATGGTATTTTAAGTTTGTTTGGGATTTTGTGTTGAATAATGACACATATTTTACATATGCAGGAAAATAATGTGTTGCACTGAAACAAAGTAACGCTAGAAATGGAAGGTTTCTGCAGGATATCGATAACATCCCAATGCCCAAGTCAGCGTGCAATAGATGGATGTGACTATTTTCATTTAATTGATAATTGTTATCATTGTATTACTCTATGTAGGAATATTTTATTGACTTTGGTTACCGGTATCTTATATACTATTCTTGCAGAGTATTAAAAAAAGAGAAAGTGTTTTTTTTCCTTTATTGGCTTTAGCAAAATTGACTTTGACAATTTCAGAATAAAGGTGTAGTCTTGCTGATTATAATGTTGGTGTGGTTTGTGTTTGGAGTGGTTGATAGTCCTTTTTTTAGATTGTCAGTTTACCATTCATTAGTCTGTAGTTCAGTCTAGTTTTCCCATCTGAGGCAGAACAGGATTTGTAAGGTTTGTTTACTTTTGTTTAGGTTTCACAATGATCATAATGTAGCAGGGATGTCCAATCTTGAGTGGGGATAAAAAAAAAAGGTACTTACCATTCATTTAGCTTAGAACGCTAAACATGAATTTGGGAGTTAGTCTTGTAATTAAAGACAAACACTTCCATGTCATTTGTGAGGAGTCTGCTGCTAATGATTGAACAATATCATTCTTACTTAGATTTGACGTGTCGAGGCAATTAGTCTTTCAGAATCAGAAACGATGTAAATTATTTTGAAGACATGACTGGCACTGCAGGCTATTTCGTTGTATGCGAAAGAAAGCGCCTCTTTAGAAAGTGTTCTGACTAATGTGTACCTGGTGCCACTAGGTGGCAGTATCATGTCTAATTAGGATTTCCCAAGAATGTGAAGGATGGGAGGCATTATGCCTTGTCCTTTGCCTGTCTGATGGTTAACCTCTTGAGATGGTATTTATTTTCTGCTTCACTGCAGTCTGGAAATCCAGGACCTATTTTCAGCAGTAGACAAGACAGAATGACCGCAATGAATATCAATAGTATTTCAATAATATAGTCTGCATGAATGACTTTTTTGTTCATCATTGGGAAGAAAAGCAAGTATTGCAACTGACAAGAGAAAGATTTTGTAGCATTTGCCATATCACGATGGATAATTTACAGCAAAGACTGAACTCGAGTGAGATGGCAGTTGTTACAAAAACCCTCTCTTCAGTCACAGCTACAATAGCTATCTTTCTCTTGTCACAGTTGCAATACTTCCTCTCAATGAGGGACAAAAGACTCATTCATATTATTGAAATACTATTGGATATTAATTGCGGTCATTCTAGAAATATTGCTGAAAATGGTGTCCTCCGAGTCAGACATGGATCATGGCTTATTAGACTCACTGAAAATTCCTAATCCACCAACTAATATTTCTGTGCCAGTCATATGGGTATTTATAGCTGATGCTGGTCACCACTGTGGATTGTGTGGAATCAACCATTCTTGAAGATGCACCACAGCACAGTGTAGCAGACAACCTAACATAGTTGAACAAGAAAGGAAGGAAAAACTGTCTCAATTTCTCTTTCATTGTCTTTTTGTGTTGAGCATGAATGTTCTTGCAAATATATTCTAATAGCATACTGTATGATTACAAGACATAGGCATAGCCAGTTCTAACAAAGCATACAACTCAACCTCTGGTGCCAATGACTCCCTGAGGGATCAGATCTATTCACCGGATCACAAAACAAAGCACAGGCTGAAAAAGAGCGCCAGGTTAGTGATGTATCCATGATGCGTGTTGTACAGAATTATGGAATCAACATTCCACCCACTCAAAATTTGTCATGGTGAATTTCAAGTTCTAGTCAGATATGGGGGATGCTTAAAAAAAGACATGAAAAGAACTGGCAACACAATTGGCCGATGATTCATAGTCCCTGGGAAGCTATTTTTAAAGTGCTGCTATCAACCTCAAGTTTATCCAAGCTTGCCCTTCTACTTTCCTGCATCACACCCCCTCTATCCACTCCAAAAAACGAGAAAAAAAAACTATAGCATAGAGAAATGAATGTCTCTTTCCACCACTCACATACTCACATAATGACGTAATTCTTTCAGGATAGAAAATAGCATGCTTTCCATTGACATCACTCCACATCCCGTTGCTAGGCAACGGGAGAGTCAACAGTTGTTGCTACGGCAACCCGACTTCACCTTCAAATCTCCCGACCTCTGTGTCTCTGCTGTGTACTGGAAAGGGTGTATGTGTGAGCCAAATGGAGAGCGAGCACACAATGGCTTGATGTTGTGCAACATGAGTATTCAGGGTCATGTTGACTCATTCACTGGTGTTACTATACTATATACCCACTCTATCTTAAGGGGCAGTCCGGGAAATAGTTAAGAGCCCAGCACAACCTGCAATAATTTCTCCCTCACTCACTGGACTGTTTGACAAAGAGTTACAATTCAAGTGAATGGCAGTCGACAAACATTTCAAACCTGTGCAAATGATGAACATGTCAGGGGCAATTGAATGAGTTGTGATGGCATATTTATTTCAATATATTTACTTCTTTAAAAGACGGATAACAATGAGCGGTGTATTTACCTGAGGACGGACTGCAAAGAAGTCCAGCATCAGCAACTGATTGGCAACAAAAGTGGCAAAAAGAGCATGTATATATGTATGTACCCATAAAGAGCTCAAGGTTCTATTAAGGAAAGAGAGAACAGTGGTATATTTGGTAAACTATTGACATGCTGATGAGAGATTTGTTAACAGCTCATCACAGTGACTTAAACCAGTCCCGTTACACTTTAACCATAGGGCTTCAGGTTCACATAAACAAAGACACCTCAGTCAGCTTTTCATTATGTGGCTGCCTGGGAAGATAAGTTTTAAGACTCTTTCCTTCTACAAAACAATATTACCTGACCTGCAGCAATTGAGGTGGGTCAGTTACATTAGACATTGCACTGTGTCATAAAAATATTTGCAGATTGTCCAGAAGACATCTTTCATAACTCACTGAATATAGCCAGGTTTGAGGTGGTACTCGAGCAATGGCTAAGAAAGGACGGTGTCTGAAAGTGTGTCTCAAGCGCTGCTCCAATTCAATGCTTTTTCTATCCTCTTTTTTGGCACAATTGGAGTAGCTTTCTCAGCTGTCATTTGCTAATTGAGTTTAGCAGGCGCATCGATGCCAGTTCCCTAGACAGAGATGGACACAGAGAGAGGTGGGCATTACGGGGCTTTTTGGATTAGGTCGAGTTCAGGGACAGTTTTCCACTCCAAGTCTGGTCCTCAGTGCCACCCTGTACACAGAGGGTTATGTTGTCCCAACAGGACATTCTTCCAGCCCAGTACCACCCACCTTCTGCCTCTACAAGGCATCTCTCTGTTCCTGAAAAGGGCAGAAAAGCTCAGCTGCTTCTAAGGATACCTAGACATTAGATCTCAGTCATATCTTTGATCATCAGGCTTGTCCTCATCTGGCCTGATTAGCTTTGACCATCGTTCATCTGCCCTGTTCTGGTCATATTACATTCCGTTTGGTTAAAATATTTTGTTTTTTTCACACCTGGTTCTCTCACCTTTGGCTTTTATGTGCAAAAGCAACTTGAGCGAGCATGCATAAAAAACAGCTTTTCTGTTGCAGAGCTAAATAACATGAAATCATCATATAACTAATGCAAGGACGAAACGTAAATTATACTGCTAAAGGGTGTTAAAAATTAATGTCTTCTTTTGGACTAGGAACTCTTCTAAGATGACATTTACTTAGCTAAAATTGCTAATGGCAACAGTGATTCATTTGGCTAGACTAGCCAAGGTTGACTAAATAAATACACTATTAGAATATTGGATATAAATATTCAAGTGATCATATTATGGTATGTGCTCTGCACTATGGCTGCATGTTCACTCCCTTCAAACACATGATACAAAACAAAGGAAATAACATGAAACAAATTAAAAAAACATAAGCAAGCTAATGTGTACCATAACTAAAAACTGTAGCTAAAAACGAAGGGTAGTTTTTGTGAGACATTCGTGGACACTTAAGTTCTGGGCAAACAACCACAGATAAAACTACTGTCTGCATAAACAGATAAACAGCATTACTTGACTACTAACAGCAAGGGATATATAGTGACTGTGCACAATAGAGGGACCTAACACAACAGTAACCACTGATGAATCACTTCAACTCTGCACAGCTTTTATGCAGATAATAGAACATAGCTTCTTAGCCCCCTACCACAGTACGGTAAGATGACCTCACCGATGCACAATGCACTCTTTCTTCCCTAAAGGCAGAGGATGATATGGCCCCAAAAGAGGAACCTCCAGTCCTCTGGGCTTAGCCCAGCCAAGAAAACTCTGTCCTCAGCATCCCTGCTGGGTGCACATGGACACTTCCAGGCTGTCCCCTTGTTCTTCCTTTCTTCATTGCACCTTCGCATCCAGCACTTTATTGTTCTTGTCCACACTGGCATGCACAGATTTCCAATACTGGTGGCAGGCCATCTCCATAATCTCCAGCCCTCCAAAAAGCTTCAGTTGGCCAAAGTACACAATGACCATCACCAGGAAATAGAGTCTGAGTGCGGACCACAGCCACAGGCCGACAAAGCACAGCGCAATGAAGCTGCTCCAGTAGAGCAGCGAGGCAGCTTTGATCAGAGCCACACGCAGCTCTGTTTTGCACGGTGGAACGCGGGCTGCGCCCTCCCTATCGAAGGCCCTGGGCTGCCCAGAGTAGAAGTCGCGGAGTCGGACTTCCTTCTCGGCCCAGCGCTCCTGGCACCATTCCTGCATGTCAAAGGGGGAGGCAGGCAGGGAGGCGGCGGGATAGCGGCGAACATGGAAGTGGATCTCACGGGGAAAATGCCCCAAGATGAGGTGACGTTCTGTCTGGGGAATGTTTTGGGGGTACGCCACTGTGATGTCATGGACGGCATCCAAGTTGTCTCCTGGGAAATGAATTGAAGTAGAGATTTCATTAGCAACGATGAATTCAGGACTAGAGGCTGATTAAATAGTGAAGTAAGCTGACAAAATCAAGCAAAAGGTGACAGACAAATCGATCAACTAACGGCTGCAAAAAAGAAATAGAACAAAATTAGGCCTGATTTAGTAAATTAAACATCTACTGATACACAAACTTGGACACATCAGTTTTGCATTTACTGTACAGTATAATCTGCAATATGATGGCAGATACAGTATAAGAGTACAGGTAGTCATACAGTAACATTATCCCTTTTCCATAACCAAACTTGGTCATTGGACCAAACTGGTCATTGGAAATGTGTCATACATACACTATTCAAAATCCCAGCTCTTAACTCCATTACACATGCATCTGATTGAACCGGGGACTTAGTGTTGCATGAATCATCCATTCCTTCTAAACCACCCTGAGCAACATCATCATCGCAGGCCTGCCTTACATAAACGTCTAACATCCCGGCATTGCTGTGCATAATAGAAGCCGAGTGTGAGATCAAGCTGGTAGGATGACACCTGCCAGCTACCACTTCTATAGAGCTCAACTCTGCTCTGCTATAAATAGAGCAGGGAAGGGCAGGGCATATGGAGACAAAGACCACCTGCACTGTCTGTCAGTCAGCACCGGCAAGGGCCAGGGAACAGAGAACTAGCTAAGTCCGCTGACATCACTGATTCACAGCACCTGCTGGGAGAGTTAGTGCCATGCTCAGCACTCAAATGGGTGGGGGAATCAGGGGAAGCAGGGCCAGAGGTGGTATTAAAGACCTCTGGAGGGCTGCCAGAATTAGCTCATAGGGAAACATGAGAAGCCACCGGGTGTTGTAATGGCTGGCAGCAGGATGAAGTGGTGGTCTGGGACTGTGAGGACTGAGGAATAACAGGTATCATCCCCCGCAAATAAAGCCATGACCGAAACAACGAAGATCATCGCCATAGCGTGTGATTTTCCACCACTGAACTACAAGCATTGCTGATACAAAATAAATCATGGTGTAAGCATGAGGGCATGTAAGGTGTTTTCTTTGACAGCGAAACATTAAAAAAATATTAGAAATTATTACCGTATTTATTATTATATGTCATATTGGGATGAGCACGATAAATTTAATGACGTTTGAACAATGTTTTTACCGACTACACGACTAGTTTAAAACTAAGGATACACTTGGAAAACCACAAAAACAAGTACATTTCGATCAATAAGGTCAAACCACATCAGAAAAAGGATTATCAATGTGTAAAACAAAGTTTCTGACCTTTCCGTAGTTTGTTCACAATGAATGTGAATCCAGTGGTGCGAGGATGCAGCACATACTCAAATTGAGGCAGGCCGTTCTTGGCAGCAAACTCATCGCTCTTTGCTCTGGTATTTTCTGCAAGAAATATAAACAGGAAGAAAATGGCAGCTACACATCCAATATAACAATCAGGGCAAAACAATTAATATTTCCCTATATAAAAAGGAATACAAAATCCATGAGAATCGATACAGTATCACAAAACATATCTCACACGACACTCAAGTGTATCGATATTTTCTCACACCCCTACCTTACAGTAGAAAGGTTTTATACTTATGAAATACACCTAGCATGTGATGTGCTCTTCATCTGAAATACAGTATCTGCAGGATATAAACACAAAACAGATGCACCAAAATATTCTTCAGGGCCTGATGTTGTAAGAAAACTATAATAATTCAAGTCATATTATGCAACAAGCATTTTGTTCAGTCCTCCATCAATTGTGTAACCCTCACACCTCCCTTTACTTTATACCAATTTGTAAGGGGTCATGGAAATCCTTAGAGGGGCTCAAGTGCATCCTGGTCTAAACCCTACAGACCGAGGCATGTGCATGCATGTGTATGAGAATGAATGGGTGGCTGCCAGGAGAGACAGTGCCAGGAAGGAGAAAAGTGCAACTACCTTATAAGAAGTTATAGGATAACTGGTATTATGTTCCCCTGCCTGGCCAGTCTAAGCCCTGAGGTTTAAGAGGATTCATACACACACTCACACATTGGCTAGAGATTAGATTATTTGTGATCTCAGAGCTTTAAATGTCGTATACTTCTTGGTCAGATAGGAACATCCAAACATTCTTGTATAAAATGACGAGTGAGATTCTTTGAAGGACTGTCTATGCCTCATCACTTTTAAGTTGTGTTTGCAGGTGAAGATGAGCATCCCCTAGACCAAAGGTAAATATCCTGACTTTCACAGAACAGTGTATTTTTATTGCATAATTTAATGCAGGGGTTCCCAACCTTTCTATTATCACGGACCGGCTGACACTTCATTAGTGCGAGCGTGACAACAGCTACAGCTTGTTGTTTTACGCTGCTGCTCGCTGAACACACGTGAACGGTAAAGATACCAAGGATTCGACAGTGACGTCACCGTTATGCTACACAACACAGAAGTAACACGGACTCGAAGCAGTTTATAAATCAGTCAGTGACGCGTACCAAATGATGATTTGGTCCTTGAGGTCTGTGTGTGTACTGAACTAATCTTGCAAACCGTGGGAGTAAAAGTTAGCGCCAATTTCGTATGAACACTGCAAGTATGCCCAAAAAGTATATATATTTTTAATATTTAACATCATAGGTGTGTCATTACCGGTGAGGTCAGTGCCCTCTGGGAAGAGCAGTAACTGTAGCGGCTCCCTGATGTCACAGAAGTAATCCAACATGTTCTCCATGTGACTCTTGTCGTCCTCCCAGCGACGGTGAATGAATACAAAGCAAGCCACCTGCATCGCCCAGCCTGGAACATATACGCAACACAATAAGACTTTACATATATACACCTGTCTGTAGTGAAGGAGCATGGTCTTATTTCATAAGCCACTTTCAGAATGCACTCGTCGACAATAGAAGCGTCATCAACACGCCCACTTGAATGTAAATTCACCGGACTATCACCGGGTGCATTCAGACAGAGCAGTTTGAGCGAAATCGGATATTACCTGGACTTAACACTTTCCCCGTCATAAAACGTAGCCTACGTTAATTGTCGGCAAGCGACAAGCGCCAAAATACGTAGGCTACATTAATTCAGTTGTATAAAATGTTTTGATCGGATCTAGTGGAAAGGCTAGTGGAACTTTAGCTTCGGATGGCTATATGCTGTTAGCCATAAGACTGGACTGCGCCACGATTGCGCATGCACAAACATGCGCACGCACACTTAGACTCCAAATCTAAGGTTGTTCATGGCAAGGACCCTGAAATTTACACTTATTAGCCTACAGATCCCCATTTGAAAAGATAAGATAATTTCAAGGACCCCCAGTTTGACATGGACCACAGAAATTACGGATCTTCAAAATAAGGGTTGAACGGGCAGATATCCTGGCATATAGTAATCATTCTTTAATTAATCCTGGTGGGGATTGTATTTAAATCAAGGATCGTACCTGCAAAAAATCTGTTGCATATCCGATCTTACTGATCCATAATGTTGCGTTCATAAATACAGTCCCTCCGTTTGAACTCTGGAAAACCTCCATAATACAGTGCATGTCTGAAAGTGGACGTAGTCTGACGTGAACAAAAAAGTAAGTGGTGTGGGCTTGCATTTTGCAGTGTATCAGGGCATTTGCAGTTTGGGATGACCTGTATGATAAAATTAAGTTAACACATCTTTACCAGACTTGTCTTGTACTTTATCCAATTTGAACCTGTCTTAGGGCAACTTTGGGCATGCCATAGATGACAATGTTCATACTCTGTCCTTTCACTCTGGGGCTATCACCTCGTTCACTGACTGGTCTAGAAATTGGGTGGGCGGTCCCCTTGGTTTTTCAGGCATGGGAGGGAGGCGGGGTCAATGCTTAAGGAATCACCACAAGTATGATAACCTCATAAGTATATAGGCGCTATATATATATATATATATATATATAGGCCCTATATACTTAAGGCTTAAGTGATCGGGCCTAACCCAACCACTTTTTCCCATGGATGCTGCCACTTCTTAATTAAAAAAATTAAATATAGATTTTTTTTTTAATGTTGAGATATCTTGGATTGGTGTTTGTTTTTATCTCCAGTCTACCAACCTAGTGGTCAGTCACCATTATAGCATTTCACTCCAGCCAGGGAAGATTTTAAACTCTGGTGCTCTATTTTGAGCTGCAAAGCTGACTCTACAGTGCAATTATGCCATAAAAGAGAAAAGTACATATTACAGTAGATGTGTGTGCAATGTGCGCATATATATATATATATATATATATATATATATATATATATATATATATATATATAGAGAGAGAGAGAGAGAGAGCGAGAGAGAGAGAGAGAGAGATATATACACACACACATACACACACACACACACACACACACACACACACACACACACACACACACACACACACACACACACACACACACACACACACACACACAGATGTAATGTTAGCCATTTGAAACATTGCCTATGCTGCCGTTTCCATCCAAATACAGGATGAAGGGAGAGGCCCATAAAAGGTGAGACACAGAAATGTTTAAAATTAAGAACATCCCTGCTTTTCCAGATACAATGAAATACATGTTGCAGTAGATGAAACAGGTGCTCTACTTTCTTTCTGAAATATGCTGGTTGACACTAACACCTGCCCGGGGCAGGTAAATAAAATGGTAGGGCAGGTCAAGTTTGTTACCAGGTTGCCCGACCGTGCAGGTGCACATTATGAGTGGGGATGCAAAACACGAGATATAACCGTCTTTAACGTGTTCAGAGGGCTCTGCGTCTCTCCCTATCTCTCTACCATGCATTTGCATGGCTATATTTTCATGTTATAGTGCCGTTTTTATTATAATGTTTTTGAAATCATTAAAAGAAAACGGTAATTAACAATATTTTTGGGGGGCAATGACCTATGGCTATGACTTGAGGGCAAGTAGAACATGACCTGTACTTTCCCAGACGAGCAAATGCCTCTGAGACCTTAGTGTCAACCCTATGCATGTATTATGAATATTATCTCTTGTTTGATTGATTGAAGTATTTATATATTAACATAATTACAGTACATTTCAAGCACAGTTCAATACAAAAACTCGATAAGATGTTCAAAGGCGTTATTTTGCCTTCAGGTAAGCATACATTTGAATGTACATGCATCCAGAATATACTGTGCACCCACCAAAGCCAGGCACAGCCTTGAGTGCGGCCTTGAGGCAGATCTTCTCCATGCGCAGATAGCTGTACCTGAGTAGACAGCACCACAAGAACATCCAGTCTAAACGCGTACGATGGTTCATGATGATCACACTGCGCTCCCCTGGAATGAAGCCATCACCTGTGATAACCACTTTAACGCCAAACACCAGCTCCAGCAAAGCCTGGGATAAGAGGTAGGATGGGGAGGAATGAAATGGACAATGGATATGGAGTAGGTGTGTGTGTGTGTGTGTGTGTGTGTGTGGGGGGGGGGGGGGGGGGGGGGGCAGTTTCAGATTCAGGGAAGAGAAAGAGTGAGATAAGGGGGAGACAAAAGAATCAATGTCATGAATTCATTTGGTCATTGTATACAAGATTTACATGTCTGTGCCCAACGGGGCGGGGGGGGGGGGGGGGGGTAGCAAGATCGTAGAAGGGGAGAACATTGTGTGGGAGAACAGACAGTTTCAGATTGGTAAATGGTGCATTTATATAGCACCTTTATCCAAGGCGCTTTACATAGTGCATTACAATTTATTCACCCATTCACAGATTCAGGGAAGAGAAAGAGTGAGATAAAGGGGAGACAAAAGAATCAAGTCATGAATTCATTTGGTCATTGATGTATACAAGATTTGCATGTCTGTGCCCAACGGGAATTTGCATAAGCAAATTGTACTTCCAATGAAAATAAGACTCTGCCAACTAAACAAGCAAGGCACAAACAAAATACTAGCAGGAGATAACGTGTCGCATTATGATAGGATCAAACTACGGAGGCCAGAAGTGCAAGTGCAATGTGTATAAACTAAAGTATGCTACCTACTAGTACGTACACAGCCGTTGTACTGTACCTACCACAGGAAGTGTCAGCCAGGTAGCAACAATGCGGTCAGTGATCCATCGGTACCAGGCTGGAGCAAGCAGCATGAGGGGCAGAAATGGACCCAGCATGAAGATGCTGCCAAAGAAACTCCCCAAAAACAGGGTCATCACAAAGTACAGGCCCCGCACCGACACAGCCATATCTGTGGGAGGAAAAGCAGGGACAAGTCATTGATGGGACACAAGCTAAATGTTGGACATGGTGCATTGGTGCTGTACTGTATAATAGTTCTACAAAGGCATGATATAAAAGGCAATACAGCAGGCTGATGTAGAATTGGAAAGACCATGACAAGTGGAATTCATTCTTAATGTGGTCCTCTCTTTACTGTGAAATGTAATGACCATGTTGACACACGACACATGGAATTATCAAAGGTCTCATCAATAGCAACGCATGCTGTTCTGTTGTACTTCCGAAACACTTTCACACAAACAGTGGAAAATCCGAGGCAGACATTCCTAGTGCGAAATGTAAATAGGGGAACATTTCTGACTGCTGGCAATACATTGTGGGTGCACAGTCAGTGAATCAACAGTTCAAGGAGAAAGTGGCTTAATTTGGATTTCCAAAAGGCCTAGCCTGTATTGTGTAGCGTTCTGTGACTCATGCTGTGACATTCTCACAAGAATCAAGACAAATAAAAAAATCACACCCGTGTGAACTGAGTGGTGCAACTCCCAATCACATTACGTTTGTTAATCATGTTTGTACCAGCAGTTACATAATTACATATACATACACACAAGCAGAAATGCAACAAAATACCTTACATCCCAGGGGTACCCCACCATAGTTTGTAAACCTACAGACACTCGAATCAATTTATGAGCAGTTCCAATTCCAACTTATGAGCTATTCAGCTTTTATTGCTAACCAAGTAAAGTCAAATTCAAGTTAAGATAATTCAGAAAAGGGACTTGTGTAGACATCTAGGGAGCTAGAGCTATAGCCCACCCTCATCTCTTCAAAGAGTCACTGGAGAGCACCTTCCTGGCCAATACAAAACGTCTGGCATGTTTCAACAAGCTGAAAAAGCTAAGAAACATGCTAAATCAATTCATGAACAAATACAAAGAATATGTCTTTTCAAAGTGACATTGTACAGTAAATGGCTAAGACACACCAGTCTGGGTCTAGGGCAGGCACATCATCCTTTTAGGTAAACATGTCCCACGAATTGTATATAAATTGCAATTTTTATTAAGACAAGGGTTTAATCTGATTAGAACACAGTGCAGCAGTACTCATCTAGCAGGTGTTTTTGTCCCTTGTGTGAAGTTGAACTATGGTCAACACCTTTCCACCTCCAAATACTGCAGTCATTGCACAAACCTTTAGTTCCGCCCTCTTTAAGTCTGTAGACTCCTAAGCACCACCCCCAAGCACCATGACGCAGCAGGTTCACTCACTGTATCATGCATGCATGCAACATGACTGAGGGTGCATTTAAATCTGTTGGGGTGTGTGTGTGTGTGTGTGTGTGGCTGCACGTGTTGTGTAATACAGGTGTAAGGGTTGTGGGTTTTAACAACGGAAAATGTGAGGCATGAGAGGTGAACAACAAGCTGGCTCAGCAAAATTGTCACAATTATGCTCCAGTGCACGCACACACCCCCCCCCCCCCCGCGTGTCTGTCCAGTGTCCACTGAACAAGCCCTCTCTCACAGATGTAGCAAAGGGGCGTGAACACACCTAGAGACTTAAATGTGAAACGTAAATGGAATTATGAACCCAACACAATACGAAGTTAACACAATATGTTTTTCTTCCTTCCATCCAGGAGAGCAGGAAGGTCTGTCTACTGTACTGTACTTAGTTAAGACTGCTGTTGTTGCCTACTTTTGTTTTTCCACACCCTGGGCCAGTAACATTTGTGAATTTGATTTAGTCTCACCATCTGAGTTGATTAAACATTTATTCAATCACCATAGTAATCATCACAAAAGCACTTCCCTAAACAATGTCTACATGCAATGCACAGCACGCTGCTCCTAAATCCAAGCTGAATTCTCTGGCAATCATCCTGCATTCTTTCCTTTAAGTGCCAAGAGCAGACATCCCTGAATAAATAGGTGACCCGGGCTAGGCTAAACATTCAGCTAAAGCGGTATGTGTGCGTCTGTCTGTGTGCGTGCATGCGTAAGATGCAAAATACATTTTAGTGTGAAAACACTCGCCCACCACCACAGAAAGGGTTTCCAGGAGTGGTAGTGGGGGGGGTTCATGTACTTTTTATTTGCATTGTAATCCCCATAGGGGGATTTTAGATCGCCTCATTCATATAAGAACTGTATTTGGCCGTTTCACTCATATGGATATGAAGAATCAACTGACTGAGAGAAAACGCTATTGTTACTGCTGCTGAATTAGAATAATTTTAGCTAGAAACAGACTGTATCATATATGAGTGACTGATGGTCGCAAACTATATAGACACCCCTCCCTGACAATAACACAGAGAGAGCTTGTTTATTTTTGGACCATAATGCTTATATGAAACTATTTTAAGATGACCCCATGATATTCTCCATAGAGAAATTACTTCCGTGAACCAAGCAGAACCAGGGGATAAGTGAGTGACGTCAGGATTTCGGCGCTCTACACCCTCAGCACTCAAGCTGTCTCTCACTCACATCAATGTACCATAAACCTGTCCTCAAAACCTCTCGGTTCTGCCTGGTTCACCTTGGTGGCTGGAGCAACATGCACACACGGCCATTGACCATTAGCATATGCACAAAATAACGACCATTTTCCCACATTCCTAAAATGTAAGCTATTTATTAGTGTTTTTATGTCAACACTGGAGATTGCCGTCGCCATGGTTACAGCCCCACAAGCTATGGGATGACTGTTGCCAAGCCATAGCCACACAGAGATTGCTAACCTCAGTAACCTGCAAACTTATAAAGAACTTTAATTTACGTCTCGACAGTCCAGTCAAAAAGTATATTATTTCAACTATGTTCACGTTGAGAATGTGTATTAAACGACCTGCCCCACAGCTGCAGAGGAAAGCTTTTCTCTGTGAATCACAACGTGTGGACCTGAACTGTGTGTGTGTTGTATCTGTCGTAGCTGTAAATACTTTGACTGCGCACCGCACATCCCTGGGTAATGCAACATTCACTGGGGGTCCACATGCCTCAAAAAATTATAATCCATTCACGTGAACGGTCCCAATAATTGCTAGTAAGTGCTAATACTGCTTTGTTTAGGGATGTTCAGCAATACAAATGCAATGACACAACTAGAGATGTGCCGATGAGACATTTTGGCCGATATCGATATCTGATATAATGAATTGCCTTTATAGCCGATAACCGATATTAACGATTTTGATATCTCATTCTGTATTAAATTATAATTATTTTTTTCCATTCTGAAAAATACATTTAACAGGGTATGTGCAGACTTAGGCATGTCAGATTTAACTTTAATACCTTATATGTAATATTGTGAGCTTGCAGATCTGTTCAAGCGATTACTTTGGACTTGTTTATCTGTAAAGACAGGTCAGATTGATTAATCGGACCGATGGCGATCATTAAAAAAAACAACTAGAATCGGCCGATACTGATGTGTTTGCCGATTAATCTCCCATCACTGCGCATAACTCAAAGTCTGCAAATACTCAGTGTGCATAACAACTGACAATAGTAGTTACTGGTTGTATAAAAAGGAAGAAACTGGACGTGACTTTACTAGATCAAATCAGTGGATACACAGAACTTCAGAAGAGGACATCAACACTTTTGGGTTCCTTAGGCTGGAGTAGAAAACTAAATCTCTTAAGTGAGTTTTTGCCATTGCCGATTTGACTACAAGCTGTAGAAACTTCAGGACATAGAGGCCTTGTTCCAGGGCACACATAGTACCATCTAAACTAATGATCGTACAACTTCCAGCACCAGTCAAAGTATAAATTATGTATTAATGTTAATGATTAAGATTTTATTTCAACTGGAAAACCATTAAATCAGCAAACTGTCTGTATTTTCCTTTACAAAGGATTAAATATACTGCCATGAGTCCTACTGTACATTACCAGGATAATTACTTTATGGTTCCAAATCCATCAGTCCTCATTTTAGCTTGCCACTTCATCATGTTAGAGACAATAATTTTTAATTCACATAAATAAAAAAATGTCATACATCAGCCAAATGTACTCCTATACTGTCTATTTGAATTGATCTCAACCGAATGCGAATAAGAGTGGAATATGTTGGACCTGTTCAATTTGCTAATGGCTATTTCCACTAGAGAGATTTGTGGCAGAACACAGAGGGCTTCTGCCTAGGTTTATTAATCAGCTCTGGGTAATCCCCATGAATAAGTGACATTAAGAAGTATCAGTATAAAAAGGCTTGTTGTAGCACTCAAATCACCGGATGACAAGCATCACATACAGTATTATTATTTTCATAAGGAGGCTCTCCCCCATGATTATCACATGAAACTGGTATCCCATCCTGAAAATGTATTTTCCGTTTACTAAAAAGCTGGAGAGACAGGGACTGCAGGACCTCTGTCACTGTAAGTAAGTAAGTAGCCTCATAGTGGCCAGAAAAATCTGCGGAAACAGTGTGATATTTAGTATGGCCAAGCCAAGCTACTTAGTAAGTTACCTTATTGCATTAATTGCACTCCTCAACAAATTGATAAAGAGGCTAGATACAGATGGGTGTCAAATTAAAGGACAACCCGAGTAAAACCGGATGGAGAAACATAATTAATGTATCTGTATCTGCATCTACATGTATAAAATTGCCCATATTACCATGATTTTGGATCAAGATGATAAGCGAAAAGATCTAATTAAGTGGCTAATGAACAGAGAGCACGAGGTTCAGTCACAGTCACACAAAGACTGCAACTCTTCCTCGGGTGACTGATGTAATAAGACTGAGCCAGCGAGATCTGTCAACAACTACATAATGATAGAGGATCGCTATAGTAGGGACTAGGGATGCAGTGCATGAACCAACCAATTATATGGACAAGGACATGTAATCGCCCCCCCCCCCCTTTTTCCATACTGTACATGTTTTGATTTTCCTCTGTTTTTACTTTTTAAAAACTGTATATGTACTTTTTTTCTGTTTTTAAATGTTCTGATGAATTGAAAATGGAGGAAGTCTTAGTGATTTTTCTGGTTTTCTCCCCAGATACCCGGCCACCACCTTAAAAACACAATTTTGATTGATCTTTTTAATTTCACAGCATGCGGAACGCGCACATTTCAAACGAAGTAGCGTACAGGTCACTACCAAAACTCATAATTGAGGATAGAACCAGAAAAAGCACACATAAGGTCCTCCATTTTCAATTAATCAGAAAATGTAATGACATACAAATATACACTTCTAGTTCCATCTATTCTATATGTATGTTATTCCTATGGTACAACTATATTCATTCTGTCGGGATGGCCCAACACGTTATGTTATCTTTTCCTTTGTCACCACATGTAGCCTATGTGATATGTATGTCACATACATATCACACATATTATACTGTGCGCTTTTATGAGTTTGACAATCTGATCACAGGATTACATCGGTGTAGTTTGAAGGTGCAATGCGCCACATTTCTGGACCACTGCCACAATAATACTATGTCGCTGAACAAAATAACGTTTTAAGGTGTATATGCGACTACCTTTAAATTAAATGGTTTTTATAGCATCAGAAATCAACTCAACAAGATAATCCAATCAACGTTAGCTTGCGAAGCTAATGTCACTTTAAACTGTCTCGCTAATTTTGGTTGAACTATCTGAACATGACTCCTGCAGCCAGCCAGACATAATGACAAACGACATACAACACACATCACCCACCTTAATTCGTCTTTGGGTTTTCTTCACAATCAGTTCCGAGAGGTGCAACGGCCAGACCACATCGTGTCAACAACTCGTTTGCGACATAATTTAAGTAGATAGCATGTTAGCATCACTTAGTTAGCATGTAGCTAACTATATTTGCACTTATAAACACAACAATCTCATACGAATATGGGAACTATTCACAATTACTAGCGTCGCAAGTTAATGCAAGGAATGTGTAAGCTACCCCTAACACAATTGCAAATTTGCAATGGCACATGTATTACTTTTGTTTTGACTGCAACAGGAAAATAGTCGCCATACCACTCCGAGTCTCCGACTCGACCTCTCAACTTCTAACTCTCACCCTTTACACTACAGTCTATGCTCTCACCTCACCTGTCCTTTCGCCCTTGTGTCAACAGGGGGTGCTGTTTATACCGTCATAATGTCAAATTTAGAACACTGGTAGTAGTGAAACATAATTTGTCAGTAGCGTACTCTCTAAGGCAGTGGTTCCCAAAGTGGGGTCCGGGGACCCCCAGGGGTACCTGAGGGAGTTCCAGGGGGGACCCATCTATTTTGTTCATGTTCATAAAGTGCTAAAGTGTTTAAAGCAGTGGTTCCCAAACTTTTTCATGTCAAGGACCCCCAAATTGACACTACTTAGCCCGTGGACCCCCATTTGAAAAGATATGCCAGGGACCCCCATAAGAGAAGACGTACACATTTAGACGTCTACATTTAGACGTCTACATTTAGACGTCTGTATACATTTAGACGTCTACATTTAGACGTCTACATTTAAACGTCTACATTTAGACGTATACATTTATTTGTTATCCGTGTTGCGAGGATGAGGGGGTACCTGGAAAAATATCTACCCCAAAAGGGGTACCTGGTCCAAAAAAGTTTGGGAACCCCTGCTCTAAGGCCCTTACCAGTGACAACATTTTTACGTTCAATGACTTATTTTTTATCAAAGTGATCCACACTGTAGGTTACCACCACAGTGTGTTGATATGTCAGAATTCTATTCCTTTAGCATAACCTTTTGAGTATGAAAATCCTTGTATGTGTCATTTGTTTATTTTATTCTCGTATTAAGAATTACATCAGTAGTCAGAGAGAGAGAGAGAGAGAGAGAGAGAGAGAGAGAGAGAGAGAGAGAGAGTGTGTGTGTGTGTGTGTGTGTGTGTGTGTGTGTGTGTGTGTGTGTGTGTGTGTGTGTGTGTGTGTGTGTGTGTGTGTGTGTGTGTGTGTGCGGGCGTGCGTGCGTGTGTGCGTGTGTGTGTGTGTGTGTGCGTGTGTGTGTGTGTGTGTGTGTGTGTGTGTGTGTGTGTGTGTGTGTGTGTGTGTGTGTGTGTGTGTGTGTGTGTGTGTGTGTGTGTGTGTGCGTGTGCGTGTGCGTGATTGCATGTGTGTTCCGTGTGCATGTACGTGTGTGCACTGTGAGGTGAATGAGGTACAGATATAGTAAAAGAGAGTGCACTTAGTCAAACTCAAGACTTTTCCATGACTTGCTCCCTATGGCATGCACTCTATCTGAGAGGCTGAGTGTACTGTATAGCTTTATCAGTATAAACTTCCAGAGGGTCAACGCATCACTTCAGAGGGAGTATGAATTCAAGCGTTGCTTTGAAACAAGGTCTCTGGGTTCCCCTTTATTGCCAACTCACCTCCAACAGGGGAGCACATTTCTATACAAGTCTCCTTCATTATTGCATCAACAGGTCTAAGACCATTTACGAGGAACAATGTGATCATCCACTCACTTTAATAAATCCAAGCTTTATTTGATCAAGTCGACTGTCATGTGTTATGGACTGGTCATTCATGACGATTCATGTGAGTGCTCTCATAATTTACAATTGTAGTGTGGTGCATAGGAGAATGGACACTAGGGGACTTAAAACATCAAAATCTTATTTTCACAAGAGAAGGTTAAAAGGGGATTAATAAAGGTAGAGGTCAAAATTCTTACATTAGACATGCCATTCCATTTATGCTAGTCTGTGGGGGGAAGAATAATAACTTTTTTTTCAGGCACTGAATACCATGTTTGGGGTTTATTTTGAAATCAGTGTATTGATAGCATTTAAACAAGTTTTTGTTAAAAAAGAAACCCTCATCTGGTTTGTTGTTTTTAAACATTCTTGCCTCTTACGACCTCTTGTGCTTTTCCGTATAGTAGGGAGGGAGGAGGAGAAAGGAGTTTGTAGGGGTTCAAAGAAGGGACATGGATGATTTAAGTCTTTAAGTCTTCTTCATTTTCACCCTTCCATTCCTCCTTGCAATGCATCTCTCCATATTATTCTGTTTTGGAATTCCAACTAAATCTACAGCACGTAATTATGCTTCAGCGATGTACTCCATCTCTCTCTGTTTCAGTCTGTATCTCTTTCTTTCTGTGTCTGTCTCTTGTCTTGCACATACACTCCTGTTTTGTCCTTTTTCTACCCTGGTCTCTAGGCAGTGAGGGTTAGAGTGGTGGGGCAAAAGTATTCTATTTATATAAGGCCTATAGAAGGGCAGCAGTCTGTGGCTTAGCACATTAACACACAAAAGTACATACATAAGTTAGTGGACCCCAATAGACTTCCATTGATCAAAGGGGACAAGAATGCAATATACTCTTACATCACCCTATTAAACAGTGTATGAATCCCATGGCGCTGAGAGTCATCTGTCCAAATAGTGTGTCTTGTGAACTTATGATTCTGGGTCCACTGTTTAGCACTTGCATTATGTCTTCCCAAGATTTGTCTCTTGAAGAACATGAGTGCAGAACTGTTTGGCAGAGTATTGACCATGCTTGACTTTGATTAATTATGAAGTCGCTGAGGCTTTGTTTTGAATAGCAATCACTGCGTCATTCTCCCTTATCCTCAATAGATGTGTCGTTTGAGGCTATGGGATTTTTAGATCTCAAATGTTTTTAGGGAAAAGACACAGAAAAGACCAAGCTTTTTATCTTTTGTTAAATCACACTGGTTCAATTCTATGGACATACCGTAATGGATTCCAAGATTACTTTTGTAGTGTTTTCATCTGGTCTTTTCTCACGAGTCTTATATTACTTGGCCAACCAAAAATTTAATTTGGCCCTGTACTGAAATGTTTTTTTCCCTTCACCTTTTCATCCTCCCACTAGTGTTGTACTGTAAACTGTATGCCCCTCTGCATATCATCCCTTGTTGGCAGTGCCAGATATGTGTCTATGCTTGGTGTCCAGTCTCCAGACAGGTTATAAATATCTAGCAGGGGTTTTGCCTCATGCCCTGAGAGCTCTACTTTCTTCTCACACTTGAGGAACCATGGGAAAAGAATCTTTCCCTTACGCACACGCACATGGTTATATACAAAATCTCCAGACATATGCACCCACTGGCAAGCCGCACGCACGCACACACGCACGCACGCACGCACACACACACACACACACACACACACACACACACACACACACACACACACACACACACACACACACACACACACACACACACACACACACACACACACACACACACACACACACACACACACACACACACAGAGAGAGAGAGTTGTCCTACTCCACGACATAGTGCTGTTACAACAGAGGCCCTGTTTATAATGACATGTTAACTTCTATTACATAACCTCTGCTGTGGGAATGCAGGGTATGTTTCTGTTGCCAAGTATGGGAACCTTGCTAAAACAACAGAGTAGGATGAAAGTCTGGGAGAGAATAGAGAATAAAAGAACAAGAAAACATAGACTGTAAATGGAGAATGGAAACAAAATATGGAAAGAGGTCAGAAAAAGACTTCATAGGATAAGCCTTTTGTTCCCCCACTGAGATCCCAGATTTGAGTGAGACAGACAGATCGTGATGTGGGTGAAGGTGCTGGCCTGGGTGTGAGTGTGTTTTTGTAAGGTGTTGGTGTGGACTAGTTGGGAGTCAAAGAGGAGTCAGAGGCTGGCGAGGTCTGACTCTGCTGACACACTGGGATCAGTGACGGGATTGTTTCCATTGGAAAGAATTCCGAGAATGAGCTAGAAGAGCTATCAGTGGCTTCACTCAGAGCACTCTGACAACAGTTTTAATACAGAACCACGCACGCGCACACACACGCACGCACGCACGCACACACACACACACGCACACACACACACACACACACACACACACACACACACACACACACACACACACACACACACACACACACACACACACACACACACACACACACACACACACACACACACACACACAGTACGGGGTGTACGCGTTCACAGGCATGCAGCGTTGCATGCCAACAGTGGTGTGCGAGACATAATCCGTCCTTCGATGTAACAGAGGTTCTCTTGCCAAGGCACTTGCCAAATGAAGGCTGTCACCTCTGCTCCCTGGCATGGAGGTTAATAAGCTTATTTACAGTATAAGGACAGACACTCATACATGCTTTCTCGTCTGATACTGTCACTGACAATAACAATAAGCCTCTTTGACATACTTTACTTACTTATACATGACAGCCAAAGAGGGAAGCAAGATGTTGTACTATTGCACTATAAACAGCTGAAAACCAAGGTGATTAACCTTTGAACTGGCTTGATAGATGATATAATATACATTTTAATTCTTGCAGAAAATTTGCTTAACTGCTCAAAATAAGCAACATTTTGACCTGCGTCGTCTTCTGAGGCCTAGCTATAATTCTTTAGATTTAGACCTCTGACAAAGAGCCAGGGGTGACAAGGCAAAGCAAGTGGTGGTAAAGTTACTGACTCGCTGCACCCAGCGATCTCTGCAAGCCCTCCACCATTATCGGCCAGTATGTATTAATAACTCTTTATGCTCAGTTTTTTCCAGGAAGAAGGAAGTGAGATAGAATGTCAGCTCATTGTTCTCTTTCCAGGAAGTGACCTTAAGACCTTGAGTGTACCCCCTGGCCAATCTATGAGGCCCTTGGCCCTCTAAAAGCCCTCCTCCTAGCAACTTTGATGGACAGTTCCAGTACACACTGCAGAAAATTCCTGTTCTTTATTAGTGCTTAAAAAAATATTTAATATTTTTGTTATATCAATGTGGTGAAGGTTTTACGATTTGTTGTACAGCAATGTCATACAATTAATTGAAATAGGGCCCCCGTCAAATGCACATATATGGAGTCATTCATTCTAGACTAGAAAGGGGTGCTGATCAGTTAAGTGTTTTGTGAGATTAGCTCTGGAATACACAGGTGTCTGGAGAAGTGGGTAAACTCTAATTTTGTCAAAGCATCCTGCATAGCTAGTTCAGGCACTCTTGAACGCGCCTACTGTACCTGATCAAGTGTCTCATGCACTATTTGCCTGATCAGAGCAGCTATTTAAACTTCTCTGCCTACCTGCTCATTCCTCTCTCCTGCTCTCCTGCTGTGCGGACGTGCGTCGTTGCTGCTGCTGTCTCCCTGCTAACCTGCTGCTCACGAAGTTTCTGCAAATCCCACTGCCTACCCAGCATCCACCTGTAGGCTGTTTCTAGATCCCCCTGCATTGGGGTCTTATTCAATCATTCCCTGTAATTCTATTTGGCTTATAACTCAACTAAAATGTTAATGTTAAAGGGAATGAATAGGGACAGAGCACTGACGCCAATCTATGCTCAATATTCTAAATTCATTCTAAGAGTGGTCTGACTGGAACATAGTTATGTCTGACTGATAAGTCTATATAATGACTGAAAGAATATTGTAGTCGTGTAGGATAATGGTAATTTATTAAGCATATACTGTACATAGTCACTAAACACCGTTCCTAGACAGAGGCCCTGCACACTATATCGTAGATTTGACTCAAGTTTCTATTTTTAAAATCATTAAACTTAATTGTTTTTGCTGCATAATTGCAGATACCATCAAAATTCTGGTATCTGACAGACCTATCCATCATTCTAGTTCTAGTTTGTAGCCTTGGTCTTTGCAGAGAAATATTCTGGTTGTTTTCTTGATTTTACACTAGGCAGACTGGCAACACACACACAGGCCAAAGGCATCCATCTATGTCCCCGCCCTTGCAGGATAACAATATGGAAACCAAAGAACAGCAAAACAGCGCTGCGTTTATGAGATGTTGTATCTAGGAGTCTGTAAGGTTTGGGGGAGGTTAGACAGGAAGTATGTGGTGTCTCACTTCTATATACATTTTGTAAGCATGTACACGTGCTACTCGATTTGCAGAGATTCAGTATGTTCTTCTCAGGAAGTAACACTCCCATCTCTACTCACTGCAGGTGAAGTGAGGGGGCCAAAGGGAGTTTTCAAAATGGAAACAGAACAGAAAGTACCGGTAGACATCTTGACATTGCAAAGATACTGTACAAGAGGGTTAGACCTTCATTACTTTGTGTCAGCAAATATTTCAGTCTTCCACACAACAGTTGAATAGCAAATTCCAATGTTTATTTACAGCCTCTGTTATTAGTCACAGAGAGTGGTCTAGAAAAAACAAAAGTAAAGATGGCGGCTAATCTCCCTGAGCTTTACATAAATGATGTGGGACCTGTATGTGGTAGATGGCTGAAAGAGATGTTCTGTACATACACAGCCCTAATCCAATCAACATGCTCAAACAGAATCTCAAGTACAAATTATTGTGTACACAAGTTAGGACATCAATCCAAAAACACTCTAAATTGATTCCATGGGGAATAAGTGGTGGATGTAAAGATAACTATCCACAGCATTTGTGTTCAAGCAAATGACTAATATGCTACCTAGATCAATGACCCTGTGCCACAAGAACTGACATCACCTGGCAATGTTTTGAGAATAAAAAGGAACCGACAGGTCATCCAGTTCCCCTTGCCATTGTTGTTACGGTCCTTCTGGGAAGGTCTAGACTTGTATGCGATGTCCAGATTTAATACAATCAAGATATTGCATTAACATTGGTGAATTTGCTCCTGTATTGTGCATTACATTATGTCATGGTGTCAAACACTATGGCTGAGTTCAGAAGAACAGGAAGACTAGGCAGGAGTCAACTTTCACTTCTGGCATGAACACAATTAAATAGACCAAAGCTATAATACACAGAGAAGCAAAGCACTACAAGGCCTCAGGGGTTGACTATGGTACAAATATTTACATATCCTTCATTGGGTTTGTATATCAATGTATGACTCTCCATCAGTCTTGATCTTCTTTTTCCATCTTTAAAAACCTCCCCGCTCCTCATTTGAATGCTATAGCGAACTATAGCGAATATTTAGTCATGAGAGCAGTCAATTTGACAAAATCATTTCAATTCCGTTTGTCCTAAGGCAGGGCAAGGGTGAGGACTAAACCTAAAGCATGTGTGCGCCTCAGTGCATAAATCAGCCTTTATGTAACATATTGTTCATGTGGGGCACATTACTTGTTTTATTCCCCCCTTCACTTTCTCAATTTCAGTGAAAGAGCTTCCAGGTTCTCCTATTTATATGAAAAATTGAAAATCTGATGCATTCCCACAATAAATGTGCATCATTTAGTCAACCTTGCACAAAATTAAACACAAATTAACAATCCACTGAATCTTTACACAACATACACACTTTGATTATGCATGGGCTCAGCTCAGTAGACAATTAACAATGTCCAATAACTGAAACAGACAATGCGCCTTACCACAGCAGTTATGTATATTGAGTATCAAGTCTCTGGGGTCATAACGCCAGCCATTTCGGAGTAAAGAACAGGTGCAGTAGTAGCCTCCTGCAGTGCAAGAGCTGTCCATGGAGCACTGATCTGCCACTGTCCAATGAGACAACCATTCTGGGTTGAGACACACAGGGTGGTAGGCATGGTAGAAAGTTTTAATTATCAAGTGTGCGTATTTGCTCTTCAAGTTTGACTGGATGTGTGAGATCCAGAAAGATGGATTGCAGGATATCTGTGTGTTTTGTTCATCTTCTGGGAGTGATTTGTGTTAAGGAAGATGAAGGGCATCACTGGGTAATTTGTGCCTTGCCAGGAAATCTGAGGTGCAGTACAGCCAGTGTGTATAGGGTGGGCGATGAACAGAGGATGGCCAGAGAAGGGATACCTCAGCTTCTAATGCTGAGAATTCTGTATTGGCTGTCCATTTTGGATATTGCCATTATTCTCCTCCTCATCTTCACTGACCAGGAACTCCTCAGGAGGCCAGCGAAGCTCACCGCTTTCCACTTCGCCCTCTGTGGGCTCAACCACAATGGATGGGAGCCGGTCTTTCAGTTTACAGCAGCGGTCAAAGTCTGTGGGGTCAGGGAATATCTGCAAGGGGACAAGATTAGGGCAAATCATTGAATCTCATACATAAAAAAAAGAAAAACAGTATAAATCACACTAAATACTTTGAAAGGGGCATTATTGCACCAAAGCAACTGCTAGCCGATTATTCAACACTCAAATGGATTATATTAGAGCATATGGTATATTGCAGTACTCTGAATTAACAGTAAAGTGAAAATGTATGAAGAAAATTAAGCACATAAATGCATCATTTGTCAAGCAACTTAACTTCCAGCACAAGATGTGTGGTAGATGTGTTGTGAAATCAGCACAGGTGTGGTGATCAGAATGTCTGTCTACACATTGTGTGAAAGTCCAAGGAAGCAGGTCAGAGAGAAATTGAGAGCAGCAATACTGGTGTGCAGATCTTTTATTATATACCGTTATAGTTTTTGATCCCAGCCCAGTATTTTTGGGATGTGCGTGTCTTTTGGCCGTTTATCAGTTTCCCTCTCAATGTGAAATCAGCACCCGACATCAGTGTGGATTTAAATAATAAAACAAAGGTAATATGAGGAAAGCCCAGCCAGACAGACACTTGTTTATGAGAGCTGACATAGCTATGTGGATCTAAACTGAGATTTGTTCCCCGTTCTGGAGAGATTGGACACCAAACTCGAGACTCCCAGTTCTCAGGAACTGGAGAAATGGCCCAGGGGGGAAAGCCTGCCACTCCTGATCCAAGAACAGCATTTTTGCTGTTGTTTGGATAAAGTGGAAGAATATTTTTAGACCTGCATATTTCACTTGGAGACATTGGATGGGGAAAGCGATGTCGCTGTCTGGGCAAAGAGCCCAGTGGAAAGAAAGCATTAGATGCGGCTGGAGAGAGAGGGTGGGTAAGAGAGAGGGGGTCCAGCTGTGTTCAAGTCTTTATGAACACCATAGGAGAGGGAATGGGGAGAAAGACAAAATGTGCTATAAACGGCTATGTGCTATAAATGTGAATGTGACAATTTGTCAGGGTGTGAAAGCATATAGGCAGACTTTTGTAGCTTTCACATGTGCCAAATACAGCTTTATGTATGAACATATTGTACTATACAGTATGTCAATGTATGAGTGAGTATACAAAAAAAAAAAAATCACCCCTGTGTGAAGTGAGGGGCACAGACGTAAAATTCTCCATTCAATGTCAATGGGAATTTAATGTTTGTTTAAGACAAAGTTTGTAGACTAACCAGTGACAATGAGACAAATGTGTCTGCAACTGCTTGCATCCATGTGTATTGGCCAGATTCACCCTTTGCATTTGCTTGCCTGCGTACTCACTATGCATCAGCAACACTAAGAGGAGTCAGGCAGTGAATGACCTTGCCATGCAGTGGACCCCTAGCGGCTAGGGGCCTAGCCAACACGTCATAGCTTGTATTCACTCCCAACGGCAGGATACAGCAACACATTGTCAGCAGCAAGACAGTTCTTGCCATTTTGGGTTCTCACAGGGATGATGGGCAGTGGGGATGGTGTGAGCGTGTGCGTGTGGGAAGTACAATACAATATCTGAATCAGACATCAACGTCCAGAGTTGAGGAAGTGACTGATGCTAGCATCATCACTTCATACAGTATACAAGCTCTCCAAGGACTGGCAGGGACCTTGGGCAGACAGCCAAGATAGGCAGCTAGGTGGGAAGTTGAAGTGGCACATTGGCACTCCGTCTCCACCCCCGGCATCCTAATTTTCCATCCCAGACTTACAACTGTGAGGAAAGGAAACCCATCTCTTCCCAACGGTCAGTCTACATCTACAACTCTACATCCTCTCAAGGAGAGTTGCCTAATATATCATAGTGTGAACAGGCCAGGGCAATTACATTTCCAACTGTACTGTAAAGTTAATACGTTTGATAATGAGCTTAGGTTTTATCAATAACATCTACATGCATGTATAATGCGTTTGTCTAGCATAATCATAACATGAATTTGTAAGTTATCTGAGCTTTGTTACCCAACAAATTGAAAACAGAACAATATAGGCTCATTACATCTTGTGGGAAAAGCTAATCAAAACTTGATAACTACCATCTCACTTTGCCTGCAATGGTTAACAATATTTCAATGTTACAAGCCAAGTCAATTCTGTGAGTCTAGATTATTTCTGCATGTTTAAACCCTGGACCTGTGACTTCCCAAGCCCCCTTGGCTGTTAGTGTACTCAGGATAAATCTAACATGCTTTATTTTGAGTCATAACATTGCTGCAATACAGGAATTAAACAAAAAATGTATAGCTATATTTAAGAGCACCTGGGTGTTCCAGTTGATGAATTGAGTAATAGCTACTAGTCTGTCAGCAGTTGATAATCAAGTAATTACACATGTAAAATATATCACTGCAATAATTACTCTCCTGTCACAAAAAATATCTTTGCTTGCTTAAGAATCTAAAAATAACTGATTACGTCTTCATGTTCCATTAACACAAAGTAGCCTGACCCAGGATTTTGTACGGTTAACGTTACCAGTTTAAGTGCAGTACTGGAACAAATAGTCTCATTCTAATCCCAGCCTCTGCCACTCCAATTAGACAGGTTTCTCAACAGCATTCTAAACGCAGAGTAGTGGAATATTACATCTTAGACTCAATTTTTTTTCTCCAAAAATTCAGTTTGTTTCCGCCAGTCCAAACTGATATGAATCCAAAACATGAATAGCTTAATAATAAGAAAAAGTATAGATACACAAGACCTACCCTAGGGTAGGGGATTAGAATGGAAGTAGTGAGTCATTGGATGAAACACATGGAAGCACGTCCGCCTTACCTGGAAGGAGAGCCTGTCCTTGCTGGGGGTGAGCCTCATGTCATCCATGGGGGTGCTGTTGATCATCACCTCAGTCATGTCTCGGCTGGGCATAAACACTGGACTGCAGAGGGTCAGAGAAGGAGAGGAACTGGAGGTTACACATCAAACAAGACAGCAATTCATTTCAAGGACCCCCAGTCTTTGATATGCATTTACTCCACTGAAATGTGGATTTGATACCGTTTTTACCTGTGGGATCCCAGTCACAGTAAAATCCTCAGCTACATTTAATAGAGCGATGTACAAAAGGACTCGTAAGGGTCCACGTAAATGCAAGTTACAGACCTGTAAAGGGTCAATTTGGTTCATCAATCAAGTAGCTGGGGACCTCCTAGAACCCCCTCAAGGACCCCTGGGGTTCCGTGGATCACACGGTGAACTAGGGCCAAATTCATGATGTATAAAGATAATCTATGGGTCCATTTCATACTCAGACCGGTATGGGTATTTTCAATGAAAAATTAACACCACGTTTATAATGGAAATGGTTGGATGTTTGAGTACTCCTTGCATGGAAATACGAGACAGCACCGATTCAGTCAACAGAAGGTTTCAATTGTGGGAACATGACATTAAGAGCAGGTCCACACAGAAGAGTTTGACATTTAAAGCACAGCTTAAACATGCATCCTCCTCGGTTAATATGAAGGGTGTACTTCTCATTCTCTTATGCAATGGAATTCTGTTATTGTAGTCATGACAAATTAAACTCTGATCTCAAAATGGGGAAAAATATGCTCCGAGGCTTCACTGGCTTTATCTCCCATCAAGGAAATAATAAAGACCCAAAATATCAACAGAATCACTTCTTTTCAAGTATTAGTTTTTAATTCACTGCATTGAGGCACAATCTTTACTTAGCCATTCATGACCACAACACACCAAGCAGCATATTTTGCACACTGCAACACCTAAATGATGTGGTTTGCTTGCATGAGCCATCTCTATCATACAAGTTCATGTGCACTTGTCTTGCACCAACAATGAGGAGACAGGCATTGTGTCAGCATGCTGTATACATGCAGTGGTTATTTGACTAGGTGGAAACCAGTGTTCTCAGTTCCATAAAAGGCTAAACTTTCCATTTTAGATTAAAGCAACGGCTGGTTGTTTATCCATGTTTACTGTACTTAGTGTAGAGCTACAGTAGTAGAGCAAGAAATGGTATGGTATGTTAAGAAAAAGCTGCCCTCAGACCAGACAGTGGCCTTCTCACGCTCTCTATTTAAAGGCTGGTGCCATGGTGGTCAGTGGCCACTAGCCTGTGGTGATGGTGGTCACCAACAGAAAACATGAGCTGCTAGGTCACACATTCAAAGAAATGTTTTAAATAAATCTAAGAATCACACATTTCTTGGTGGCGATATAACTTTTTTTAACTTAATACTACAAAGTAGTCTTTCTAAAGTACAGTAGTTTAATACAATATAATAAAGGGTTTTATCATTTGGAGACAATGTTGTAGGACAAGTAAAGTTTATGTTGTCCATTGTCAGGTAGAAAACCTCAGCAGTTGATGTCGCTCCAGGGTGTAACGATGACCCAGTGTTTTATTGATCGATGTTACGCAATGCTCTCCACCTCGGTATAAAAAAACTCAGATTCATAATGGTAAGACTAACAAACTTAGAGGATTATTTATTATCTAATCCCAAAAGATATGTACCACAGCATACCGCATAGTGTTTGGTAAATCCCCTTCAATGGCAAAATCTGCAACACACTCAGTTTGTGAACAGTCTGCCATCAGGACAAAACCTTTTAGCCATTAGAAGCACTGCGCAAAATACAGATGCATGTATCCGTCTCCATCTGTGACCCATATATCTACCAACTCCTACATGAAGATATCGATGTCTCCACATGTAATGGAATTTCCATTTGTTTGATCAATTTATTCTGCCTAAGAAACGGTCAAAATGACTATTTTCTGTTCAAAAACTATGGACAAAGCACCTACTTTCGTCAACGCAATTAAAATTTGTTCCAAAATACAAACTAGGGCTTGGCAATGTTTCGGTCATTCTGTTGATCTAATCTTTATATGCTTGTCAATCTAATAATTGCAAACCCCCCTGGCCGTCTTGTCCAACTGCCCCCCACACCAGATCTTTCCGGAATAATTTCAAACAATACTATGCGGTATGCTGAGGTACATATCTTTTGGGATTGGATAATAAATAATCCTCTTTAGGTTTATATTAGTCTTACCATTATGAATCTGAGAAGCAAGAGTTTATACCGAGGTGGAGAGCATTGCGTAACATCGATCAATAACACACTGGGTCATCGTTACACCCTGGAGCGACATCAACTGCACTTCATCGATCTATTTTTCCATCCCTAAATTTATACAAACCCTTTTTTGTCACTTGTCAAGTTAACAATAACATCATCACAGCAGAGTAGGTGGCCAGGCTTTAAATGTGACAAATGAAATGTTACTGGCTGAACCACCTGAACCCTTTGCTGCACCAGTCAGATGCTAGGCATAAACAAAGGCCGGACATCTAAAAGTAAAAAAGTAAGCTTGAAGGATATGCATGGTTTAGCATGGAAACAATGTCAGCCAAAGCAGCTCTTGAGCTCATTTCATCCTCGAGGGGGGACGGGGTGCGGAGGAGGCAGACATAGAGCAGGGGAGAAGCGGTTAGAGGGATGAACACAGAACGGTGACAGTGAGGACCTGAGCAGAAGAAAGAGTGGAGGGAGGGAATAAAGATAAACACTAAGGCCTTGCCAGTCATATTTCTGCTCAGGGATCGTATAAACATCCTGCTCGGCTAAGAATAACAGAACAGCGGCCTAATAAAACATAAAGGGGCACAATGAAAAGGAAGTAGGGGTGCACACGTTAACAGCTCAACTCAGGAGGGAGTGAATGTACATACATATCAGTCAGATGCATTACTGTTTTTAAGTGTCAGGCAAGGTTTAACAATTGTATTCCTTTGTCGAAGTGGAACACTTTCTATATTGAAAGTACATGCAAGTGTTCTGTAATCAAGTGAACATTAAAATGCATGACATCATCGTTCACAGCAAGGGGGACATCATGGCCTAAAACATAGTTCATACTTCATAGACATACTGCATACTGTTAATATCCATTCAGCAATGCTCAGAATCATAGCCAGAAACTTTGTAGGAAGACAAGTTCTACATAGCACCATGGATTGTAGACTTAAGCTCTGCCATGTATCCAACTCTTCTAGGCTCAAATCATTGTGTTGACAGGTTGGGTGATTGGGTGTACCCGTCTACATGCCAGTGTTTCATTAAAACTCTTAACCTTTGCTCTAGTGGAAGATCATGCACACCATATCTTGCCCGCTTTCTAGTGCCTGACCAGTCCCAGAGCCGTGATGGACATATCTGGCACATGACAATCCATGAATGAACCCCATTTTAGAACAATCAAATCAATAAGATCAATATATTAGATCAGTATCTTGAATAGGCACCGTGACATGTATTCGCCAGTTATTTTTTATACCCGTGAGGACACTATAAGATGACTTCAACCCCCCAGTGGCTTTATGCCACAGACATGGCATTGGCAGCCAATTGACCGGATTTGTCATTTCATTGGTTTTGTTTCTGTGGTAAAAGCCACTTAGCTCTTGAGCACAACTGACCCAGTAAGCACTAAAGTAGAGAATAGAGATATGCACTGCAGTGTTCCAATCCCATTGAAATTGTGCTTTTGATTAAATATATAGTATAATAATATAGTTTAGATAGCCCAACAGTTATATTGAGCATGTTTCTCCTTAACCCCAACCCTATAATACAGCATATATATATATATATATATATATATATATATATATATATATATATATATATATATATATATATTCAGTATAAAGAGGCCACAAATTGGAACAGGGTGGGGTGATCATTTAAAATGAACAAATCCTGTGTACTCAGCACAGAGTACAGACATCTTTAGGACAACTGCTACTTAAAATTATTATTTTTTTAAAGCATAATTCAAAACTAGTCTACCGGTCTACGGGCTGAGTGTCCCTGAATATTATGCATGTAAGCACCAGAGGCCTGTCTGCTGTCTGCCCCAGTGGTGCTGACAGGGGACCAAAGTGATCTCAGCAGCAATCTGACCCATTGCACATGATGGGATATTACATCTTGCATTATTAACATTGTTTCCCCTTGTACCACCTCCAAATGTTACTATATCATAAATCTCTGCTGGAGTGATGACGAGGCAAGGCTGCCGACATTCCGTGCCAATGCTGAGCTGCCTGCTGGCTGTGTTACACAACACTAAAGGTGGTGCGTATGTATGGTGGTGAAGATTTGTCCTGGGGGGGTCAGACCATCTCAGAACCCTGAGGAGTGTGCTGAATGAATGGGGTCAGCCTCGTTGCTAGGAGTAAAATCTGTACAGATGGAGATCAGTTTACTATCTGTTCACAAATCCGACAAGGGAAGAGAGTTGCGTTTCTTTCGACAGACAATGAATCGAACAGCTCATTTTAGGGTCGCAGTTAACACAATGTTTGTAACTAAGATGATAATGGAATTATCTGCCATCATGGGTTCTAGTTCTTCTAGAGTTGAGCTTTCCACATAGCATACCTACGAAACCTATACAAGAAGCAGAGCCTCTGTGTGTTACAGTAAAGAGTTCAAGTGAAAGCTTCCTGGTGTAGAGGCCTGCAGAATTTTACACAGGAGGCTTGCAAAGTTTATTCCAACATTTAGTCTGCAGACAGGAAAACAATTTTACTACTTCAAATAAGTCTATATCAAGTAGGCTAATCTATAGTTATGGTAAAGAAAACCAAAGTGCAGCAACCAATAGACCAATTTCTACCCTGCCTGCACAAAATTGGTTGCGGAATGCACCTGCATGTCATTGTGCCAATGATGTAGACCTAGGCTAGGATGTAGACCTAGGCTGATCCATTTTGCTGTTAGATGGAACTTGATGTGTAGAACTTGATGATACTTTAGATTAAACAAATACAATCGTATAGTTAAAGTGTAACACTATATAGCCTATCATACACACTACAAAAAGTATAACCAGGGAGAATACTGATAATAAATAGGAAGTCTGTGGCTTTTGTTTGTAGTGTAACCTTTTCAAATTCAGAGGCTGCACCACACAGAAGTTGAAGAAAATACAAGGATAAACAATAACAATAAAAATGACCACTATAAGAGAGGTTATCAGCAGACATTTAGGGGGCACACACACACACACACACACACACACACACACACACACACACACTCCAAAGAGACACCCAGGGACAAAAAAAACAAAACAAAAAAACATTAAAAGTAAATACACAAAAGTAAAACGTCGCAAAGGTACAGTCATACTCACCAGTAGATCCTTGTGGAATATACAGACATGAATTCACACCTGCTACAAAGTCTGGTGATTAGGGAATCTTCACAACCTGCCTTATATTTCCCCCGAGACGGAACACGGCGTGTAGCCTACTTGTAAATCGAAAGTGGACAGTGTGCTGGCGCAGGCAGTGAAACAACTGCAGCATGCGTGTTGACTGACGCTCTATGAAAGAGTTTAATAATTTCGTCCGTCTGCTTCTGCGGAACGGTTGTACTGAGCATTTATATAAGAGGCGTGTACCTCTGGCTGCCAGAGACACACCCCATTCTCACGAGCCAGAATTCTTCAATGGCAGGGCTATTATCATTGCGAGCCAATCATAGGACAGGTGTCTCGTATCCCAATGACGGCAGCAGGGACCGAAACATTTCATTGGGAATGGTGGAAGATACTCGGTGATGCTGTTGATTTATAGTCGCTAAGGCAACACAATTATAGTCTTCTTGGCTTCCATTGAATGAAGAATCAAGACCCCCCCCCCCCCACACAGCTAAATACGCCATTAGACTTTTCGTGACGTTCATCCGTGAGTATTTGGCAGAGAGGGGTGGGAGGGGGAGTGTCATTCATAACGTATTCCAAGGTCAAGTCACGTCAGTGTCTTTGTATTCGTACCATACCAAATATCCAATGCCTTCTAGTTCATTTAAATGAATCTGACTGCAGTTTGCAATCTCTTTTATTTGAGGCCGGTTATTATCTTAGACTCTAGTCTAGTTTTTATAAATAAATCTGGCTGTCATAGTTTCGCAACAGTTAGTTGTCTTATCTATCTTCACACCTTATAAATGCCCAACTGTTTTTGCCTTGCACGCAGCGAGTATTTGGCATTGAGAAAGCAGGTGCTGAGGACAGCTTGACATTGGACGTGTGCAACTTCACAACTTGACTCTACCACCATCTTATGGCGGAGTTACTTGGAACGATGTGGCAATTCAAAGCAACCTTCCTCCGCAGTCCACCTCTCATTGTCACAATTAAAATATTTGTGAAAGTCCCAGACAGTGCTTGAATGTAAAGCTCTTTAAAGGACTAGCCTACAAGTGTTTCTAAGCCTTTTAATTATTGGCACATAATTACACACATAATGAATCAGACAATACGATTCATTAGAAATAAACTAGATTACCTAATTGACATACTTTCATAATGTGGAAGGGTTATTCTTTAACATATAGACTAGATTCTTGCCCCTTCAATGTTGATGCAACATTAACAGTTAACATAGTATGATATGTTGTAAATTAAGGCCCCAAATGTAATTTTCAATTATTTCATAACTAATATTGTACAAAATGTTCAATGTCACAGCTGAATTATAAAAAGAGCAGGTTTATCTCAAAAAGTTATAAAGTCAAGACAGTTTTCCAATTCATAAACTCAACCTTGATTAAATTCTAGAAAGATCTGGTGATGTAAATCATTTATTTTCAAAACAAACAAAAGTACGTACTTAAGAAAAGCTGTACATTTAATATCAGTTGTTACCAACACCTTACATTGTGAACCCAACATGATTCACAAATTACTGTAAGACTCAAATACACCCACAACATTCCAAAAACTTCCCCCACCAATCATTGGAAGAAGAATTTAACCCTTAGTCCTTACACCCAATAATATTCATTATGGAATAATATTTAGGTTGTTGAATATGTATACTGTATGTGTCTACATTTCTTTTAGATAGTGTTGTGATACAAAGTACAGGGTGTAATATAAATCCTCAGATGTTCCCCAGTGGTCCTTGTGGCAACAGGGGAATTACAGTGGTTTATAATCCAACTTCGACTCCAGCTTTTTGGAATCTGCAACCTTTCGGACAGCCTTCATGAAATCTTCTTGGGTAACATACTCATGGTCCGTACGGATGGCAAACATGCCTGGGGAAGAAGCAGAGTTAACAGTCAATGATAAATCACAATATGATTAAAACCGGATTTTTAAAATAAGATTTAGATACAACCCAATCACAATATGATTACAACCGGATTTACCTGCTTCTGTGCAGACATTCCTGAGATCAGCACCATTGAATCCATCAGAGAGCTTCACAATTGCCTCATAATCTAACAATGACAAAATACAATAGATCATAAGAGAGGACACTGATCATGCATACAAATTTGAAGTAAATATCATGACCAATCACCAACATCACCAATAAGAGGTGTCAGCTACTTTATGTTGATATTGGTGAAAGGAGACACAGCTAAACCTAAAGGCCCCATATATATATGTGCTGCAGGTTATTATAGGATAACCACCACATTCAAAGACTGACCTATTTCTCCATGTTTGGTGATTGGTCCAGCGTGAATCTTCAGAATGTCTAGACGAGCCTGCTCATTGGGCAGCTCAATATCTGCAAACAAAACATTCTGAAATTGAAACTTGAACAAACTATCCAATATGGCTATACCCTGCCATACAGTGTTATGTCTTTCCTGACAGAGAGGTAATCAAATAAAGATGGTTAAACATTCTAGTGTCTTGTAGTGTTTCAATTAAAATAACTTGAATGACATTGTCAACCACTAGGTGTCCAAAGGATCCCTTGGTCAGAAAATAGCGACTTTAAGCAACGACGGCTACGGCAGTCGGCAACCGCAAATGGATCAGTGCTCGATACATAAACCTGCTTGCCGTCGCAGCCCTTTCTACTACAGGAGAAGCTACACTTGCACGTAGTGTCTACAACGCCATGTCATAACCATGTTTATTGAAATGATAGCTGCTCCATCACCTCTCTTATGCTGTGTAATGTGTTGGCATGCTCTTAATGAAGAAATAACACTACCATATGTCATATTAACCATGTTTATTAAAACGGTTTTAGAATAAGAGATTGCTCCAGCACCTCCATCTTTCCACTGCTGATCATGTCCAGCGCATGTAAGAATTAAGCAATATCGGCAAGTTAGCTGACGCGCGACGTGGTGTTTAAAAAAAAAAGTTTGACACATGCTGCATAGACACGTCACCATGGGAACCAATGTCGCCGTCACCGACAGCTGCTTGATTAACGCTTTTGACAGCTACGGTGACGGCGTCACAGCTCCCGTACTTCCACCTAGCGGAGCCGTCCTGAAAACAGTCGTTGCTTAAAGTCCCTATTCTCAACTGATGAGTAAGGAGACTACCTCCAACCACTGCAGATGTGCTAGTTAGGTTGGTTTTAATAATGTAGTATTCATTCGAATAATTATCTGATGATTGTAGATTTAATACAGCAGTAAAACGAACACATTTTATTTCACACAAGGTGAACTAAATATTCCTTCTGTGAAATGGTAAACATACGGATTTTACGATCGAGTCTCCCAGGTCGCAGTAAGGCAGGGTCCAGTGTATCAGGCCGATTGGTAGCCATTATCATCTTTACTCTGTGCAGGGTGTCAAAACCATCCATTTGATTCAGCAGCTGCAGACATAGTGCACAATACACAGTACATAGGAAAGGGATGATGAAAAATACATTCATTATCCAAGCTTTAAGTGGAACCATAAACATATGTGTGTGATACAATCCATTGATGCGGAAAACATGTAGAACCCATTTGTTAAACAATCAAATGAAAAGGTCATCTGCAGACTCAGATCTGTGCAAAAATCTTTTCCATTTGGGCGCTTTTGTTCAGAGACTCTTCAAGGCGTGAAGATCTGGCCAAAAAAAAGCTCACAAATTAAAAAAGGATTCTTCCACAGGTTTGAGTGTGGAGCCCCCTTTCATTCCGTTTGATCGCCCTCCCCGCAAGCAGCTCAGCTGAATCTGACCGTTTTAAATCTTTAACAGTGTAAAGGCTTTCAGAGAGCATGCTGTGATTAGGTAATTTAATAAGCCTGTGACACTCACTTCCATCAGAGTTCTCTGAATCTCTCTGTCTGCTGATGTTCCCTCAGAGAAACGACGGCCACCTACAAATTAAAATAGGTTGTAAGATTTGAAGACTACTCTTACAGCATCACAATGGGATAGCCTTCAATTTGGAGAACTTGTATTTACTTTGCATAAAGTATTAGATAGATAGATAGATCTTTATTGTCATTGCTTTCATGAAACAACAAAATTCAGTTTAGAGCATTTATGTAATGTTATGTAGAGTTTACACTTTACACAAGAATGTTTGGTAAAGACTCTGCCTGCCCTTTGGTCTGTAATTTAGGGCTGCAACCAGAGCAGCATTAGTCAGTTAAAAGAGACATTCTTGAACTGGAAAACACTCAACCTTAAAACATTGACAGGTTATAACTTATAACATGGTTTGAAGAAATTAGTTTTATATAAAATTGACCTGCATGTCCATGTTGTAATTGACATTGTCATGGAACTATGCTAAATTAGTGACCCCTACTGATTTGTTTTATTTTAGTTAACTATTTTAAGCCCAGATATTTATTGGCAACTTACCAATGGCATCAATTTCATCCATGAAGATGATACAAGGCTGGTGGTCCCTGGCATAGTTAAACATCTCTCTGATCAACCTGGCACTCTCTCCAATGTATTTGTCCACAATGGAACTGGATACCACCTGAGCATGTCACAGAGAAAGAGAATGCATGAAAGAGACTGCGAGGTAGTGAGAAATATCTGTTGTGACGACAATATTCTGTGACTTAATATCAGCTCACTTTTAGGAAATTACAGTCAAGCTGGCTGGCTACTGCTCTAGCCAAAAGAGTCTTTCCAGTTCCTAAACACAATAAAAATCAGAAATAAATAAATAAATAACTGTTAGTCAACAGCACACACACACACACACACACACACACACACACACACACACACACAAGTTCCTTTACAATGTTCTTTACACTTGCCCAAATGTAATGTGATGACCTGTGTGCAAAACAATTAACAAATGCTTGCAATGTTATTTGGATTGACTGGCCTATACCTCCTGAGCGCACACACTCAATGTCAAATCATTTGCTGAATAAACTTTTGGGAGCATGAAATCTATGGGACATTTTTTGCTATCTGGCCGGTCAGTCGTAAACTGAGAGCTGGCCACAACTTATCACAAATGAATTGAAATTATGTGCTGGTTTTCATTTTGATCGTCGTTTCCACTCCAGCACCTGCAAAAATCTTCCTGTGAGATGTGCACATACATGTGCACAATACTCCTTTTTGCATAACTTATTGTTTAGCAGCTGTATTGACATATATAGGCCTCTCACCTGGTGGTCCGTACAGCAGACATCCTTTGGGTGGGATGATGCCTACTCTCAAGAACAGCTCAGGGTTGGTGAGCGGCAGCTCAATCACCTGAAACAACAGACACACATACTGATGTGATAACCAACTCATAACGTGAGGTTTCCAAGTATCTTGCAATTTGCTATCAAATTAAACAATCTATCCTCTAACACTGTAAGGCCGCAGTCACATCTATCAGACAAGCGTCTTATGGTTGTCTGATGAAAAGCATCAGACAAGACAGCTCCCAATGCATTTCTAATGGGAGTCACGTGGTCTCATCAGACAAACGTGTTTCATGGGGGGGGGGGGGGGGGGGGGCGAGACACACGACACAAAACATTTTGTAGGCCACAACCTGAAGAACAAGGCGGCACCTCAGACAAGACAAAAAGGGTTGGGTTTACCCGCCAACCAATAGGAGAGAAGGTCCGTTTGTTACGCTGCACTGGGCGGTCTTTTCACACTCTGAGTCTGTTGTTTTTTTTCTGCATAGTGCAGACACGGAAGAGGAAAGCCTATGCACTTTCGTATTAACGAAAATGATTTTATTGTTAAGTAAAGTAGTTTGGTCTGTTCCAGTAAGCAATTCAACAGGAAAATATAATCCCTGCCCGTCGTGGCCGAACAGAAAATTAAAACAAACGTTATAATTCAAGGTGCATGCATTTTCACTCCTAATGCTTATATGATTCTGCCCTGTGTTATGATCTGAGTGCCTATGCTGTGTAGCCTACTTGTACGACTGTACGTGAATATACAAATGTACTAGATATTTATCGTGTACACACGCACACGCACACCCTGCATTGACAGAATGGACCGGAGCTACTTATAAACTGCAGAAACAGTACAGTAGCATATCAAAAGAGATTGCATGCAAGCTATCAAATAATTCAGGTGTCACGTCGACTCCGTGAAGTTTCTTCAAACCATTCCATATGATTTGGTTGTTAAAATAAAATAAAACTGTTAATATGAATGAACATGTTTTCAGTTCGCATGGGCAGTGCGCATTGGACTGGAGATTATGAAAGAGTCGTAGCCATGACTTATATTTCTGAAAATGCTACTGCATGCTCCCAAACAATCATTTTGGGCATGAAATGTTATGATTCCCCCCCTTTTTTTTCTCTCATTTTTTTTAATAACATTAACATCGAGTAACGCTAAGCTAACGTAAGTTCAGTAACGCTGAACGGTCTGACTGCAGATAGGAGAGAGCCGTGCGCCCAGGCGCCCCATGGCTAACAGCCTGAAATGCAGCAAGTCGTGTGTTGTGGTAAAATGGATGCGCTTTATTAAAAATAATGGAGTCGTTGCTAAGCTCTCTCTGGCGCGTCTCCCTTTCCCTCTTTCTCCTCGCCACCAACATCGCCAGGACAAGAGCCCTCTTTCTCCTCCAAAAAAACATTTTGTCACCACAAACACGTTGACACAACCAACAAGCTACTAGCTACTGTGTCCCGCAGCTAACAGCGTAAGGACAACAACAGGCAACACGAACACGTGGATCTGTTTCCGCATGTCCTCGCACCGCCCACGCACCGCCCAGATTACGCAAAGCATTGTGGTACATTGATGCGACAAACGACAAGACAGATAAAACCATAAAACATTGATAAGACGCTTGTCTGATAGATGTGACTGGCGCCTAACAGTAATCACAGCTAATCATATATGTTATTAGAAGAACTGCAAAGGAGGTGTACAAAATCCCCTGCATCAAGTGACAAACTGAAATGTACCTCTCGGAGCTCCCTGATCTGTTCAGACAAGCCTCCAATCTCTGAGTAAGACACACTGCCTGGGTCTTCATGTGACATGTTGTATACCAGTGGATCTACTTCTCTAGGCAGGTATCTGCAGAAGAACAATTATATTTCATTATCTATTGAATGTGACGCACGTAAAGCCTAATTAATACTTTGCTACACAACATTCACAACAACCGTGCAACAAACCATTGTTTAGGCTCAATCCTTGTTCAATAATCTCGAGTAAACGCTTATTGGCAGAGTATGGCCGATGCATCTGTCTATTATATTCTTTTTATGACATTGAAACTATGCAGCTTATGTGTCCAATCATTATAGGTGAACACTTACATATAATAGCAATCTTTTATACGGATTGTGGTTATTATTTAGTGTTCATTTGTATTAATTAGTTCTTATAAGTTAATTATTTTTGTAATCTTTGACAAAATATGAGTTAACTATCACTAGTTAGATGACTGAAGTCAGCTAAATACATCAGTGTAAATTGTAAATATAATAACCATTCCTACTCCTAGGAATGAGATGGCTGACACATTCAGCAGTTCTGCTCACCTCATGATAGTCAACGTTGTCATATCCAAAGCCACTCTAGTAGCTGGTTTAAGCATGGCTTTGTCCAGCTGAAACACAACATTAGGTCACAACATTAGCCTGCTGTTTGCATATGGAAATTATTCCATGGTATGATTAGACAGAGAAATGTGCTTTAAAAATTATAATATGGGACAATGAGTCAATGACACTAAATGATCAGATATTTTTTTATATTGTGTCAACCGCATACCTGTCTTCTGCAACCAACCACATATCTTGGGCCATTGGTAGCCTTGACAATGACTGAAAGGAATCACAGTAATATCATAGGTTAAAGGCAGTTGAATTACGCTCCTAACCAGAACTGGTATATATCTAATTTAAAAGACAGACCAAGAATAAATTACAATTAGAATTAATTTGATTTGTAGGCCTACTAGACTTACATTTCTCATCAGTTAGCTGTTTGAGGACCTCGCCAACTATCTAAAGAACATAAATACATTGTTAGTGAGACAGACGGGAGAAAGATAGCCATCCATGGTTCACACTTCACATTAGCGAGTCTGGTCCGAGCTATGGACCAGAGCCAGGTTCACATGACAATGGTCTAGTCATGTTTCAGGGCTAGCCTAGGAGGAAGTATAGTTACTATTAATAAAACAGTATTTATTTTTGAATAATGATGTCTGAAAGCATCCCTTTACCTGCCCGACACTCTGAAGCGCTTTCAGGTCATTTTCGGACTTTTCATACTGTTTGGTCTGTTCTCTCAGCTGCTCTCGTACTGTGGATTACAGACGGTACAATAACACACGGACTCATTAAATATCTAACTTGTAATGCTCAAGCAAAGTTTCAATGGCTTTATCTTTATACTTAAAATGCATTTACTATTGTGTTTGGGTTAACTGACGCAGCAGTATCCTAGCCTAGCCTAGCATAGCCTACTTATTACACCGCTGCATTCTCGAAATTGCGAAAATGTTGCAAAACAAAAAGGTATAGGCTGATGGCAATGGGAAACTTAACGGTCTAAATGACATACATTCTTTAAGACGTCCATCAACTTCTTTGTGTTCAAGCAGTTTCTTTCTGTAATCTTGCAGTCCTTTTTCTCTTGAGTCCACCATGTTGCCGTGTCGTGTTACGTAGTCGAATCGCGCCGCCCCCAACCCCCTTCTTCTTCCTCTTCTTCTTCTTCTATTTTTATGCCGGTTGGCAAACCTAAATGGTGCACTACCGCCACCTACTAACTATGGTAACGTAACGCCCCGCCTGCCGGTGACTGACTGACAGGTCTGTCACTCATCCGAAAACAAGTTACCTCGGATCCCGTCATATCGCTTGTACATCAACACTTTCTTCATCTTGCTGTTTGTTCCTGCACTTTATGATCACCACGAGAGTTGTCGCTAAACAAGCCGTTTGTCTTGGACACTGCTCGCATTCCAATGGCATATCTCTCCTCAGAACTATCTTCACTAGTTGAGCTAGATGTCTCAAGAATGATTCCTTTTCCTCATGTCCTTCCTTTCCTTCTCTGTTTGCCGTTTGGTATTCGCGGTTTGACTCCTTTGAGTGCGTGTGACGCCATCCTTCTCCAACGACACGCCCCCAAGCTCAAGGATGGATGGAACGATACATCGGATCAAAAAGATGACTGAGATTCACTGTGACAGTAAATGGCCACGCAGTGTCGCTAGTGTCTATAGAAAGCTGTTAACGGTTTCCAAGTTTCCAGCATTTCAGTTTGAGCAATATTAGCTAAATGTATCTGGCAGGCATCAATATACATTGATGGCTGTTTGGGCTTGCTGTAGCCCTGGTCCAGTGCGTCAGCCGTCAGAGAGTCAGTGAGAGACTATAGCCTCGGAAACACAGACGTTTTTATTATTACTGCCGGCTGTGAACACAAAAAACGATTATTATTATTATTATGCAATATCACTGTACAGTCTGAGTACTGCTGCATATTGCTGTCAAGATTATGCATCCTATAGCCTACTGTACACTACAGCTGCAGTAGCAGCGAGCACACTGAAGATATTATACACTTTCTATACTAGTATATTCACCTCAAAAGTTTGGCGCCGGCCTACTCCTACATAGGCTACTTTCACTTAGAAAATCCATTCAAAAAAATCCAGATGAATGTGGACACGTATGATTTTCACTTTGAAATGTTTGATAGTTTTCTTTTATATTTAACTTTTAAAACTTAAGAAATACAACTTACAACTTTACTTACTTACTTACTTACTTTAATAGGCCTATTCCCTGAGGAACATAGGCCTTTGATGAGGCTCCTCCATCCTCTTCGCTCCTGTTGTTGCCATGACAGCCCTTGTGAATTCATCTCTGTGGTTCTTCTCCAGGTGGCTCTAGGCATTCCTCTCTTCCTCTTGCCTTGCGGGTTCCATGTTAGTGCATGTATGTCCTATACATGTCCATTTCCTCCTCCTGATCTGTGTTTCTATTGTGTCTTGTGTAGTGAGGTCCCACAGGTTGGCATTGGAGATTGTGTTGGGCCAGTAGACTCCTATAGCACAGGAAATCTATGGAAAATACAGGATCAACCTCAAACTAATTGCAAAAAAACCAAACTCAGCTGATTTTGTATCTTCAATATATCCTAAATAACAGAAGAAAAGTTGCCAAATATTTTCTAAGTTTCCTTTTGCTTTAAGTAGCATGTGACATGTCAAACTAGATGGTTTTCATGATGCTGAATCCATTCCAAGCATTAGTTTTGCATGAAAACACTCATTGGGCTAAAAACACAAATGTCAAAGTGGCTATGGCCAAAGGTAATCTAGAAAATCTTAGCCTTATATAGGATGTCTATGGCCATACTGTACAAGCAATTTTCACCACTTTCCCCTCAGACAATTCCAGGCAACTTTTTTCTGTTATTCAGGATATATTGAAGATACAAAATCAGCTGAGTTTGGGTTTTTTGCAATTAGGTTGAGGTCAAATTACAATATTACTGTCGGATGCAAGTTCAACTTTGGAACCTCCATATTCCTTCATACTTTCACAAAACATACTGGTGGAAATTCACACTTGATATTTTTACTTTAAACAATTTGTAGTGTTTGAGATATTTAGAAGATATAAAGCTGTGTGATGTATACATTTTGAGTTAAGACCATTACGTATGTCAACCCGATTAGTACAGCTGGTTATCTAGTCATTGGCTGGTGTAAACTAATTAGCCTCAAGCAGAAACCATGCACAGGCGTTTTTCAAGGGAGGACAAACTAAGTAACTTAAAGTACATTTACTCAAGTACTATAGAAGTGCTTACTGCTTACAATGCACAGTACAATATTGTGGTACTTTTACTTTACTTTCCATTTTTGTTACTTCTACTCCACTAACATTACAGCATTTGACAGCTTTAGTACTTGTTACTTTTTATTATTAGTACAAAACCTACAGTAACCACATAAGTCCGATCTACAATGTGACTTGTTATGAGCATGTGGATCTATTTTCTATCCTACTGAAAAACCAAAGGGATAGTTTTAACAATAGAGAAACCATCATGTCATGATACCACTGAGATTCGTTTTTTATCCCCTTAGCTCTAGATTGGGTGATTTCACCAACAACCACCACCTTGTCTAGTTTACAATTCTGTGTCAACCAATGGCTGATGACTACAGAGCTCCCCAACTAATCAGTGTCCTATAAAAAGAGAGCCATTAGCAGTGCCCCTCAACAAGAACAGCGCTTTTGTTTTTGGTTATACTCGAAGGACATACTTACAAAAATGGTGAGTAAGTTGCTGCTGAGTGCTGACTGACAGTCTCTTGATTGATGTCCAAAACTAATGATGCATAGGCCATGCTTTTATAGATCACACAAGACTACCTGTGTGAAATGAACCAATTAATTGGAACCATGCAGTACTTCTTTATTCTGCTGTAGGGAAACTTAAAATGACCTGCATGTATGTGCACATGAATAGATGCATGCGTCTGAATAGATGTTTTCACCAGAATAAGGGACATTGCAGCCATATTCACTAAATAATTGTCTAATGTTGGTTCCTCCTTGACATGGCTTGGCTCACTGAAGGTTCTGCTACACTAGATTGAACACACATTGGCATCTGTGATGGTGTTGCCAATAGTTTGCAAGTACATTTACTCAAGTACTGTACTTGAGTATCTTAATCTGAGGCAAATATTATTTACTCCACTGCAATATTTGAAAACATTAGTTGGCTACTTTGTAGGCTTTTATTACAAAACAGGCATTAGCCACTTAAGTCCTATTTGAAAATCCCCCCCCAACCCCTCTCTTCCTATGCAGCGAGAGTGTCTTTCCATTCACGTTGGCCAAGCTGGAGTCCAGATCGGCAACACTTGCTGGGAGCTGTACTGCCTGGAGCATGGCATCCAGCCTGATGGACGGATGCCCAGTGATAAGACCAAAGTGGCCAATGACTCATTCAGCACCTTCTTCAGCGAGACTGGAGCAGGAAAGCATGTCCCCAGAGCTGTCTTTGTTGACCTGGAACCCACTGTCATTGGTACAGTTAAACAAATCCCTTGCTACTTTAGTCACAACTTGGAACAGAAGTCAAAGTACTAACTGTCAACTGTCTCCTGTAAACCTATTCACAGGTGAAGTGCGTACAGGAATGTACCGCCAGCTGTTCCACCCTGAACAGTTGATCACAGGAAAGGAGGATGCAGCCAACAACTACGCCCGCGGACACTACACCGTCGGCAAGGAGGTCATTGACCTGGTCATGGAGAGAATTCGCAAGATGGTGAGGGCCTTTGCTTTAATTTGTAAACGGTTTGGATAATTATTGTGAAAATAGTATTTTTGATCCATGTAATGGTTTGTTTTTTCTGTTGTGAATATGTATTTTCTTTTTTTCAGTCTGACGAGTGCACTGGCCTCCAAGGGTTTCTCATCTTCCACAGCTTTGGTGGTGGCACAGGCTCTGGCTTTGCTTCCCTGCTGATGGAGAGGCTGTCTGTTGATTATGGAAAGAAGTCAAAACTTGAGTTTGCCGTCTACCCGGCTCCCCGGGTGTCCACAGCTGTAGTGGAGCCCTACAACTCCATCCTGACCACGCACACCACCCTGGAACACTCAGACTGTGCCTTCATGGTGGACAACGAGGCCATCTTTGACATCTGCCAAAGGAACCTGGACGTGGAGAGGCCGTCTTACATTAACCTCAACAGGCTCATCAGCCAAATTGTGTCTTCAATCACCGCCTCCCTTCGCTTTGATGGTGCCCTGAATGTTGACCTGACAGAGTTCCAGACCAACTTGGTGCCTTACCCTCGCATTCACTTCCCACTGACCACCTATGCCCCAGTCATCTCTGCAGAGAAGGCGTATCATGAACAGCTGTCGGTCGCCCAGATCACCAACTCCTGCTTCGAGCCGGCCAATCAGATGGTGAAGTGTGATCCCCGTCGTGGTAAATACATGGCCTGCTGTCTTCTGTACCGTGGAGATGTGGTGCCAAAGGATGTCAACTCTGCCATTGCTGCAATCAAGACCAAACGCAGCATCCAGTTTGTGGACTGGTGCCCCACAGGCTTCAAGGTGGGCATCAACTACCAGGCTCCCACAGTGGTTCCTGGAGGAGACCTGGCCAAGGTCCAGAGGGCTGTCTGCATGCTCAGCAACACAACAGCCATCGCTGAGGCCTGGGCACGCCTTAACCACAAGTTTGACCTGATGTATGCCAAAAGGGCCTTTGTCCACTGGTATGTCGGCGAGGGGATGGAGGAGGGGGAGTTCTCTGAGGCTAGAGAGGACATGGCTGCCCTAGAGAAGGATTACGAAGAGGTGGGCGCTGACAGTGCTGGAGCGGACGAGGATGATGAGGAAGACTTCTAGGCTCTTGTCTTTCGGTTTGCTGTTGGCCGGAAGTAATAGGATGGGGGGTGAAATGGGTCATGTGAGATCCGCTCCGGTTTTGCATTCATTCCTGTGATTGTGTGAACTTTTATTAAATGGACCCAATTGGTACAAGCAGTTAATTTGTCTGGTGTATCGTTCTTTTGACTTAAGGTTTTGTGTGTTTTCATGGCCAATCTGATTTAAACTTAGATCTGAATCTGATGTAACTGACCGGTTTATTCCATTTTTAAATCCTATTGAAACAATTGAAGTTCTTTCTGTGCATGCTTGTTTCCATGTAATTAGTATGGCTATATTATGCTTGTTTTGCGATTAATTATAAGAAACTAGACATGTTTAATTTCACATCTGTGAGAGCAACCTCTCATAGGCTACAGGATACAACAAATATAAAGTAGTATGGCATAAAAGTGTTTTTTTTTTAATTGTTTTACCTGAAATGTAGGGGAGTAAAAGTGGAAATACCTCAATTTTTTATTTTAGTAGAGTACTAAAGTAAATTTTCTTTCCACCACTGGACGTAAACTCTTCCAATTAGAAGCCGCAAACCTGATGTGGAATGAAATAATGGGATTTAAAAGTATTGTCCATGTAAACACTCATTCGGAATGACCATTTCCCATGTAAACACGCAGCAAAAAACTTAATTCTGAATTAATTCTGAAGTTTTCATTCTTAATGAAAAAGCCCTCATGTAACCGCAGCCATTGTTACTGCTCAAGGGGGTCAAGCATGCGGGCACCATGCCAGGAAGACTTTACAGCATGACATGTACACATGTTACAGTATGAAGTCTCAAGGGAGAGCAGCTACAGTAACATCTATGCTAACACTTAGTCAAGATTGTCTGGTCTTACTCTTAACCCATAAAACTGGGAAAGCAGCTGTCATTTTAGCTTTCTTTGGCTATTCAAAAATGGCAGTTTCTTTTTTTTAATCTAATATTGTTTAGCAAATGTTTAATTTTTAACTAAAATCTTCTAGGAGTCTACACACTCAACAGTCAGAGAAATGTAGTCAATTGTGGGACCTTGACTGCATTTGTACCATTTATACCTTTTTCTTAGTGGTGCAACCACTCCTACAGCCAGCTATGTCCGTCTGTCCCTATGCCTGTCTGTATGTTGGGGAGTTGCACCACTCAGTTCACACAGGTGATTTTTTAGTAAGTTTTAATGGAGTATTTCACTCACTATTCTAGATATGAATGTTAAAATATCTTAATTGTGGCCACATGCAGTGAACACAAATGGAGAAAATACAGGAACAGAGTCAGACAGATCTTCTCACAAGGGTAACAATCTCATAGAATAGTTTGGCTGTATTTTACTTATTTTATGCCTGACCAGGACCTGGGTAATCAAATTTCGTTCTGTACTTGTATGGAATGACAAAACTCCTTGAACTTTGAACAAGACAACTCACCCTGAAAGTCCGGACAACTCTCCGGACATCTCACCCCAAAAGTGAAGACAGCTCACCGGGGTGAGTTGTCTTCACTTTTCGGGGGTGAGCCCAACACGCCCCCGCAGAAAGTACAGACAACTCACCGGGGTGAGTTGTCCAGTATTCCTGGCAAGCATGATACCCAAGATTGGAAAAACACTAAGTTCATGTCAAGAACATTTAATGATAATACAATCCCTTTGTATCAGCAAAAGATTAACATACAATATTCCCTTAGTAAATATTGCACAGTCAATTCATTTATCAGGCATTCATATTTTCTACTCCCTGGATTATATTTAATTTTGGCATAGATTACAAGGCAGGAATGTGCATCTTTCACACAGTACTACAGTGACTGGGCGCACTTATCATACATCATCTCATTCCGGCCAATCACAATTTGCGTCCACACTTACTTTTGTCTTCATTGTTTGTGTTTACACAAACACTCAAATGGCCATTCATTTTCAATGGTATTCAATGTTTGTGTTTACACGCACCCTCAAAGCTGGACATAGAATAATAATTTTGAAAGGCTCCAGGACATCCCTTTCCCTCAACTCATACTAAACAGAATGAGAAGCCTGTCCATCCTACAGTGCCATAACAATGCAGTACTGCTACAACACTATAAATGTTTTAGGGCAGTGGTGTTTACAGATTCTGCTGTTGAGAGATTACTGCTGGAGACATAAAACATTTTAAGTATTCAATGTGAACCAAGCCCGGGTACCTAGAGGCTTTTATTTTTGTTCGCATTCGTCTCAAAAATGAAAGCCTGGTGGAACGAGACACATTTCCTGGTCTAGGAGTGGGAGTGAAGTACAGGTGCAGAGGGGCATCACTTAAAATAATGGTGACGTCAATTTTCTCCACTGTTTCCTACCAGGGTGGGGAGGGACGGAGGGGGACATAGGTGGGCGCTCAGATTGGTGAACCAATATTATCCAACACTTGATCCATGCGCTACCCGCCCGTCTATACCAGATATCACGCTGGCTGGGCCAGGCTAATGTGAACCTGAAAAAGTTTGTAATTCAGTGGTTCTCAAACCTTTCCCAGATTCAGTCCAATTGCACTGAAAACGCTCATATGGTATCCTTTTAGTGGTCATAGATTACAAAGTGGAAGGTGAAAATTAAAGCTGTAGGCATAGTGAGAAATGATGGACACAAGTGCTGATGGACACCAGTGCTGAATGACACATCTGTCTTCTCTAGAGTTTTTACACTCCTTTCCATCTCATTGTCCTCCACCCGTGCCCAAAGTGTAGATGGCTTTGTTCTCCAGGATCTCTGTCTTGTTCTGAGGCTGGAGTAGAGTGTTGGACGCTATGGCCTTTGCCACGGCTTGGATGGGGATGGACATGGCTGTTGGACTTATGGCAGAAAAGACACCCAAGAACTTCCTTGCTATCCACTCAGCAGGCCGACTCTCCTGTCTCTCTACCAACAACACCCTGTAAGTAAGCAAGCAACAAACAAAATAATAATAATAATAATAATAAACTTTATTTGTATAGCACCTTTCATACATAAATGTAGCGCAAAGTGCTTCACAGGGCAAAAATAGAATACAATAAAAATAAGTAGTTAAAATGATAAAACAATGGCAAAGAACAAAATTGAATATAAGAACATAAAATAAATAAAAACAAATAAAAACAAATAAAATAATAATAAAAACACCACATGCAGCAAATCAGTCAGGGCAGGGTGGGAACGTGCAAGGTCTGTGTAATATCATTGACAGGTGCATGTCATGTTTTGGTTAATATTTGTTAGTGCCTGCTTATGTAAGACACATTATATTTTAGTTTGAGGACTTTTGATATTAAATACACATACACATTTTGTTCAATGTTTTGTCCTCTATTGGTGACAACTGTATGTCACCATTATGACCATTACATTATGACCATTACATGGATAAAGAGTTTGGTTATACATTTATTTTTAGCTCAATGTCTCATTTTGCTGAATTTTGAAAATGTTTAAGGAATGTTACGAAACATAGTAATTGATAATTAATCAATAAGATTAAGAAAACAGAAGACTCACGCAGGCCTGTAGATGGAATATCTGTCAAAACCCAGAGCCTCAATATCTGCCTCCACTTGTCCCTGGAAAATAATCCAATAGTTTATTAGTTTAGCCTTGAAGTGATGCCAAACTATTCTATGAGATTACTTACTTAAAGTGTGGCTACAAGCTGGTGATGAAAAAACGAAACAAGACTGAGGGCAGCTTTTTGTTACACAAATAATCTGTATGACTTCAAGGCAATCCTGTAAAACAGGGGTCCCCAGACCTGTTGGTAGTCCACAGATAATTCACTGGTGGTCCGCGCCGACGCCAGTTCACACAGAAACTAGTTTTATTTTATTTCATTTTAATATTCCATCCTGACCATTATGAATCTGTAGAACAGCCACACTCACTCCTATCTCTTGCTGCTACAATATCTCACTGTTGTTTTGGGTATCTTTGCAACACATGAGGGCGCTTGGGAGGCACAGTGATTAAAGTCCCTGTCCACCACCACAGAGGTTGTGGGTTCGAATCCATCGTGGTGCATTCGGCTTTGTCAGGTGTCTATGCAAACACAATTGGCCTGTGTTCAGGGGAAGGGGTGCTAAATGTTATGCAATTATCCCAACCCAGGATATTTTTCCTGGGTCGCTCATAGAATTGTAATTACAAGTACAATTACAAAGTACAATGTAATTGTACTTTGTGGCAAATAGAACAGCTGGTAAGTGAAATTCATAATAATTTCCATGTCTACACAAATATTCACAGCTGTGTGTAATAGTCACACAGACTCACACCATTCTTTTAGCTTCAGTGACGTCACGCCCTAGTACGTGAAAATAGGGGAAGGTAATCAACATGAATTGCCCACTTCAGAAAAGATGGCGAAAGCAAACATTCTTTGTTCTGTACTTACATTAACTTCCTTAAACCAGAAACCTAACCCTAACCTGTAAAACAAGCGCCCCCTCAGCGACCATCGACTCCCAGGCTCCGCAAAAAAAAGACTCTGTCTCCCGTGCGCATACAGACCCATTCTATCCGTTTCTTTCAATCGACTGTATCTCCTATTCCTTGTCCCAGATGGCATGGGTTTATTCCACGGCCCAGAGCAGACGCTGTGATCCCCTCCATCATGTTTTAGCAGCCCGGACGGTAAACAGGGAGTGGTGTTGGACCGTCACAAGATCATAACATCCGGTCTGGGTTTTTGGCTCTTCAAAATAAGAGTTGAACGGGGGACAATTCTACTCAGATGACTGAATAGAATGTTGGGTAAAACAAAAAAATTGGTACTAATATCTGAGTAGAATGTTGGTAAAATATTGGGGACCCCTGCTGTAAGAGACATGAGCTGAAATACCTTCACTTTGAGGTAGAGGAAGCCACTGTTTTTGTCAGCGCCCTTGGTAGACTCTAGGTGAAACTGTGAACAGCTTCCTGCCTTGGCGAGCTCTGCTGACTTAAGAACATAGTCGTGATCAACGCGGATGAATCCCTCCTGAAACACGGGAAAACAACAGGAACAAAAGTATTTACCTTTTATCATGGCATATTATGTTGTTGGGTTACTTTTTTAATTTTGACATTCGTTTTTTTTTTTAAAGAGTGATTATGAATGAACCAGTCATAAATTACCTTTCATAAATGTAACAAACAAAAAACATTGCATGGATGCACCTGGGACGTATCCTCAGTGATGTATCCCAAGGTCATCTGGGTTTCGGGTCTCTCGAACATCAGGTGACCCAGCCGGGGTGATCAAGTCCCGACTTATGTCCCAGCAGCTACCCTCGATCAGTCGCATTAGGCAAAGACCAAGGCCACACAATCCGTTGGAACTACTCCAGAACTACTCTGCCAGGGCAGGGAGGTACACTTTTGGCGCATGGAAGGACTAGGCTCTGTGGGTTGACTCCTGTCCAGGCCCCTCCTACGTCTCACCAGGTCCACTCCTGCTCTCACCAGGCCCGGGACCTGTGCTTTGCACCAGAGTCCCAGCACCAGACACTTCATTCAGGAGTGGTGGATTCCTAAGCCGCAATGGTTCTGCAGACTCCACCTGAGCAGCAAGGTGGTGCTGCAGGCTCCGCTTGCGGCTTTAGTGGCCCTCCTAAAGGCCTCACCCAGGGTTTGTTGGGCTTCCTCCTTACAGAGGACACAGGCTGGGGCGCTAACCCATACTGCTCACCCATGGTGCCGTCTACATTCCCGCTGTCACCCGTCTCTCCGGTGGTCACCAGACTATACCTGGTTTTCAGATAGTCTATTCGATAGTCTAGTGACTAGACTATCGAACAACAACAAGACTATCGATAGTCTAGTGACTAGACTATCGAATAGACTATCTGAAAACCAGGTATAGTCTGGTGACCACCGGAGAGACGGGTGACAGCGGGAATCTAGACTCTAGTCTATATAAATAGAATAACTGTAGCACTGGCCCGTAGCACTTACCCTAGCCCCTTAGGTGGAACTTTATGTAGATTTTGTTAGACATTTTATACAGACTTATACAGACTTGCATTTTATTTTTTATTTTTGTGTAAATCGCTCTGGATTAAGAGCGTCTGCTAAATGCCTAAATTGTAACATGTAGCTTATTCAAAATGAAAAAATAGTTACAAAGGGGTTTGTAGTGGGCATCCGGGTAGTGCATGGGTAAAGTTCCTCTGCGATGACTACGGCTGTGTTCAGCTTGGTCGGGGCACCAGCAGGGAGCAGAACTAGGAGGTTTCCACCCAAAGACCAAGTAGAGGTTGGCAGTGATGGTGGCTATATAGGGCAGTGCTACTCAAACCGCGGCCCGTGTATCTGTGGCCCGTCATGGTCATACCAATTAAACATAATTAGTTATTTTCATTGTTTTGAAGAAGATTAAAAACAAAAACAAAAAAAATACTGAAATGTTTAACTTGCGGGCCTTGGACTTTTAGAATTTAGCTGAGTGGCCTCTGAGCCATCCTAAGTTGAATAGCCATACATAGGGTATTCGCCCATGACTTAATTTGAGAGAGTAATTTATATCAACTCACCGTCCCTGCTTTAGCCTTCGTCGTTCCCAGGCAACAGTAGCCAACATCATGACCCTGGAATGCAGCAGCATGATCATCTAGCTTTTCAAAATCAACCACCTCCTGGACCTGGGAGATGAGAGAACGGAATGCTATGTAATAATAATAATAATAATAGCATTTGTAAAGTGTTTTACAGAGCAGTGGAGAAAAAAAGAAAAGAAAGGCATATACATTAAAATAATTGCAGTAATGCAATACAGTAAGGACATGAATAACTAAGGATTCTAAAAGCTCAACTAAAAGCAAGAGTGTAGAAGTATGTCTTGAGCTGTGCTTTAAAGACGTCTACAGTGGCTGCCTGTCGAAGGTGTCGAAGGTGTCGAAGCAGAAAGCTTCCTATGATACTGTCATATAAATGAAATGACACATTCTTTGTCACTCGTAATCAGTGGTGTGCTGTGGATCTTTACCAGCGGCTTGTAGAGCTGCTGGTCAATGAAAGCCCATGAAAACTAGACGACAGATCAACATGCTAGTCTGACGAATACCGTAGTTCTGATTGGCTGCCTCGTCTCTACAGCCATCGTCTAAACGGTCACGTGAGCGGCACCCCCATGATGCCTCCGAATTCTTTAGGCTATCTAATTTCACCATAACAGTGCAGCGCAGCAAAACAGTGCGTAGATCTGCATGAGAGCAGAGCACACCCACTGATTTAATGCGTAAAAGTAACACATTTGAGTCTCAGTCGAGTCACTGAAACCGCAGACCCCGATCCGGACACCCACGCTTTTGATATATACATGTTCTTTAATACCTGCCAAGCCAATGTCAACACTACAGAGAATGTGCTACCGGAGAGTGTACAAATACAACCAAATGGACCCTAAGTCCATTTGTACAGTCTCAGAGTTTGTGTTATAAAAGGGTCCTTTGGTTCCATTTGTAGTAGGCATTGTCACAGTTACAGAGTCACCTCGACAGATCCTGTCGTTTCCACACACACATAAATACAGATACAGATATTTACATTTCATAGCACAATTCTGGAGATCTAAGGCAGTCAGAACTAGTGGAACTCTAGCCGCAATTTGCAACTCAAGAGTTTTTTGAGTGGTGCAACCACTCCTACAACCAGCATGCAATGTCCGTGTACCTGTACCTATGTGGCCATGAGCATGAGTATATTACTTATTAGTACCAGTAGGGGGCGCCAGCAACAGAGAGAGGGATAGTGGCTGCTCTGTTGCCTGCTAATGAGAGAGAGAGAGGTGGGGGAATTGCACCACTCAGTTCACACGCCACACCGGTGTGATTTTTATAATGGGATGAACCCTCCATTGACTCCCTACTCATCCAAATTGCGTTTGCGATCTGCTTGTATTAAACAACGTTAAACCCACCAACATTGCAGCTCTAGGCCAAGCTTGAATTATCCTCTTTCAATCTGCCGGGCTTTTGTTTCATAAAAATCCACGTAGACATATATGAGCTACTTTCTGTCAATAAATTCTGCAGGTGATTCTTTTTCTAAGTGCTGGAGTTTGGAAGCCCTCGTCGTAAGTCACTGAACGGCCCTGCGTACCACCTGTTTCGAATTTGCACATAATGCAGGAGGCAGCAGCGTGACCCGTTAATAAAAACGAGTGCTTCCAAACTGCAACACTTAAAAAAACAATCACATGCTTAGAATCTCTTGACAGAAAGTAGCTCATAACATGTCTACAGTGGATTTTTATAAAACAAAAGCTTGGCAGATTGAAAGAGGATAATTCAAGCTTGGCCTAGAGCTGCAATGTTGGCGAGTTTAACGTTGTTAATACAAGCAGATCGCAAACGCAAATTGGATGAGTAGGGAGTCAATGGAGGGTATTGCAACTCTAGATTCATCCCATTATTTAAAAAATCTAGAGTTGCAAATTGCGGCTAGTGGAGCTCAGCTCATGTAGCCCCCCCCCCCCCCCCTCCCCCCCACACACCTTCAGCACACCCCTGCTCATAATACAAGGCCTTACAGGTAATTTATAGTAAAGGGACTGTAATCATCCACATGTCCCAAGTAGAACCAAACTGACAGACTTGCCCACTGACCAGCTCAGCATAAGCTTTGTCCTCGAAGGTGAGCTGCCTCCTCCCAATGAGAGTTATTTTGGAGAAGAGGTTTCGTTCCATAAGCTCCTGGAGCAACAACTTCCCTGTCTCCCCTGAAGCCCCGAGGATGAAACAGCTTTTATTCTGTTGCCGGAAATTTTCTTCCAGAGACTTCATGTCCTCTGCCATGATGCTGCTTGTAGCAAAACAAAAACAAAAGTGATTGAATTATTTATTTACAGTATGCAGAATAGGTACATTTCAAGCACAACTCAATACAAAAACTGTTAACTGTTAACACCATAAAGCATTACACTTGTTTACAATAGGGTCCACCAAGAGAGTATGTTTTGCCCTCCGTTAACCCAGTCGAGACTCGATACCAAACTTTGCACACACACTCCCTGGATGCCAACGACGAACCTCTGCCCCAAATGTTCCATAACGGCCTGTTATAGTGCTACCATGAGGCAGATTTTCACATTTTTGCCTATAACTGCACCAATCTGCGAGAAATGCACTCCTAGAGGCCAAGGACAAAACTTTGACGCGCATTTTCAAATCATTACACAGTATCTCTATAGTCATGTGCTCAAGACGGATCTGTCCGATATTTCCGTTTTGATAACCTGACTCCACCAGATGGCGGCAGCAGTGAGTTCCTCCTACTGCTCCCATCTGGTCTCTCTCGGGCAGAGACGATGCACTTCGATCAAATGCTGATCAGAATGATATGCGGCCGCTAGAGGCGGGATCAACGCGAGACTGGTGACATATTGTAGCTGTGCCACAGCGCAAATGTAAACACAACCTAACAGGACTACAACTCGATTATGGAGATATCCGATCTTTGTCCCGCTGCTTCGGGTTCATCGTTTCTGCTTGAGAGAGACCAGATGCAGGCAACGCAGCGTGCAACTAGGCTGAGGAACAAATCCCACCCTTTTCACATTGTACTGTTATAGCGCCACCAACAGGTGCATTTTTGCAAAACACATTTTTAGAACAAAATGCCACAAATCAATAAATCATCCAATTGCCATTAGAAGAAATGGCACCCTTTTCACATTGGCCACCAGGAGGCCAGAACCTGACCTGGCCTGGTGGAGAGGAGACATGTAACCTCATGTAAACAAGACAAGTCTTTGTGCTTTTTTCTGGTTCTATCCTCAAATAGTTTTTGTATTGACCTGCACTTTCGTTTGGAATGTATACCCATGCATTCTGCATACTGTGAAATAACATTTTCAATCAATCAATCATCACATATGGGATTGGGGCCAATGGAAACAATCCCTTATGGGCTTGTTGTGTTATGCTTTTAGCACCATTATCGTGTACCACATTTGAAAATTGTTAATAAAGTATGTCACGACAAAACCTGTCGAATTATATTATTCCAGAGAGGTGAGAGGATAGACTGACTGGCTGGCGTTTCAGATTGTTTATTGCCATTCATATTTATGTCACATATTTAAACGTTATCCTAACTTATAAATAATACAACAAACATCTTATTAGTGGGATGTGATCCTTTACTCTGCCTTAATTTCAAACTACACAAATGGTTACCGATTTCGGTGTAACGCCGGTTTGAATTGTGATTCCTGAACCCCTTTGCCTTCATCTGGCGTGAAGTGAACTTTGTTACTTCAATAGTTTGGGCGTGTTCAGTTTGGCTTTGGGCGAGTACGATAGCTGCATGTCCACTTGTCATTCGATTCCAGAAACGTTCACATGTCGGGCTAATGTAATGGATATGCTTCATTGTTGCTTATACATTCTAACGTTACGTTACCTGGTGAAAGAGACCGGATCGGAATTTTCCAGATAATATAGAATTGATGCAAGGACAGCCGTGAAAATAGTAAAAAACCCTGTTGCTTTGCCAATGCCCAGGGTGATTCCCAGTAATGTCATAATAATAAAATGTTGGAGAACTTCCTGCTTCCTGTCAAGAAAGCTAGAGAAGGAAGTGTCATGGTCACGTGACAGGACGCCGGGGAATGCTGCGCCAGTGCAGATCAAACACTCTTCACTCAGCTGAGTCAGCTCGGATCGATGCAACAAGTTCCAACAACCGGCTTATATTACCTAACGTAAGAATTAAGAAACTTGGTGAAAATGTCAATTTCTTAGGCAAGTTTAAGTCAGCCAATCTAATGTTTCTTGATAATGACCTAAAATACATACTTTCGCCAATAATAACAGTTAAAAGATATGTACCGGTATTTGTTTATTTGGGAAAATTGAGCGGACAAGTCAATACATAATTGTCAATTGTCATTGAATATAGAATTTGAATGCAGTGCAAATAGGTGCTAGAGTACTGTAGACTAGAGTACTACAGACGAAAAACAGTTTAAGTCCAAATTTTATTCTGACCCCTCCACGAAAAGGCCAGCTTGTTGTCCTGACCCCTTAGCCAGCCCATCCTTATACAATATGGATAAATTGTGTGGACTTAAACTGTTTTTCGTCTGTAATACTAAGAAAATTGCTGTTAATGTTACTGTTGAATGTGTTGATGACTTCTTGTATGTTATTGTAAGGCCTTTTCAGGGGCCGCGGTGGCTCAGGGGTAGAGTGGCTGGATGGTAACCACAAGTGCCAGTTCAAACCCGGGCTCCCCCAGAGTTAGTGTCGAAATGTCCTTGAGCAAGACACTGAACCCCACCCTAATTGCTCCTGATGTGCTGGTTGGTGCCTTGCATGGTTTCCGCTGCCATCGGTGTATGAATGTGTGAATGTAATGCAATGCAGCATCTATGTAAACTAAAGCGCCTTGGATAAAGGCGCAATGCACCATTTACCATTTCAGTGCTCCCCGTCTGAAAAGGCCTTTAGGGACTTCTTTCTTTTTTTTGCGTGGGGTCTGGGGGTCCTCCCCATAAACATTTTAACAGAGTAGATGTAATGTCCTGTGAATTTTGGGAGATTGATACCATTATCAGGCTTGCTTTACTAAAACGATGGGTACAATTTCATCCATTTAAAACGAAACAAAATGTAGGCCTACAGATACAGAAATTGATTTGTTGCAATCTAAGACCCATCTTTACTAATAACCAAACAAACATTAATTATTTAAATTAACATATCTGTATGATTGCATGCCATGCACTGATTTATCCTCCCCCAGAAACTCTTCAACATAGTAGATGTCATTTTCTGTGTTGTGGTGAATTTGTGGAGTTTGATACCAAATCCAGGAACAATCAGGAGTCTGCCAGGATATCTCCTGCAAGATCCAGGGGGGTTGGCAGCCCTGCTTATGTCATTAGCCCTGAAATATGACTTAACTGTGACGCTTGTGAGGGACGAGCCTCATATTGTGAACCATGGTTAATATGTCATGATGAATTTAATTGAATTAATGCGGGACCACAGTCAAAACAAGCCCTCAGCCAGGGCTTTTTGTGTTATCCTTCTGGCATGCATCATTGTTTCATCATATACCCTGTACTATTTTGCAAACTGTAAACAAAGTACCCTATTCATTCAATCAATCGAAGAAGTGGGAAAGAGACATGTCGTCCAATGTTTATTATAATGATGACATGATCTTTACTTCCTTCTCAGGACTCCGGCTCTTACATTTTTGACTGATTGACCACTCCATGACCATGATGATAATTGAAGCTATTGTTGGTAAGTAGGAAAGTAAATCAGAAAGAATATTTTAAAAATAATAAATTACTGTAGTAGTGTAAAATAATGCTGTAATAATGACATGCATTTTGTAGACTAAATATAATTACAAAACGATGATGGAATATTACCTATTGATTAGGTGATGTAATTGTGATGTAAAACAAGCAGTGCCAACATAAACATTAAATGCCATTAACAATAAAGAGACAATATGATGTAATGAGGGACAATATGACGTAATGAGGGACAATATGACGTAAAGTTTCCCTTCATTGTCAATGGTGTTTTTAAAACAAACATTGAACTAAAAACAAACATTAAACCTGTATATAGGAGGGGCTAGCGCCCCAACAAAATGTGATTCGCAAAGGTTGGCCTACTGGTGGCGCTATAACAGGCCTGTGTAAATCATTTGGGGCAAAAGTTCTGCTCTGTCATCCAGTGTGACTCTGCGATTGTCTGGCTCGCTGACTGATCTTGACTTGGATCAAATATTCTCCATTTTTAGATTCTTCATTCACCGTGGAGGGATGTATGAAAATTCTCCATGAATTCAAGGCACAACATATGGGTGAGTAAATTATTGAAAAAAGTAATTTAGGGTGTTAATCAACTCAAGTATTCCTTTAAAGAGATGATTTATGTTATTTAGATGTATGCATGTTACTCAATTGTTATCCCAATTGCTTTGTAGCATATCCGTTCATTCCGTTGTACTCAAATCGCTGAACCGACCTTGTGCTTTGCAAGCTGTTATTTTTTTATATATTCCGTCCTGCTGTCAAGTTTATTTTTGCATCCACTTCTGCGTGATAATCCATGGGTGATATGGATGAAACACCTGGAACCATGTACCAATAATTTCATGGTAGAGCATACAGCTTTATCTTGACTAAGGAAAACCCAGGCTAACATTTAAAATAAGCATAGCAACACTACGCTATTTTTATCATTAGTTATTTATTATGCCATGAGATAATTTACAGAATTATTTTGGAAAACAAGGAAGGCCTATTGAACTTGAATCAGTAATTACAAGAAGAGATTATCACAGTGGGCAGTATCTTCCCAATATTTCATGACCATGGCACCCCCTTGAGTTTATTTTGCACATGTGCAGGCTGCCTCACCGGCTGTTCCACCTAACGGTTTCACATCTGTGCAGGCAGGGGTGCCTCAAGGGAAAACGAGGTTAGGCCAAGGACAGACCACACGACAAGGCTGAACGAACAGAAAGGCCATCGTCAAGCAGTGGCCGTCGTCCTCTTGGACAGATTCAAAGTTCCAAACGGCACGGTAAGAGGGTCTCTCTTACTCCCCTGTTATTCTTCTCTTTTGTGCAGTTTCCCTGTCCCAAGTAATTCCGGCGGAGCATTAGTCCGACATGCGTCCCGCATGTCGGACCAATGACTAGTCTGAATTAAGTACTGCACCCGTCTCAAGGTTCTGAGGAGAGAGTTCATTGCTTGTTGTGACTGTGTGAGGCACATTGGTGACTACAAAGTTGTACAAACCACTAAACCCTTCCAATAATGGATCAACGTTTAGCTGCTCTGGCCCTTGATTAGCAACAGTAACCCAGCAAACTAATATCAAACAAAATAATGAATGAAAATGGTGTAAACTGATCTGCTTCAATACTTGAATTGTATGTATTTACACCATGTCCATTAAGTTACGCCTGTACAGGACTGCAGGGCTGTCCTGTGTGGGGACATTGGTGAATGTTCTTTTTTTTCCTTTTTTTCCATGCCTACACGTGTGTTTTTGCATGTGTGCTGCTGAAGGACATCTGATCCCTTTGCTCGCCGCACGCCACGCTTGCTTGCAGGTGGTCTGTCCGCACTTGGGGGCCAAGCAGATTTAATATTTCATAGGAACGCAGCACGCCCCTGGACGCCATCATTGAGTCCACATGGCTGGCCGGAAAGCTGCTCTGTGAACACTTGGCTGAAATATGCGGCCTGCCAGCCCCCTTTCCACCATGCTGCTCGCTCACTCGCAGGGCCTCACAATTAAGAGCCAGCCACAGCTACAGTATACAGATGTTGGCAGCTGTCTTTAACCATTTAGATGCCATACTGATACTGTAGCATTTGTTTTGTTGTGAAGGCCTCTATTAACAATTGAGAGTTGTTGATTTGTGTAGCACACACCTGGGACATCTGATTGTAGTGAAAAGAAAGGACAAGAGATGGAAAAACAGACAGAGGAGCTAGGGACAGAATGATGGGAAAGACAAATCTGGGATAGCTGCCTAAAGCATTTCTGTGTGAGAGGTTCCAGGCTGAGCGTGCTAGCTGCATCCTTAAGTCTTCCAATTTTAATGCCCCGACTCTATACACACCATATAAACAGGAAACCTAAACCAAACATGTTTATGACCCCATTGTAAAATCTGTTGAATTGGAATCCAAGTTCATTTCCGTATTTCATTCACCATTCAAAAAGCATCCCAGTGAGAAACAGTTCTTGTTCTGTGTTTGTTGTAAGAGGACATTGCACATTGCGAATGGAGTGTTATTGGAATTTGGCCAAAGAGAGCAGAGGGAACTTCACCAGCACCATTATTCAACAAGGTCAAACCCGATTTAGATTTGGAACCAAAGCCAGAACAGGGCATCTTGAAGCTGTTAGGAAACTATTCCGGATCTTAAACAGACCAGGGGGACTGTGTACATCTCCCTAATTGCACATGTCAATTTATGTACAAGCGCTTGGTTTAGTCAAGCTCCATTACGCCCCCACCCCCTTCTCTCTCTCTCTCTCTCTCTCTCTCTCTCTTTCTCAAACACATACACATGCATACTAAGCATCCGACAGATGAAAATTCATGGTGTGCAGTTTCAGTGTTCCAACTGCAGGGCTCCAACACACACACACACACACACACACACACACACACACACACACACACACACACAAATGGTAGAGCAACCAACAACAAGTCACGGGCACAGTCACAAAGACAAACCATGTCAGTTCACAGCTTGACAGCTTGTTAATGTTGTGTGACTTCTTTGGAACAAAGGATGCAATGCAGAAATTCAAGACTGCATGTAATTAATCCAATCCAGGCAATAACTCTCAAATATTTACTGTATTCCACTATCAATGGCATGTGAGACAAATGGAAGAGCTTTACAAAGACCTCACACATTTATGGGAGTCTGCTCATTCCAGAATTCAGAGACCTTGTTTTGGAAGTCAGGTGAAAGATGGGTTCTTTCTTAGACTTCTTACATAGTAACAGTCTTTAACTCTAAGGGTGTAAAAGATTACCTGTATCACTGATGTGAGCATGTGAAACAAGGTTACAACAAAAGCAAGGTCATTAACCCAGTCTTTTTTCAAGTGTTGAGTCCTTAACCCACGGTTTACTATGAGCCGTGTGGAAAAAGTTTGTAATCACACCCTGATTGTAGGGCCTGAATACTATGCAATGCACCAAGGCTACAACCCTTCAGGGAATATAAATTACAGTAATGTTGTCATCTCCTGGTCTGAATGTTGAGGCCTGTTATGCACGGTGTGAAACAACCATCCACCATTCATGGGAGAGTGACCAAAGCAAACATGAAGCATCATTACTCCAGAGTCACGTGGATCTGCTCTCTCTGAAGCTTTCTCCGCCTTGATGACCTCATATCGAGTAGTGTCATATCATGTTAACACTCACTAGACATTTTGTGAAATACTGCAATTCTCAGCCAGTCCATTTGAATCTAACAAATGCACTTGTGCACACTATTACACTCACACACAAACACCCTCACACCTATGTCACATTACCATAGGTGGTCCTCACACCTAATGTCACACCGCTGACCCATATATAGAGATCTCTGTATATGTCAGTCCTTGTCCCTTTTATGTCCATATATAGAGACCCCTGATGTCACCAGTATATGCCCATATATGGGCATGCCCCCCTTTGTCTCCGTATAAAACTGACTGTTTAGCCTGGATGCTATCAGTTCGAAGTTAGACAACACAGAGAACTACTGAGTCAAATTAGGGACGTGATGATGTGGTCGGCCCGCCGGTTCCTCCCATTAGCCAGTTTTAATATAAGGATTTGAAAGTCGACACACAAGTCTGTTTAGCAAATATGCAAATCTATCTATTTACGTGAAATTGGCATGTGCTGTTAGTGGAGCTCCATTCATCCACATATGACCTCTATTGTCTGTCTAATACTTATTTACTGTCTAATGCTGATTCCTTTCATATTGAATATACATGCTCATTATTATATTTTTCTTGCTCTCTGGTTGTTTCGCAGTTGCTCAGATCAGGCTCACAGGACTAAAAGTGTCTTAACTTGACAGTATAAGGTATATGTAATGTTGATGCTCTGTTTGACCTTTACCCCTTCAAATTAATGACTACATCATACATAACATACCTCGGCCTACACTAGCACCGGCGAACAGGGAAAAGGGGCCCACTCAATAAAAGCACACTGCTTTGACAATGACTGCTCAGTCCCCACAACCCAGACATCTTGGATTTGTGTGAGTAGCTGTGTTTGGAAAGCAGTCACCTTCCATACAATGTTGTTTATACAGTCAAAAGATGAAAGGGAGATGAAGAGCACCTGTGAGTGGGGTGCTGTGTAGTTAGGTCCCCTGGCTATGATAAAAGTAAGATGGGTGTGTGTAAGTGGTCTTATGAGGGCCTCCTCCTCTCGTCTTATATCCTTCACCTGGAGATCACTAATCTGCAGCCTTACTAGTGTAGATTATATAGCAGCTATCGGCTTATGGTTAACTCGGATAGATGTAGACATCATAGATTTTTGTTGCCTGGATGGAATGCAAAATGCATGTTCTTGCAACCTTGAATAAATTATTAGTTTCCAAACGACAGAGGGCGCAAGCATTGACTTACCTACAACAAGCCAACAATCTTTTTAATGGCCCTATATCTCCTATCATATTATATTAGCCTATATCATATTTGCGAACGCAGTGAGCACTTACTATGAGACCTAGCAGATCATGTCTGTCTGTGTGTCTGTCTGTCTGTCTGTGTGTCTGTCCCGCTATACGTCCAAATATGGAGTGCGTTGCATCAGCAATCACTCAGCTCCATATATGGGCACAAAAGGGGCCAGGTCCACGTATACAGTAACAGCGGGACAGACACACAGACAGACAGACATGATCTGCAGGGTCTCAGCTGCGTTCGCTTCCCGCGTTTGCGCGTCTTACTGGTATGATATGGTATTATGATATATGATATGATATTATTTGGATATGATTTGATATAAGACTGAATGGATATATAGATACATTGCAGTGTACCTCTACCATGACTTCCACTGTAAGGCCTCAATGATTTTAACCTATTAATCTGTGTGATCAGACCTATTTAGTGCGTCCATATTCACCCACTAGAGGGCGGTCTTTTCAAGCAGGTTTAGGTGTGCTAGCTGCTCCACAGTGAATTATTCTGCTTCTCCAACTATTTGAATAGCTGAGATATAGGGCCATTAAAATACCTTTAAAAGGTCACAGAAAGCCAACTGCAAAGTTTGTTGTCTCACCAGTTCTGAATTACATCGAAAGGTGGTTTGCAGTACTGTCTTATGGGCTTTGCAAAGAGGGGGGTCCTGCCGTTCTACAGGTTCACAGGAAAGACGGCCCAACATGTTTGCTCATGCCATGGGACAGTATTTTCAGAGCAACAGCAGGGGCAATGCGGCCTTGCAGGGGGATAGAGAGCTAAGCAGCAGAGGAGAGCAAGAGGGAGGAGGCAGGAGAAATAGGTCTGCTGAGGGAGTCTGGTCTGGTGGCCACATGTCCCCTCTGTTGCTCAGTGCGTGGTTATTGCAGGGTAGGGTTTCATGCTAAACATCCACGGAGAGGCTGAAAATAAACCCTGTCCAAACACAGGGGCTGGGTGGTGGAGTGGTGAGGACAGGCCCCAGACCAGACCCTCTCAGACTCCCAATGACAACCTCCAGCCTCAGTTGCTCTTGGGCCAAACCTAGACCCTGAACCCCAGCCTTGGCTCCAAACTTTCAGCTCCAGTCGATCTGGGTTATGTGACAGTAGTTCGCTTCCAGCTTTACTATGTCATATGTAATTGCTCTTGTGGCTAAAACTTGAGAGCTTTTGTGAAACATGGTAGTTGTTCACATTGTTTCGCTTAGATTAAAGTTTGCTGCTTACTTCTACTGGTTTGCAAAATATAACAATTTGACAATAGCAATGGCGTATTACATTAGGGGCATTCATATCTCTTATCGTGTCAACAGAAGCACCCGGAGCTGTGTGAAACAGTTAGAGAGCACCTTAATTGCCTGGTTGCTCTCCTTTGAAAAGTTTCCTTTCCTTGGAAGACGACGTTCCAAAGCCGGAGAAGTCAAAGTTGAAGTGGAGGGAGAGAGCCACATCAAACGAAGAGTGTGTATGAATCTGTCAGCAATGAAGGACTATTACTACAGTAGCAGTGCCCTGCCTTAGGGTGTCTTCTGTCAGCTTCCTCATTAAAAACACTGACCTGAGCAGGAGAGAGCCTGGGGTTTGTTCAAACATACAGGTTGACTCCACCACCGACTTCCTAACGTTCACACAACTTTGATAGCAAGAGTGTGTGTGTGTGTGTGTGTGTGTGTGTGTGTGTGTGTGTGTGTGTGTGTGTGTGTGTGTGTGTGTGTGTGTGTGTGTGTGTGTGTGTGTGTGTGTGTGTGCGCGTGCGGTGGTTGTTGGGCAGATAAAAGCAGTGCGTTTATGTTCACATTTTGCCTCTGTGAAATCAGCAACACAAACACATCTAACCTAAAACAAGCTTACCACATCCAACTTCTGTGAACAATTAGATAAGCATCAACACCATTACGCCAACTCTGACACACTACACCCAAAACCCCTTCCCCTTTCCCAGTAGGTAAACACACACAGCGGTGGGGCAGCTAATGGAGGGCTCCTGAGCTGGTGCAATGCCCCACACAAGGAGTGAGACCCTGTCCACCTCCGGCACCTCTAACCTGGGTAACCATCGCCAGGGCCCAGCCTAAGGACAAGAATGACCGTGGAGGTTGAGCAGTAGTTAGTGAACCTGTCTGTCTCCTGTCAGTCTGCTGCTGTCACACATACATCCAGCCCTGCATCAATATCAAACTACCCCCCCCCACCCCCCCACACACACACACACACACACACACACCCTTTACAGGTCTGTCTGCGCTGAACGCACATGTTTTGATTGCTGACGGCCATGTCATGGTGTCAAGTAGAGCCTCTTAAAATGTGGCCTAGGGGCAAGGGTCGTCCACTAATGAGTAAAAGCTTTTTCTTTCTTTGTTGGCAGGGAGGGAGCAAGGAAATGTGCTCGCTAGGTGGTAGCGGGGTGCAGTGGGGGAGGTAAGGGAGGAGTGAATGTGTGAAGGGATGGGTAATGGCAGGGGGGGGGGGGGGCAGTGTGAAGGAGGTGGTGGTGGGGGTCAGGAAGTGGAGCAAGAGGGGGGGCAAGAGGTGAGGTCTCAGGTGAGAGGAGGTGATAATGATAAACTGTGTTTTTCTGCAGTGTCTGACAGCAGTAGGAGAAAGAAGAGAGACAGGGATGGAGAAAAGGATAAAAAAAGGGTAGAGTCTTTGTCTTTCTTGCATGGAAAGGATTTTTTCCTAGCCAGAATGTCCATGTTGTATGTTGCCTAGCTGTTCCAATATTCCCTTAGTATACCGTAGTTAGTATCATGTACAGTAACAATTTTGTTGTAATATCAGGGACATGATCGAGGCCAATTGGAGGAAGCAGCGATGCCTCCCTCGGGCGTATGATACTGATGTCTGAATATTCTTATTGAGGGGTGCTAGCACGTCCTATATGCAGCGTTTTGTGTGTGTGTGTATGTGTGTGTGTGCACAAACTTTGTCCTACACAAACATTTAATTCCCATTGACAATGAAATGACAATTTTACGTCATAGTGTCTGAGCAAATAGACATGGACTCTATCTTGCACAACCCCTTAACTTAACCCTTATCCCTAAACTTATTTGCCATTTTTTACTATTTAAAAAAACCCTTTTAAAATAGTTCAAATAGCTAATCCACAAGCTCACAACGTGTAGATGTAGATCGGCTAGTTGAACTATTTTAAAATGATTTTCAAAATAGTAAAAAATGGCAAATAAGTTTAGGGATAAGGGTGGCGCAAGATGGAGCATCTACTGTATAGTGTCTATTTTACGTCATGATGATGTACGATGATAAGAGCGCCCCTCACTTCACACGGGTGTGATTTTTCTTATTATTTACAGTTCTATACAAAGTTGTACTCTGCATCAGCTTTGATGAAATCTGGTCATTTATTGCACTGATGCCTCATTCATACAGCTTGTCTCTGAGTTTCACAGTACAAATGAGTTTCACAGTACAAATGTATCTTCTCTGTTGCCTCGTCTACTGGACTTTGTTTCTATTGTCTCGTCTCTCAATATATATTTTTTATGTGTCTGTGCACTCTTACCTTGAATGATTCCCTGTCTTCCATGGAATCATTCAGTCTGTAGATCTAAGGATAATTGCGGTGCGTTTTTCAGTAAATGAAAATCTGCTATTTTCGGCGAGCAATATGGTCATATACAATGAAGCATAAATTAGGCTCTAGACTTGGCCTCCCCTTTCCCCTTTGCACAGCTCTAAAAGTGTTGTAGAGGCTTGTCAAAGGCCAGACAGCCTGACCCTGACATACTGAAATTGATTCATAAGGAGCTCACCGTGCCCCTTGGCTCTCTGTGTCCTGGTGGGCTAGGATCCCTGGCAGGGCTGTATATTAAAGGATGTGTAGAAGAGAGAAGGGGGGGTCAGGTCTTTGTGTTAGGAGAGTTAACCTTAAGTGCTGCAATACCGCAGAGTGCAAAGAGACAGTCTTTCTTCCCTCATCTGATCTGGCCTTTGCCTCAGTAGCCAAGGTGTGTGTGTGTGTGTGTGTGTGTGTGTGTTTGTGTAATTGTGCATGTGTGCATGTGTGCGTCTTAGTGGTGGCGGGCTGTTTGAAGCCTCTCTGATGGTTCCTCTGGTGCTCTCCAGGAAACGTTTGTCTGTGCATTGGATGAGCTCCTCCAGATGTTCTCATAATTCTGGTGTGTGTGTGTGTGTGTGTGTGTGTGTGTGTGTGTGTGTGTGTGTGTGTGTGTGTGTGTGTGTGTGTGTGTGTGTGTGTGTGTGTGTGTGTGTGTGTGTGTGTGTGTGTGTGTGTGTGTGTGTGTGCACTATTGTGTGTGTTTTTGCTCGTACACAAGGGTGTAATGTGTGTGCGCGCACACTTGCATTTGACACAAAAAGGGAGGCATGTTCCAATTAGCGATGGGTAAACTGTTGATGTAAAAGAAGCTAAAGCTAACATTTACAGGCCATGACTCTGTGATGTCTCCCATTGTGACTTTAATCTATTCTGTTGCACAGAACTCAAAAGGGCCCTTAAAGCAAGAGACAGGTTAGAAGGACTGTTGCCATACCGTTTTATTTTTCCACAGTGCACTTGAACGTTCTAAACACACTGTGACGTACATCGCCAAGAAGAGGAGTTCTTCATCTTGTACCACTTAATAGCAATCCATTACTAAACTCAATTTATATCTCATTACTAGTATCTATCTTTATAGCAGAAAGGGTACAAATATGTACATTTGTTTGAACAAAATATGCAAAAGGATGTATTATACCTTTAAAAGTGTAACTGCTGCAATGAAATCCCAGTCCCACATCTGGGTCCTGTCGTCACACACACGAGAAGCGTCGGCTTCCCTGCGTACTGCCATTATGTCCAAAGAAAGGGGTGTCTTGTTGCTGCGCATATTAGGCTGGTGCAGGTGAAGCGTCGGTGCAGGCCTGACCGGCACAACGTCTGGAGGTGTCACAATAAGAAGGCATCAGACCCCAAAATATCATCATTATCATCATCATCATCATATTATTATTATTTATTTGAGCAATTTGAGCCACAGACCACCATTTGACGAGATGTAGCCTCTCAGACCCAAGACTCCACAATTCCATGCTGTATTGATGTCGGTACCATAGGAGAGACAACATGCATTGCAAACATTGATAAAATAACAATTTTACTTTACATTCTCTAAGACCGTCAGGCTGTTGTTCATGTGGTCGACATAATTTATTATTTTGGTATGGAGATGGAGTTCAAACTCCAAAATTTAAATCATCGTTCCCAGCCAGCCTCGCCTGGTACTTTAATTAATTTAATTTTACCCACTCTCAAAGCAACCCATTCATCCTACTGGCTAATTGGCAGCGGAAGGGCAAACAGGAAACTGCCATCCATATTGCACCTAGTCTCTCGTAGCCAGACAACTGTTTCACAATCTCAGAATGCTGTATAGAGTCTGGAACTACACCTCCTGAAATCCGAGCAAGGAAGCTGCCATTTGCCAATGTAGAAAATGGTGAAAGAGTGTGGGACAACTTTTCTCACAATTTCTCATCCTTTTATGAAGCCTGTGGGATTCAGTGTTGGTTGTCCACCCATGCCCAACCCCTTTTGTATCTTTACTACCTTCAGAACGAAACGGATTGTATGCTGTGAATGTAAATACCTGTGGCAAAGCCAGAAAGTGACATCAAGGTGCTTAGACTCGCTGTAGGACAGTGAGGTCTTTGTGCATTCAAAAGCACAGGAAATATGGAATGAAAAATACCTGCATGGCTCCACCATAAAGGGACATGACAATAGGACAACCGGTACTGTATCTCATACATGTGCATATGTATGTATGGGAGTACACAGGTAGTTTGAATTTGATATCTATGTGTGCACATTTGCATGTCTGTTTTGTGTGCATGGGTTGCGGTTGTACAGTAATTGTGTATTTATGCGTGCTTGTCATTCTGTCTATGAGTGAATGGATGTGTACAAATGGTTGTACACTAGAGTAACAAGAGTTAAATGAACAGGCCACAGTGTGTGTGGCCTGTGTATGTGTGCTGGTTTAATAGCTTGCCTGCACTCACGCATGTGTGCGTGTGCGTGCATGCGTGTAGCACTTGAGGTAGGCTTGGCAGCCTCGGCTGTATAAAGCCATAGCCTACTTATACTTAGTTGCGTTCGATTGTCATGTCACGCACCAGAAATAGTAGATCTACAAGCTCACAACACGTCACAGCGTGAGTTGTTCTGTGGTTGTAGATCGGTTATTTTTGAAGTGCGACACCTGCATGCAACTAAGTATAACTCAGGCTTTAGCTCCTCGGAGCCATTCCTCCCCAGAATGCTTATCTCCATGTAATCGCCTGAAATCTTCTCTTCTCCATTTCTCATCTGGGCTAAAGTTTAGCCAGAGGCCTCACTGCTGTGAGTGCAGCACAGAGTGCAGCCTAAATCCCCAACAATCCAACTGACAGCAAGATCAAAGACAATACAAAAATATCACTTTTCATTTTGTTTTTTGTTTTGGCTTTTCTTTGCTAATGCTTCTCCTTATTGCTTTTACCTGTGGCTCCTATTCAACAGTCTTACCTGGCCTCTAGTTACTTGGAACACGCTGCCTTCTCTAAAGTCAAGCAAAGGGAGTTTGCCTTATATGAAAATGTACTTATTGACAGGTGGTTCTTAGTCTTCTCAAGGTGTGTGTGTGTGTGTGTGTGTGTGTGTGTGTGTGTGTGTGTGTGTGTGGTTTCTTGTGTCTGCTTGGCCTCTGAGAAAGAATATAAATTAATGAACAAAGTATGATTTCAAAAGGTCTGCCTTTTCTCTCACCCAAGGATCTGTGCACTTAACGGAGAATTTCGGACTAGAAGGCTTTCTTACCTTTATTTGTAGTTGTTATGTCCCCACCAAAGAGGTCCAGGTGTTATTTTGTGCAAAGGTGCATTATTGGCTAACTCCCCTACCATATAAGCCCTCAATGGGGGTTGGGTTTTTGTGCTAATTCGCTTATTTCCATCGCAAATAAGTAGTAAAGTGTGCCGCTTGGGATACTATTTACATTTATATATAGAGAGGATATATATAATTCCATTCCATTCAATTTAATTAATTGAGGGCTTGGTAGGGGAAATAGCCAATAATGCGCTTTTGCACAAAATAACACCTGGACCTATTGCCATTGTAACAACTACAAATAAATATAAATAATATGTGCCTACAGTAGGCTATAATAGGTCTACTGTTGCAATTGGAAGTTGTAGAGTAGTGTTCCTATGTTGTTGCTTGCATATTAATGTGAATAGACATTGTCACCAGCAGATTCATTCAGGTGGGACAATAATTAATTGAGGGGTTGTTGTTTCCAATGCAATGGCTGATTGTAGTATATCCTAGTATACATCTCACTCATCTTTTATGTCTCAGAGAACATTCACTAAAGGCTTGCTTTGTCCTCATAGCTAGAGTAGTCTACATCTGAATAAACAGCCACAGTGATGGTGATTGTGCTGTTATTGTGCTCTTGACCTATATGGTTTATGTTTATGTTAGCCTTTAATTTTGGTGGCATTATTACTTTCTGTGCGTTTCATGGTGTGTAGCTATCATTAGTTAAACCTTTGATCTCAGATCCCTGTACCGTGTGTTTATTATGTAAGCACCTCTGAAGAAAGTCTGCTGTTTTTTCACATTGTTTCTAAATGTTTGCAAAGTTTGTAAGAGTCTAGAATTCCATGCTAGAAGGCTTTCTTACCTTTTATTTGTAGTTGTTACGCCCCCACCAAAGAGGTCCAGGTGTTATTTTGTGCAAAAATCTCCCCTAATACAAGCCTCAATTGGGGTTGGGTTTTTGTGCTAATTCGCTTATTTCCAGCGAAATAAGTAGTAAAGTATACCGCTTGGGATACAATTTACATTATGAAGAGAGGATATAACAAAAAGATTTTTGAGCGATGGTAATAAGCGAATTAGCACACCAATGCCCCATTCAATTCAATTAAATTCATTGAGGGCTTATGGTAGGGGAAATAGCCTATAATGCGCTTTTACACAAAATAACACCTGGACCTCTTTGGTGGGGACGTAACAACTACAAATAAAGGTAAGAAATCCTTCTAGCATGGAATTCTCTTTTAAGTCTGCTAAGAAGACTCTTAGCAGCAAAATACAGCGGAATCCTGCTCAATCCTTTCTTCTTTCAGTGCAGCCAATGAATTCTCATGGTTTGGATGGTTTGGGACTGGAGTCGAATAAATCTGACCAGTAAATCTAAAGAGCGATTGTGCTGTCATAATTACTTGGAGGGAGGCGCAGACGGTGTGAACACAAACCAGACTTAATGAAAATTTTAACAATTTGGTTCTCGATCTTTAGAGGACTTTAGAGGGCACCTGAATGTGGCGACGAATGTTGTGCCCACTGGCTGCAGTCCAGCGGACGAGGTCAGGTGCTCATTCTGCAGCCAATCAAAAGTGCCTACTACTTAGGACGTTTCTGTGTAGGCTCCCTGGCTGAAACAAAATCCAATCTTCTCCCACCTCTGAAGAGCCACACTTGAGCTGTGACCTCATTTGGAAGGCGGGCACCTGTGAAGTGCAAACAATTATCCCATTAGTGCTAAGAGGGGCCGCCTCCTGCTCACCTACCACCCTCCACCTTCTTCAGCCCCCCTTTACCCCCTCTATACACAGCTTTGGTTTCTTTCAGGTCCCACGTCTGAATCTGGGGAGTAACTGGGAGGTGTGGTAGCACTGTAAAGGTTGCAAGGGGGGAATTGTGGGGCTCAATGGTGTTCGCCTGGTTGACGAGGCTCAGACAAAAAGGGCCTTCTCTCGCTGAGACAGACGGGGCCAGCCCACACACACCTGGACAGCCAGGGAATCATAAGGAGGCTCGCCGTGCTTCAAAGCCACCCTGCCACCTGGGCTCATCAGGAAAAGGGAGGGGTGTGTGAATGTGACACACAACACACACACACGCACACACACACACACACACACACACACACACACACACACACACACACACACACACACACACACACCAAAAGGGTTTAAGTGTTTAGTCTCAGCGACTGAAGTCGTACTTATCTCCAAGTGATAGACACATGCAGACAGTGGGACAAGCAGCTATACATCCATAGGTTCAGACCAAACAAACACTTAGCCACCCACCACAGCACACGCACACACACACACACACACACACACACATTCTCAGATATACACATATAAGCACATACAAAACATAAACAATTATTCACACACATACCACACATACAATTTTACACACACACACAGCCCCTCGCTGAGGCTGGGAACCTGGGCGCAGGGCTGCTGTAGGAGCTGTTTGAAGCCAGCTGTCACAACCTGACAGCCTGTTGTTTTAGAGGCCTTTGGTATGGCCAAGGGGCCAAGGGGAGAAAAACAACACCAGGAATGTGTACAAGTCAGGACCCAACAGTAAATCCTTCGTCCGTTTCCTTTCTCCCAACGCAGACGAAGGGGAGCGGGGGTCATCCAGGGGAGAGAACGAGAAGGACGTGGGAGCGAATTGAGTTTACCACGGCGTTAATCCCCTCTTCTCTCTCTCTCTCTTTCCCATCAACTCTATCTTCCTATTCTCTCATTTGCACACACACCTTTACTTTAAAGGGTCCGTCCGCACCAAGAACAATCACCAAATATGTCATTTAACTCAAGAGGATGGCTGAGTCCATGCTGCCCCCAACTACAACGGTATTATAATATGTTGCATTCACTTTCAGAGGAATTGGTAGAAATACTTGCAGCCAATCAAAATCCATCCCAAATGTACCGGGTGTCACTTTCAAGACATCACTCACGTACATGTCTATGGATCATTATCGTGTCATTATAGTTACTGCTTACTTATAGTTCTTAGTGTGGCTAGCCATCTGATAACTTTAAAATGAATTATAGATATATAATTAACCCAATATCAGTCATTTCGAAGGACCAGGCATTAACGCCAAAGTATGAAAAACCCCTCTTGCAAGTAATTGGAGTATATACTCAGACCAAATATCATATAGGTGTTCAAAGCCATAAATCATTAAAGGGCCACTTCACCCCTTTTGCAACCAGATCTTAGTTTAATGTTTGGGAGACAAGAAACATTTTCCTAGGGTTTTTATGTGGGTAATATGTGTTTTTAGATATTTTAGTATTTCAAAGTGTCCATGGGCTCCATGATGTCATGGACACTGGGCTCACTTCCTTCCTGGACTACAATTCCCATAATGCTTTGGTCCACTGCTCCTCCTGGATAGGGGGATGGCTGTCTTACTGAGACAACATGTAGTCCAGGAAGGAAGTGAGCCCAGTGTCCAATGTGCGTCTGAGCATAGACATGGTAACGCCCCGCCTGCCTCTTTTTGGCCTACTGACACTGCCCGTCTTGACTGTCCTCCGAGATGCGAGGTTACTCCGTGGTGGGAAAATAATACAAGAGAATGACAGCTTGGCACGCGCGGCAGAATGCAGCCTTGTTGCAGGTCGGAGTTACTATGAAAACTAGCAGGAAGCTGTCACGCACTTCCTCCTGTCACGCACTTCCTGTTAACAGCCAAGGAAGCTCTGAGAAGGAAGTGAAGTGGTCACGTGACTGGGCTGCGCCATGACATTTTCATGGACACTTTCATGGGAGCCAACCTACCCGGAAGTTTGGCAGAATGCACTGGAGTCAATGAGAGCTCAGTGACCAGCTCATGAACAAACATTATTTATGAACAATTGAGACCTTTTGTAAAGTAATCACTTCTGGAAAATAACAGAAGACATGTAACACATTATTGTCTGCTGTGTTGTTATTCGATGTGTACACTGTGTAATTTTTATAGAGGTATGGTATAGAGGTATCTAAAGAGCACAAATTAACTTTCTGAACGCACCAAGTATCGCGAGACTTCCCACCGTTTCCTGTCTGGCAGCAAAATATCGCGATACTTCGGAGCCAGAAACGATACCTGCTGCTGTTTAGATCCTCAGATAAAATTATATACTGTGCACTCTGTGCACATCGAAAAGTAAGTGATTAGAAAACAACCTGTGATATGTCTTCTGTTATTTTCCAGAAGTGATTACTTTACAAAAGGTCTCAATTGTTCATAAATAATGTTTGTTATGAGCTGGTCCAGCTGGCTCCATTCATTGTCATGTATTCATTGCACTTCCGGTGTGAGTTTGGCTCCCATGAAAGTGTCATGGCGCAGCCCAGTCACGTGACCACTTCCCTTCCTTCTCAGAGCTTCCTTGTTAACAGCTAGGTTAACAGCTTTGTGTTAATGCTTCCTGTTACCAAAGATGGTTTATGTATGAAGATGGGCCAACTTCATTGGAGCCACTAGGCGAAATGGTACACAAAGCCTACAAATGGTCTCCTAAATATAGTAGGCGTGGTTTGCTTCTCCACGACCCCCCCCCCCCCCCCCCCTCTCTGTCTAGTAGGTGGCGGTAATGCATGCATGATTCCAAAATCAGCCCCCATCAACCAAGAGTCTAAGACAGTTATGGTAAATGTAATTATTAAGCATTGGAACACACATTTAATTTCACTTTGAAATAATGAATTAACGAAATATTTATTTTCGTGTCATGCCACTTTGGCCCATCCCAATGGGATTATATGACACATTTAACGAAGTACATTGAAAACAACTGACATTACAGTCCTTCCTCTTCATATTCCAAAATACATTATTAAATACATGAATACATATTTGTACAGTATTTGAACAAAAATGAAAACAAATAAACAAGGCAATTTTACATATAAATGGCCGCCCTCCTCATTGACCAGGCCTTTTCAAGGAATGAGGCAAATGAAAAGGTATACTTTTGAAATAGTCGTTTTAGTTTCTCGAAGTCCTCCAACCATAGAAATTCATGATTTGGATCTATCTTATTAAAAGGTCTCTCCCTACTAGTTGTAGAATGGCATTTCATTTTCAATTTCCTTTAGATCACACAGACTACATAATCTATCCTCCTCAACCGTGCCTACATATCTGCCTGTCTCAAATGCAGTATGCCAGGTCTAATTTGGGCACATAAGGATCGTTTCGAATCGTTTTAAATATGTCCATTCATTTCACATTATAATATTCACATATTCTCATCTTAAAGGGGAATACCACTCATTTTCAACATTTTACCATGTCATTATTATACCTTAGAGGTGTTGTGTGGAAACAATGAAAAAGTCCCCCCGTTCTGTGTTTCCTAGAAAAACATGGTTAACATGGTGAATCACATCTTGATGACATCAAGATGTGATTCACCATGTTAATGATTTTTTTCAGACCTCCAGTTCTAAGAAACACAGAATAGGGTGACCTTTTTATTATTTCCACACAACACCTCTAAGGGATATTAATGACATGGTAAAATGTTGAAAATGAGTGGAATGCCCCTTTAAATATGGGGTCAGAGCCCCCTATGTGTTGTCCGTGAAATTGTAGATGGACAGAGAGAGGCTTCCGGACTCATCTCAAATCGAAAAAAGAGTTTGTTGCTGGGATAAAGAAATGTCATTAACAAAGTAGATTTCCTCCTGATTTGTTCCGTTAAAAGAAGCCATACTTTACTATGAATATCTTGTAAATATTGTGTGCCTTGTGATGATTGGGTCCAGTATTTAGTTCAGTGACCATGGAGTTAAGGAATGGTTCAGAAGCTGTGTTCACGTTCATTCTCCCATTGGATGAATAGACTCCAACATTCTTCCCATCTCCTAATAATGTTACCGCCCACCTCACGCAGATATGGGAAGTAAAGCAAAGTTGGCCAAAGTTGTCTAAATAAAGTGTTAGTGTTGATTATCGTGTATTAGTCTAATTATAGTAAACTAATATTATACTAAAAAGGATAAAGGTGAAGGGAAAAGAAACCTTTTTACACATACAAATAAATTACACAATAATCAACACAAACACTATTTAGAACACACCCAAATCAAATCATATTACGGCGTACACCGTACTGTACATGTTCAATCAATCATTCAATCAAAGCAAACGGGATAAACAATATTAGTTTGCCTCTTCTACAAAAAATAAAACGTACAAGTTACAGGCAGTTCTCTTGTATCATACCGTCGATACCGATACCGTATACTTGTATTATTTTCACCACCTCGCAGCAGAGATCAGACTATCCAGCATATAGCTATAGACCGATTCCGTAGCGGTTTCATGGTCGCAGCCTACGTATTTCCTGTAGGCGGACTCGACGTAGCTGCAGGGTTTAAACCTTCACCAGGCGCGCATCTCTTCCACTACAGTGAATGTTAGTTTGCCTCAAACTTTACTCTTTTACCTGCTTACACTAACATTACAAAGATGTCCAGAACATCGAGATGAACCTGTGTAGTTTATGGCTGCTCCAACAGTAGTGGCAACATAAAAAATAAATAAATACGGAATGTCAAAATATCCACCGCGGTGGCTGAGACCAGAGCCATTGAGTAATGGTTGAGACAAAGCAGTGAAAGGTCCTGAAAGATACATAATGTCAGTCTTACCCAATACCCAATCTTTCTGTTTTATGAACACAAGGCTGCTGTATTTTATACCTCATACTAAGCATTTAAAGTATGAGGTATAAAGTACAGCAGCCTTGTGTTAATAAAACAGAAAGATTTGGTATTGGGTAAGACTGGCGTTATGTATCTTTCACTGCTTCGTCTCAACCATTACTCAATGGCTCTGGTCTCAGGATTTTGACATTCCGTTTTTTTTTTTTTTTTAATGTTGCCACTACTGTTGGAGCAGCCATAAACTACACAGGTTCATCTCGATGTTCTGGGCATCTTTGTAATGTTAGTGTTAGTAAAAAAGCAGGTAAAGGAGTAAAGTTTGAGGCAAACGAACATCAGTCACTCTGCCGTTCACTGTAGTGGAAGAGGTGCGCCTGGTGAGGGTTTAAACCCCGCAGCTACGTCGAGTCCGCCTACAGGAAATATGTAGGCTGCGACCATGAGACCCGCTACGGAATCGGTCTATATCCACCTCAGTGGACAGTCAACTGTTGCATTTTCAAAAGCTTCCGTCATACAGTCTTGAGCAACGGAAGCTCTATCATGAGTAAGCGATAAAGCAAGTGGAGCTTCCGTTTCGTCTTGCAGTCGTGACATTTATAATATAAATAGAAGTAAACTAAGCATACGGTATATACTGTAGCTTGTTGCTTAGCAGAAATGGAAATAAAAAGGTGTAGTTCCAGACTTGTATATAGCATTCGGAGATTGTGGAATAGTTGTGTGGCTACGTGAGGCTACGTAAGATTGCCCCTCCCTGGAACACATAGTAGATATCTAAGTAGATCTGTCTGTCTGTCTGTCTGCAATTGTGTATATATATACAACATAAGAACATATATATATATATATATATATATATATATATATATATATATATATATATATATATATATATATATATATATATATATGTGTGTGTGCAAATGATAATCCTCTAATTAATGCCTGTAAATCTTAAAGACTTTTGAAGATATTGTATCTTCCACCGCACCATACCAACATTGTACACCCTAGCCCATTATGTGCGCACACACACACACACACACACACACACACACACACACACACACACACACACGCACACTCAAGACCAAAGCCTTGTTCTGCCATGTTCCGTGACCTCGGTGGTCCAGTCAGCTCTGCAGGCCTATACATCATCCTCCTCAACACTCCTCCATCTCCTCTCCCTGCTTTGAACTGAGCACGGTTCACCAAACTCACTGCTGCCTCCCTATAGGGATACATGGAGAAACCCAGAAAATCACCAGAAAACTCTGCGGTGAAACTTTATGGGGCTCTCAATGGAAAACCTAACAGATGTTCAGGACAGAGAGAGAGAGAGAGAGAAAGAGAGAGAGAGAGAGAGAGAGAGAGAGAGAAAGAGACATTTTAATTCAAATGTTCAGTTGACCGGTTCTCTTGTCTTCGCTTTGGTGTGTATCTTAGCAAGCATTTTTCTTTTTTCTTTTCTCTCCTCACAATGAAATATTGTATTACTAAAACAGCCTCAGAGGCTGCCAGTAGTGGGCCATGCAGCATGACATGACTGTGGCTGTGATCCGCATTCATTGAATAACACAGGATTCTGCTTTAGAGTGGGGTGGCTGTAAATCTCACTCCGCTCTGTCCGCTCCAACATTCTCAGTGACTAATTAAGTGCCTTGGTAATTACATCATGGTCATGGAGAGGGGGTGGAGGCAGTCTGAGTTATACAGCCATTTTTGCATTTGGTCCAATACATCTTAATTGTGTGTGTGTGTGTGTGTGTGTGTGTGTGTGTGTGTGTGTGTGTGTGTGTGTGTGTGTGTGTGTGTGTGTGTGTGTGTGTGTGTGTGTGTGTGTGTGTGTGTGTACAGCAGATCGTAGAGGTTTGATACACAGCAACAGGCATGTGACAACATAGCATGGGCACATCTGTGCAATTGATAAAAAGGATAAGAAAAATCTTTGTGTGTGTGTGTGTGTGTGTGTGTGTGTGTGTGTGTGTGTGTGTGGTCTGTGAACATTTATTTCCTCCCTACCTTACAGTGTAAGTGAGTGTTCTGACAGTCAAGCACCTGGGCCTCCCTTCTTCTCCTTCAATTAGACAGAAAGAGATATTGAGAGGGAAAGACAAGGGTGTGGAGAAGGATAGAGAAAGACAGAAGTAGGGGTGTGGAGAAGGATAGAGAAAGAGAAAGACTGGCAACGACGAAAAAGGGTTTAGGTTTTAGGACCATTTATGTTCAGTGCCCTCCTTCCTTATTTAGGATGAAAGATGGGCTCCATCTTGCGCCACCCTTATCCCTAAGCCTATTTGCCATTTTTTACCTTTTTGAAAATTATTTTAAAATAGTTCAACTAGCTGATCTACTGTACATCTACATGTTGTGAGCTTGTAGAGCAGCTATTTGAACTATTTTAAAAGGTTTTTTTAAATAGTAAAAAATGGCAAATAAGTTTAGGGATAAGGGTTAAGGGGTGGCGCAAGATATAGCCATTAAGTGTTTACTCAGAATGAGGTTTGACCCAGAAACATCTGTGCTGCAGAATGTCCTAACTGCAGCGGACAAGTGAGAAAGAGAGAGGGAGAGAGAGAAAGAGAGAATAGATGGGGTCATATAATATTTTGTGTAACTTATCAAATCACTCCAGGGCCTTTCTCTGATCCAAGCAATACCCAGAATACTCCACTTTATCATCATGACATTTTCTGACTTCTCTGAATGACATATTATGTCTGTGTGTTGCCTGGAACTGTGTTAAGCTCCTGCTTGCATCTATACCGAGCAATACACTGAAGATGGACCAGTAGACAATAGCTGTTGTTTCCACAGAGTGTCCAAGTGTCCACAGAAAGCGTTTTTGAGCTCTAGCGCCTTTTTGCCATACATTGTTATGGTAAACACGCTGGAGTGCTCTTGTTGTGTTTCAGCACCTATCATGGGCACTTCAAGTAGGAAATCGTTTAGTTTGTCACTTTTTTTTACCAGCCAATCAAAATAAAAATCCCCTATGTGGACTATCAACAACAAGTTCGATCCTTCTGGTTGTTTTCTGAGAACATGGTTATTTATTTCCTGACTTTGATTCGTTACCACAACCGTGAGAAGTGTTTACCGTTATTTCGGCTGGTGAAGGCTTAACCGCCGAAAAGTTGGATTCATGTCTTAACCTGCTGCGTCCTAATAAAGTAATGACACTCTGGCTATTGGCGTGTGCGGCCAGCCGGCCACTTTCTTGTTTTTTCAAGATTCCCTCTTCAAGTTCTCTCCTGTGGGCCGGCACCGTTAAAAATGACTTTGGTGTGCGTTAGCATCCTTGTGCATACCGTTATTTTGGCAACAGTTAACACTCTACCTGCGAATAATTGATTACCGTGATATATAGTTCACTGCAGGGATTTACACTAACCTTTGAAACGTCGGCCAGTCTTGCATGTATGTCCGTTTCACAAAAATCCACCTTAAAATGTTGTGATCATTTGTCGTTGTTGGAGGAGGAGAGCTCCGCTGCATGCCGCCATTGCCCGTTCTAATGCATTGAGCCTCAACTTCCTAGAATCCCCTGCAAGCCTGTCAATTTCCGGTTTCGTCATCCCAAAGCGTCATCCTCGTCATGAGGTCTGAGGGAAACTTCTTTGAACCTCTTCAAAAAACGACGAATTAAACGTAAAACAAAATAAAAGGCGGGTTTAGCGGGATCGGCAGGGAAAGACAATGGAAAAAAGATGGGTTTAACATGTTCCGCAGGGAAACTGTTAATAGCCTCGAACATCGCATTATCACCGCCAATAAACGTTCCATGCGATGTGAGCACCTATAAAGGAAACAATTTCCAAGTGCTCCTCCGCTCAAAAAATGCTTTCTGAGGACACAGCCCCTAATATACAATAAATAAAATTGAATGCCAGAGTATTCTTTTAATGCCAGAGGCATTTGTTTATGCTGTTGACATTTATGGGTACTCCTGGTTTTATAGGTACCGGTACATACAATGATGTATCACTGATATAATAGTAGCAATTTATACAATGATTACAAACTATGTCACGACGTATCAGCATGTAAATGGGAAATAATTTGACTTATTTGTAAATTATATTATATTTAACAGTTAATCAGTTTGTTATGTGTTGGGCAGACTATTGCCAAATAGCAACTAATGGGCCTTGCTGTGATCAAAACACAGCTATAAGACAATGTAAACAAAGGACCTCACAGAAAACGCTCACATCACTTGAAACTGTGATGAATATTTATGAGTATTTGTATTTCCACGGTCCCACTTTAAAGGGCCAATGACCAGTCCACAAATAGGCGTACATTCACTATGTATTTATTTACCCAGTGTAGGTAGCCAACTATTTCATAACCACATTCTTAACCATGGTGTCAATCTCCCTTAAAAGGATGTCAATAAACATGTACTACCAGGACACTGCATACTCTCTTGACAGCTCGTCTGGGTTGTTTATGTGTGGACTGTGCATAAACGCTACCAGGGACTCGAAGAGTTTCAAAACCTATATTAGCGCCCTGACCCGAAGGCTGAACTCCCCTCCCAGCCTGCTCCATCAGGCCCAGCCCTTTGGGACAACTCCTGGTCTGGGGGCTGCCCCCTGGACTGAGGTCTCAACTCCCACGGCCCTGGGGCTCACTCCCCAGGTCTCCGCTTAGCCTTGTACAGCACAGGTCCTTGGGGAGCCATGTTAAGCGCTAACCCTCTCTCGCTCTCTCACCTCCAGGAAACGGGGGCCTTCTCCTGCACCTCTCGGCTGCAACGTTTGACAGCTAATATTTTTCCGCCGAATTCGTGTCTGTAATCCGCACTTCCACCCAGGGATCCCGTTACGACCTGTCTTGAGTAGGCCAGCTGTTCAAACATGGTGATTAATTAAAGTAATTCTGTTTGTAAAACAATCCCCTCTCTCTTTCTCCCCTCTCTCTCTCTCTCTCTCTCTGTCTCTGTCTCTCTGCGTCTGTGTCATTCTCTCCCTCCACCGCTCTAAGTCTTTCCATCTCTGTCATCCTTGCACCTGATTCTTTCCCTCCCTTCATCCCTCCATCCATGCATTCACTCTCCCTCCCTCCATTCATCCCTCCATCCATGCATTCTCTCCCTTCATCCCTCCATCCATGCATTCTCTCTCCTCTCTCTGTCTTTGTCTCTCTCCCACTCTTCCTCGCTGCTTTTCTCAATCTCCCTCTGTCTTATTACCGTATGCCTTTGTTCTTATTAAGACAAACACAAAGCTGGCGTTGAAGTCTCCCTGAGATATTCCACATTAGCAAGACAAACATTGTGTGTGTGTGTGTGTGTGTGTGTGTGTGTGTGTGTGTGTGTGTGTGTGTGTGTGTGTGTGTGTGTGTGTGTGTGTGTGTGTGTGTGTGTGTGTGTGTGTGTGTGTGTGTGTGTGTGTGTGTGTGTGTGTGTGTGCGCGTCCACTGAGTGCAAAGAGACAGCCTTTGTTCCGTACTCTCATCTGATCTGGCCTTTAACTCGGTAGCCAAGATGTGTGCGTGTGCGTGCGTGCGCGTGCGTGCGTTTTAGTGGTAGTGAGGGGGCTGGATCTAACAGGAAAGGCAGGGATGGAGGTTTCCTGGGAGGCTGGGGGAACTGTTATTGCTCCATGCCTTAGAACAGGTGAGGTCTCTTGTTGCCAATTTGGAGCTGGACACACTCTCCTCCCCTCTCTTCATCTCTCAATCTCGCCGGTTTCCGTGAGCAGCAGCGCAGGTGCTTGCTATTCATCATGGGCAAGACAGATGCCTCAACTCCCATCAGGAAGGCAGTGCGCAGCGACCTCGCTGGTTCACACTGTCCTGTGGAGTCGGGGCCAAGGGTCACATCGCGCCGTCGCTGTCGGCCGGAAACCTTGTGCAAAACGTTCCTTTTTTATTATAATTTTTAAAAACATTTAAGAATAGTGAAAATCGCTGATCTACAGTACGAGCATTTACAAAATAAGTAAATAAGAGGTTTCTGCCAGACACCGATAAGCTCCAGCAACCACCAAAGCCGCACGCACGCACGCAAACACACACACACACACACACACACACACACACACACACACACACACACACACACACACACACACACACACACACACACACACACACAGCACTGCACAGCTGCCTCATCACAGGGACTCCAGAGCACATAAACCCCTGACTAAAGTGCTTAGAGAGACCAGAGATGTGGGAGTGCTCAGAGGACATATACTGTACCGCTCTGGCGAAAACATAGCACAGACACGGGCCAGAACGTAAACAGCTTGGGCCGCACCTAGCACACACGAGACACGTATGGACCCAGTGCTCTGAACTCCACTGTGAGTCTGTCCACAAATGCACACAGATGTTTCATCACAAGAAACAAAAGGGGCCATAAAACCAATTGGACCAAAACCCATAGCACACACGACCTTACACATGCCTCGCAATCTGCTCTCTCCCTAAAAAGCCAACGGGGAGTTTTTGAAAGTATTTCTATTAGGAGTCTGGGTTTTGTCTGTCTAACAACATCTGTGGTGAAAAAGCACTTGGTGAAAGAATTAGGGCCAGGCCCCGGATAAGGCCCTACACTCGCTACCTGGGTTAGCGAACAGTTCTGCTCATGAACAGCAACCGGTCACCCCAGGTCCCAGGCATCAAACACACAGCCAGGGCTCACAATCGACATTTTCTCCCCTTTATACAACTTCTCCACTCCACAGACCCAGTGATTGGGAGCTCTGCCAAACGCCTTCCTTAAAAATCCCAAGCCCGGGTCTGAGATACAGTATATGTCAGACCCAGGCTTGGGATTTTGCAACAAAAAGAGAGAGACAGTTCTTTACACAAAATAATGAAACAGAAATTAGGAGGGAAATATGCTGTGCTCATGGATTTGATCTTGGAATTTATGGGGTAGGTAAAAGTCTTGATCTTTACATTCTCTGCAGTGAAATCTACTTTTAATTCCGTCTCTGAGGAAAGCGGTCAGATCAGGAGGGCTCGGCTGTGAGGGGTTTGGTGCTACGCTGGATGGGTATACAAAAAAAAAAGAAGGTGGCACTTAAAAACAGAATTACAGCACTCCTGCCCAGATTATGGTGGCCCAGGCCTCTTCCACCCCTTCTGATCGCAGAAACTCTGGGATTCCTGGGAGGTATTAGATGACTTGAACCGGAAATCCCCCTCTCTGTGGCCGCCAGCGTTTGTTTTCCTTAGCTGCTCTCCGAGATGGGTGGCATTCCGGGGTTGGGCCTCCCCGCTCATTCTCTCTCCCTCTCACTTCCAGATGCCCAGGAGGGAATTGTTAGCTCTGCCTTCATGCCCGGCTGGCATCGTGTGGACGGGGTCCAACTTCTAACAAGCTGGGCTGCCTGGTTACAGTTTACACTCCTCCACCCGTTCCCTCACTCCGTCACTCTCTTCGCCCCCCCTGCCCCCCCCCCCCCCCCCCCCTCCATCTTTCTCTTCTCTTCCTCTTCCATCTGGCCCAGCGGCCAAGGTTGTACCACGGAGAGGGAGGCTCGCCATACACCACAGTGGCTAAGGGCTAAAGGCCTTCCTGTGTAGTCATCATTAGCACGCACACATGCATATATACACACAAACGCACACACTTATACAGAGCTTTGGCAAATGGGTGATCTTCCACCCGACTCAGCTGGCTGCATAGTGCTGTTCTTTAGGAGTGAGCCAAAGGACATGCAGTGCTGAGAGCTGGGTAATGGAGAGGAGGGGGGGAGAGCCCAGACTGTGGGCCCATGAATGGTCAGAGCAGTTTGGGGGCGACAAAAGTCAAGGACCAAGGACAGAGGCACTGTGTGGCACTGACCTAAACCTGCTGTTTCACTTCAACTATCTTCTCTGGATGGTAAAACCTATAGGACTGTAGAAAGAGAGGGCGATAGAGAGTAATAGTCACTAAGAAAAACAGAAAGAAGGGGTCAACAAAAAGACAAGAAAAAAGAACAAATGAAAGAGAAGAGAAGATGAGGTAAGGAAGCAGAGAGAGAGAGGGAGAGAGAAGGAAAAGAAAGGGGGGAAACATCTTGAGCTGTAAGTGTTCCTTTATCCTGGCGAATCTCGGCTGCACCTGTGATGACAACCCCTTGTGTGCAGTGTGCTAGTTGTGTAAGCTGGAATGAGGGGGGGCTGAGGGGTTCGGGGACTGTTGATGGTGTAAGGGGCTACAAACGAGGGGTTCGGGGAGAGAATGACATAAAACGTTCCCCCCAAACCTGTAAATCCATGACAAGACCCAGACAGTCACCCTGAAACCCCCCACCCAGCATCCCCTGCAGGGCATAGATGGGAGAAACACAGAGGGAGTGTGCAAGGGGAGGCAAATATCCAATTCTCTCCCTCCCTACTCCTGTTACCCACATTCCTCCCTCCAGCATCCCCCAAACCTCCCTAAATATACACACACACACACACACACACACACACACACACACACACACACACACACACACACACACACATCTGTTTAAACACGCACTTGTTCCACGAGCACGCAGACACATATTCTGCCGGGCCAGTGCGTTTCTTCCATTCCGCACAAGCTGTTGTTTTAAATCATAATAGTAACCAGACTGTAATCACATTATTGCACACATGGTGATTTTGACAAGTGGAGGGGAGTCATGTGCTGAGGCTTTGGCAGAGTTAGCACACCATTCTCCCAGCTGTGAGCTCAGTCAACCCCCCTCCCCCCATGCTTTCACCCTACCTCCATCACCCCCCACCCCCTCCCCTTTACAGGCAAAGTGCTGCTAGGCTCCGCTCCACTCCTCTAACCCAAGTACATGCATTGATACAGGCTAATCGACATCACATTTCTAAACACTATATAGCACATAAATATGAGTAAATATGAGTTGTTCCCCTATAATAATGACTATGGACTGTATTTGAGTTTCATGGTGTTGGTTACATTGCTACCTCAGTCAGACAACGTGTGTGCATGCGTGCGCTCGTGTGTGCCTGGCTGCGTGCGTGCGTGCGTGTGCGTGCGCATAACAATGAGCGATGTGTGTGTTCTGTGTATGCATCTGTGCACTGGCGTGCACACGTGCGCTCCTGTGTATTTGGTTGTGTGGCTGTCGTGTCGTGACAGTGATGGGGGGATGGCGTCAGGGCCCAGGCAGCAGGCGAGTTATTTAACCAGCCCCAGAATCTCCTCCGTCCTCCACCTCGGGATAACGTGAGAGAGGAGAAAGGTTGGACTCGGAGCACTTCTCCCCCCTCCACCCCCCCCCCCCCCCCCCCTCTCTCTCCCTTCCATCTTTTCTTTCATTTCTTCTGAGGTGTGGCTGCGCTCTCCACCGCACTGCTAACAAGATCAGGCTGCAGGGTGGGACCCTTACAACAGACTGTATGTGTGTGTATGCATACTGTATGTGTGTGAGTATGGTCTGATTTGGTTGTATATATAGATGCAAGAAGAAACTATACAAAAGAAAAATGTAACAGGCTCAATGGTGGTGGACAGACAATAATGGGGTCTTTGGTTAATGGTCTTTATTGTACAGTAGTAGAAAGATGTAGAAACTGTATCACTATACACTGGACCAAACTGCTACAGGGGAGAACAGATGTAAAGTACTGTCTTCAGGGACAGCTTCGGGGACTGTACTTGTGGGGATGGCTGATGCAGGGTGTCTCACTTGCACAATGGCAGGGGAGTGGCCATCGTGGTGTCAGATGTGTAAAGGTTTAACAAAGTTGAACGCCACACTATGGCACGTGACACGACAATGCTTTGCAGCAGGAAGCTCATGCCTCTACGCAAAGAATAGATGTGAATGGGATTGGGACTGTTTCAGCATACATGTGAATGCACCCTTATGGTGCGTTCAAACCGTTGATGTGCGTCAAGTAAAGTCGGAATGTGCAGTACAACATGGCAAGGTTTCCGATCAGTTGTATCATCTGAAATTTACATATCGAACCAAATGTTTTGGTTGAATTCAACTTTATGCCAATTATCAAAAAATGGAAGAGACTGTGGCAACTTAAAAGCCCTAATAGTCTGGCTAATACATGGCAAGAATAACAAATATACCCACACGGCAACAATGTTGTAGTGACTGACCACTTATCCGTTTGTTAAAAAAACTTTTCTCCCTTTGTGTGAGCCACTTCATGGGCAGACTGAAACACTATAAGACACTTGCTTTGTTGAAATAAAATAATAGAATGTCCACTCCAGGTAGGTTCAGGTGTCAAATTAAAGTTGTTTATTTTCTTCCTTTAAAGGGATGCCAAAAAAACTGGAAACTAAAACTTCTAATCTAAAATAAATGAAATAACACAAACATTCTTCACAAGCAAGGTCAAAAGACTGTGTGCTTGCCAGTCTGCCACACCCCTAGTGACATACAGTTCCTTATAAGGCATCCTGCAGTGGGCAGAGAGCAGACTTCATTAGTTGACACACCACCACCACCAGAGGGCCTATAAATAAATAATATAATTATTGGCTCCTACGATTTTGGCAAAACACATTTCTGTAGATTACACATTTTATCCATACATCACGCAAATCGGTATACACTATCTCCATAGTCATGCGATCAATTCATTGGCTAAGATTGCCTTACAAAGTTTGCAAAATTGGTCCATTTTGATAAAAATGCCTCAAATCTTGAACACAGCGAGGGATAGTGCATGCTCTGTTGCCTGCTAATGAGATAGAGAGAGAGAGAGAGAGAGGTGGGAGGGGGGGGTAATTGCACCACTCAGTTCACACAGGTGTGATTTTCTAGTTCTGTGTGCATTAATTGGCTCGATGCACAACTATCGTCTGTGACTAAATGTAATACTTCAATTGCACATACATATACTTGCTTTACATGTAGATATCAGTACTTCACTTGTATATACATAAAAACTGTATGTGCTGTTTTTCATTGATTTTCCTGTTTTCTCCTCCCTGAGTCCTCATGTAAAGTGTGTTTGGGTGCTTAGAAAAGTTTTAGATATTATTATCATCATTGTAAGGTGTGTAGTCACAACTAGCTATTAGTTACTACATGTATCTACACATACACATCCTTCATACCCTAATAGAAAGGGGGTACACAAGCACAGGCTTCTCCTACCACACCACTCCGTTAGCACACATCTCTCCATGCAGAAAGAAATCTGCATGCCACCGGAATTCTAATTACTTGCGCAAGCAGAGCGCGCAAGTAATCGTTTCGCTTGGTCTCTTCGAAGTGAAGACAAGTTTTCTTCAACGGTAAATCTGTGCCTGGTTTGCTGGGACTAGTTACAACATTACGTCATCCTTGAGAGAGTACATGGTGTGTATATGACGTAATGTTGTAACTAATTCTTCTCTTCGAAGTGAATGTTACAAGTTACAAGTTACAAGTTACAACATTACGTCATATACACACCATGTACTCTCTCAAGGATGACGTAATGTTGTAACTAGTCCCAGCAAACCAGGCACAGATTTACCGTTGAAGAAAACTTGTCTTCACTTTTTGGAACCAAGTAACCACAGTATACTGCTAATCAAATTACAACTACATACTCTGTATGTAGTTACTTGCGCAAGCAGAGCGCGCAAGTAATCGTTTCGCTTGGTCTCTTCGAAGTGAAGCCAAGTTTTCTTCAACGGTAAATCTGTGCCTGGTTTGCTGGGACTAGTTACAACATTACGTCATCCTTGAGAGAGTACATGGTGTGTATATGACGTAATGTTACAAGTTACAAGTTACAAGTTACAACATTACGTCATATACACACCATGTACTCTCTCAAGGATGACGTAATGTTGTAACTAGTCCCAGCAAACCAGGCACAGATTTACCGTTGAAGAAAACTTGTCTTCACTTTTCGGAACCAAGTAACCACAGTATACTGCTAATCAAATTACAACTACATACTCTGTATGTAGTTGTAATGTGATTTTTAATTTGTAAATCTGTGCCTGGTCTGCTGGGAACAGACTACACAGATGACCATATCTCTTACGTCATCACTGAGAGCTAGTCATACTTATACACACACCATGTACTCTGGTCCCAGTTCTCAACGATGACGTAATGTTGTAACTGGTCCCAGCAAACCAGGCACAGACTTACGGTTGAAAAAAACTTGGCTTCACTTTTTGGAACCAAGTAACCACGGTATACTGCTAATCAAATTACAACTACAGATTTCGGAAGTATTTTAGATCATGTATATTTCAACAAATTTAGTATTATTACAGAAATTGAAGTTAGAGACACATATTACTCTGATCATGATTTAGTATTAATATCACTATAGTACAAAATGAAATACATTTAAAACAATTGACAATTTACAATAAGTAATAAAATAATTATACTGTATAATATATTTTAATTCAGTTTATATACCTTTTTTTTCATCACATATCAATGATTCATTTTTCTGTAAAAAAGTAGTTAGGTAGCAAATAGTTACACGTAATGATTATACATTTCAAACGTTCCTTCACAGAGATACTGAGATGTGATACTTTCCAGCGGTCGAAAGTACTTGCGCGCTCTGCTTGCGCACTAGTAGGCCATTTATGGCCTACTAGTGTGCAACAAGCAAGTATGCACTCGGCAGAGTGCAGTTCTAGTTCTTCTTATTTTGCGTGACATTCTGCTATTGCGCAACATTTTGCTGTGATGCAAATTACATCACCATTTCCACAATCACAGACCCCTCGCCTTTTCACTACACAACCACACACACACACACACACACACACACACACACACACACAGCATGGTACGGTACAGCACAGTATGCTACATTACAGTATGGTACAGTACAGTATATAGTATCGTACAGTACAGTACACAACAGCACGGTACAGAATGGTACGGTACAGTACAGTACGGTATGGTATGGTACAGTACAGTATGGTACAGTAAGTCCAGTATAGCACACCACGGTACAGGACGGTATTTTATAGTGTATATATATGCAGGCATGCACGCACACATGCAAATGTGTTTGTGCACATGAGAGAGAGAGAGAGATGATTGATTTGATTTTCAAGGAAGCCAATTTATTCCAATGATTTATTTCAGTACTGTGTGAAAATACTTATAACTAGGTTGAGATAGGTTATCATCACAAGATAACCTTGTGACACAAATAGGTCTATATTTTCTGTTATTTGTTAGTAATGTTGCATTTTAATGTTTTATTGCAGATTGAGGCAAATCCCTGGAGAAAACGATGAACAAATGACATTCAAATGATTAACTAACAACGTTTAACATTGATTTATTTATTCATGTAATTTCATGAATATGGAGAAAAAAGAGAAATAATACTTTTTTGTGTTATCCTTTTAGCCTAAATATCTGGCTGTACTGTTTAATTTATGACTAATAAAGTATTCAATCAACGAATCATTTTCTATCCTATCACTGTTATGCCAATGACACTCAACTGTCCGTCCCCCCCCCCGTCCCCCCATATGCCACTCAGGTGGAAGAGCGCATCGCTGACATCTCACAGTGGATGTCTTCTCACCACCTCAAGCTGAACCCAGACAAGACCAAAGATCAAGCTTCTCTTCTTCCCAGGTAAGTCCTGCCCCATGCAGGATCTCACTGGTGAGACTCCCTGGTGCCGTTGGTTCCAACAGCCAAGAGCCTTGGCGTTGTCCTGGACAGCCAGCACACATTGCAGTGGTCACTCAATCCTGCAATGCTGTAGGTTTAGTACACTCTATAACATTTGAAGAATATCGTTAGAATCGTCCTCACACAGGAGTCTGCCCAGCTCCTTATCCAGTGCTCAGTCATATCAAAACTGGACTTAACCCATTTAGACCCGAGTTAAAAACATTCACTTTGAAAGAATATATATTCAAAAATTTGCACCACATTTTTATGATTTTTCAAAAATAGCAGACCTACAAGCTCGTAGTGCACCACTCGGTGGCGCGCTATGAGCTTGTAGATCGCCAAAAGGGGTTCCCGCCTAGAATGTTAATGTAACTCCCTCCTTACTGGCCTCACGACATGTGCATGCCTCCATGATCCAGAATGCCGCAGTGCGCTTCGTCTTCCACTAGCCCACAGATTATTTATATATATAACTATTTATAAATATATAATTTAGATTATTATTTTTGATAGTATATTGTTTAGTCTGGTGCTAGGTGGTTGGTTTATTGAGGCACTACATTCATTGTGTCTCTGCATTTGATGTATGTGCTTATCTTGCTGTATGTCACTCTGGTTAAGAGCGTCTGCTAAATGCCTAAGTTTATATATGCATAAAGTGATAGTGCCAGTGTAATGAGAGGCTGCCCATACAGTGTGACTGACATGGCAACAGGGCTGTTCAGCAGCCTGGCGGTCTGTAAGTGGAAACTGTTCAATTTGATGACATGAAGTGCTGGGGGGGGGGGCTCTCCTTTCTGCTGATGCACAATCATAAAGAAGACAAACAAGCATGCAGACCGCCTGAAGTAAAAAGATGTTTTAAATGACGGATAGACCAGACAGGCTGACTGACAAGGAGTAGACACAAATAAATATTTAAAGGGGTAAACACAGACAGCGCTGTGGCTGTTGAGATGTAACGTTACAGCAGAGCTGTGCCGTCCCTGACTTTTATTCACTGTGCCATTGTGGTCTCTGATTTATAGCGGAAGGACAAGAAGAGAGAGAACATTTCACTCTAAACAAAGAAAGCAGATGTACTTTGTAAACCCACTGCTCCACAAAGCATACCGCTCCTTCTCTTGTTAAGGGGGCTGTAGTTCGACACGTCAAAATCCACTTGTACAATTCCAAATGATATAGTATATATAGGTTCAGATCCCTTCTTTAAAAGGTTACAGGCTTTGTGCAGGGAGATGTCTGGAGTTGTGCGTATTTTTGCATCCTCACAACCCTCACAGACTGTTATCTAGTCTCAGCCACGCAGGATTGGCATTGCGTATATCACTAATCTCAGATAACAGAGCTGGGGGGGGGGGGGGGGGCATGCATGTAAGGTATCAGGATGAGTTCAAAGTAATCAGTTTTAATCTGTGTGTGTGTGTGTGTGTGTGTGTGTGTGTGTGTGTGTGTGTGTCAAAGACGGTCACGTCCTGTGAAGTTCAAGTCATTCAAGTTATGATTAATATCGGGTGCTAAACCGGTACTTTTAAAACGGTGCCGGTGCTTAAACTGTGCCAGAACCGATACTTTTCAATACACAAAGATGAAGGAAGACAAATTTGTTGACAACCCAATGTTTAGATCAACTAAGTGGTGTGTCCAGGGAATCACTGAAGAACACCTTGCCTGGTTGAAACTCCATCTTTGGAAGTTTGAAACATCGTCTCTGTGCTTATGTTGGTTTTAATTAGAAACCATGGATATCATGCAGACAATTCACAAGCTTTGCAAGAACGTTGTATTGGTGAAGGAATCTCAAACCAGGTTGTGCAATTATTCACAGTGAAGATTTTGACGCCATTCAGAACATTGTAATACTGCAAACTAGTTTGCAAAGCCTGTCCGAAACAGATCTTTTCCAACGTAGGAAGTAAGAGCATGTATTGACCTTTAAGAACTGGTCCAGAACCAGACGTGTAAGAACTGGTCCAGAACAGGAACCATCAGTGGCAGCCTTGTAAGGTCCAAATGCACCTTATTGGTTCACTCTTTCAGTTAACTGAACACTTGAGAATGTTATTTTGTGTAGAGATGTCTTGAACCTGAACCTTATTACTGCAAGGGCATGTTTGTTATGGGCAGGTGTGTACTGGATGTCCACACATGCCTGTGTGATTCATAGAATGTTAGAGGCATGATCCAGCATCGTATTTTACTGTAGTTTAAATTAAATAAAAGAAAGCACCTGAAATTGAATGCATTTTCCAAAATACAACCCATTGCCTCAAAAGGGAAAGGAAAAACAATAGTTTTGTACCGCTAGGAAAGCATGTGTTCCTTTGGGTTTGTATTTGCATGCCTGTTTTGTGTTTGAGGGTGTATTTATTTCAGACGAAGGAGAGCCAAGGAGCAAGCATGTATGCCAGGCCCAGTTAGTATGCAGGCTATAATTTCTGCTTCCTTTGAAGTGTGTGTGTGTGTGTGTGTGTGTGTGTGTGTGTGTGTGTGTGTGTGTGTGTGTGTGTGTGTGTGTGTGTGTGTGTGTGTGTGTGTGGTGTGTGTGTGTGTGTGTGTGTGTGTAACAAAACAGTGTGTGCATTCTGGTTAATCTGAAACTACTTCAGTCGCTCATATAGTTAAATGTATTCACGTGTATGGAACAGCATTAAATGGATCAAAAGAGAACATATTGGTGGATACACATGAAACAGTTATCAATGGAACTTTGGCTTTCTCCCTATTGCTGAACATATAATGTCTAATTGAATCCACAATGTGTCACAACATGTGAGCTACTGAGCTTGTAGATTGGCTATTTTCGGCAGGGCAACTCTCACACGACTATGAATCAGGCTCAAGTGTTCGGAGGTCATCCGACTATAACACCAGTGAAATGTACAGTATATCAAACATGAAGCTGGCCTCATATAAATGTCCTGCTATTGTCAGAAAGCACACAAACCCATGACCTTATGCAAACTCACAACCCACAGCATATCACGTACCTGATTCCACTGCTGCTCTGTTTTAGTTTATTTTATTCCAATCCATTCCAGGAAATTCCATTACTCCATTCCATGTTCTCTATCCTTATTTATTCTTCTTACTAAACACATGCACTTCATGATTATGATTGTTTATTATGATTATGACCATTATTATTATTACTCATTTTGTTTTAATATTATATAACTTAAACTAGCAAAACACTGCAGTGTTTGGATGTGGTCTCCCTGCTCTTCCATTGGGAAATTTAGACCCTGGTGGGTATTATTATTATTATTACTACTACTATACTACTACTACTACTACTACTACTACTGCTATACTACTAACTACTACTACTACTACAAGTAAGACGCGCAAACGTGGGAAGCGAACGCAGCTCGTACATATTTGGGTTTTGGACGTATAGCTGCTTTGGGGACTCCTGGTTATGGCTGAGTCATGGTGACGTAACAGCGGGACAGACAGACAGACAGACAGACAGACAGACATGATCTGCTAGGTCTCATAGTTAGTGCTCACTGCGTTCGCAACTACTTGGGGGTCAAATCAACATAATGGAATGATTTCTGTACTGGCCATAACAGTGCCAGTACACCTCTCTATATGGAGGTGTGATTATCTATTTTCACTATAGCTGCTTGTGTCTTAGACATAGAAAGCTGGTTAGCTTAGGCTTTTTCTTCTGTGACTGCTATTTGAGGGCAGGCATGGAGGGTTTTGTGGTTTCTCCCGTTTGTTGTTTTAATGTGTTTTTGTGTTTCTCTGTTTTAGTTTTAGTTCTCTTGCACTCCTATTCCGAATTCAGATTGATGTCAGCATTTACACTCAGTCCTTTTTTTATATTAATTCCTGATTTATACAATGGCTAATTCTATTCCAAATTCTAATATTGTAAGAGGGAAAAGCTTGGTTCAATACACTACTTGGAACTGTAGAGGTCTGAATGGAGCGGTGAAACGTGGCAATGTATTGGCTCATTTAAAGAAGCTGGGGACAGAAATTGCTTTTTTACAGGAGACTCACTTACGGAATCAGGATCATAACCGCCTAGGAAGAAATTGGGTAGGCCAAATATTTCACTCCCATTTCAATTTCAAATCCAGGGGCACAGCAATACTAAACAAGAACATTCCTTTTATACTAAATAAAACTATCCAAGACCTACACGGCAGATATATTATAGTTACTGGAATGCTTTATATGGAGGTGTGATGTCACGAGGCGTGACCATATATGGAGGCGTGATGTCAGGTGATGTCACAAGGCATGACCATATCTGGAGGTGTGATGTCACGAGGCGTGACCAGATCTGGAGGTGTGATGTCACGAGGCGTGACCATATATGGAGGCGTGGAGTGACTAACTAATGGACGGACGGGTGATGCAGGTTTTCATAGTAAATGCGACCTACGGTCGCATGCAACTACTACTACTACAGACACCTCTTCGACCGATATGCAATACGCGTGCCGTTTGGTTGTTTGGACGGTTCTCGAGAAAGGTGAAAACAGTCGAAACGGCCAAATGGCACACGTATTGCCGAGGACCCATGGGACTGTTTGTCCAGAACCTATAGGAGTAGTAGTTGAGCTCAGGGCAATGCATGTCAGGACTCAGGAGTAATGCAAGTCGGCAATACATGCCAGCCCCACCCACTGTGCAATACCCATGTTATCTGATGTCCTCATTGTACCCGATGTCATTTCCACAAGCAACGCGTTTTGCTTAGTGCCGCTGCTTTCGTTCGATATCACCATGGCAATGGTGGGGCGTGGACATATCATTACAGAACAAAAAGTACCTAAGGTTACACAGTATTACATTTTAAATCTATGAAGTACATTGTACAGACCATTTCACATATAAACATGTTACAATTATTATTTTAAGACATTCATCAACACATCATCACAGTATAGGTCATAGACTATTCAATACAGGGTAGCACTGGAGGCCAGTGGAGGGGAGGTCTTCATTCATACCACCTGGGTTAACAGCTCTATATTCAGTTTGAAGGAGGTTGGTGTCTAAATCACCACCTCTTCTGGATTTCGTAACTAGTTCTATCACCATAAATGACAGATCTGCTATGGTGTGACAGGCTTCCATAAAGCGTCTGGCAATTTATATTCATTAAATTCATTTATCGCCGAAATCGCCTTTTGACGACTATTTTTCATAGGCAGAGGGTCCCGAAAACCGAAATCATATTTGGATGATTATTTTAATATCAATTGATTACGGTGATCAACTGTATGCGGTTATAACAGTCCGGTAGAGGTCTGGTGAAAAATAAAATGAAATGGAAATTTCGCTGGCTTATGCTGTCTATGGGGACGCAGCTTTTTGAACGCTAATATCTCGGATTCTTCTTTTTGGGTAAAACAAGCTAGATTTGTGCCTAATTTCTCAAAACGATATGATCCTTGTTTACAAAATGTATGTTTTGGGTGGATTAATGACATTTGCGGCAACCGTTAAATAGGGGGTTTTTACTTCCTGACTGGGAGTTTACGGCCAAAGCGGCTTTCAATCTAAGAGCCTCGCCCATTGAGTTATATGTGTGGCGTTCTGTGCCACTCTGAGTCACCACTAGATGGCGGTCAATGAGTTAATGTCCTTACGTCTGATGGCACTCATGTGTTCTATAATGTGTGTGTGCGGACTGGTCTGGATGTTTGGCCTATAATGGAGTTTGCATTTGACAGGAAATCATTGTAGACTATTGAAAGACCTACAATTGACAAATTGTCTGATTGTGTGTATTGTTTGTTGACCTCAGCTCTCGTAATGTCTGTTTCCTCTTCTTCCTTATGGGATTTCATGGCGGTTTCACATCCTTATTTTTTCTTCTTTTTATCAGAGTGCCCCTACGTATACAATATATCCCACAAACTGGTTTATTTTATCTTCTTCTTTCGGCTAATTCCCATTGGGATCGCCACAGCAGATCATCTGTTGACATCTGCTTCCTTAATCACGCCAGCCACCTGCGTGTTCTCTCACCAAACCATAAACCTCCTTTTTTGCCTTTCTGTTCTCTTGCCTGGCTCCAGCATCATTCTTCCAATGCACCCCTCTTCCCTCCTCTGCACATGTCCGATCCACTTTGTCGAGATAGAGAAACCTGGGACATAAAACGTACATTTAAACGTACAGTTAAATTAAGAAGGTATACTTACTGTGCAGGCTGGAGGCGATTTGAGGGTACCAACTTCGGTGGAATTAAGTGGAATCTGAGTCACAGCCCACAGAGTCACAATCCACATGGTGGTGATCAAATGATTTGCCCCCCCATTCCTCCCCGTCCCCCTCGCCTTTAGAAGTCGGTATAGTTGTAAGTAAGGGTATGGTGATCGTATGGTTACATACAGGAACACACTTTGTCAGAGCTCTTCATAACAAAAGGTTATTAGCCCTGTTGAGTGGGGGAGAGAGAGAGAAGGAAGGGGGGGGGTTGTCATTAGTGGACATTGCCTGCTTGCTTAGTGACACTGCACAGACAAAACCTCTTAACATGAAAGAAGCTTCAATTAAGGGAGCTATCAAAACAGTGGGTACCTAGCAGAAAAAAACCAGGAAGTCTCTTTGTGTTGCGGGAAACACTGCGACTTTACTCATTGACTCACTGAGAACATTGACCTACAAGTGAGTCACAAACACTAATTGACTCACTTGCAAACATAATTGACTCACTATCAGGGGAACTTTGCGTGACCCTGGGAAGAAAGCTTCAGCCGCATGCCATTGTGATGGATCGTCTCACGTTAGCAAGGCTTCTTTACCTGATGACAGGTTCTTTAAAGGTTACACTGTGACCATATGACATAGATTCATTGGGTGAAACCAGATTTAAGGCCACTGTGACTAGCCATCACAATGCCCGGTCAATGAATCAAACCCACTCTAAACATTTCTTTCACAAGGTCCGTAGATCACGATTTTTGACTTTGTCTTAATAGAAATGTGAGTTTCAAACAACATGACAAGTACTGTCAAGATTTCACAAGTTGAGCATGGGAGAAAACCCAAACAAACAAAATGTCACACTCCATATCTACAATCTTCTGTCGTATAATCTCCTGCGTTTTGCAACATCACCTGAGAGCAGGGAGACTCTGGAGTTGTGTCTGATCTTGTGAGCTTGCGGACATCTCCGCCCTTCAGGCCCCCATGTGGAGATTGCTGTCCGGTATCGGCCCAGATAGTGGCCCCATAGCTGTGAAACCCCACGCTTGGCAGGATGGAAGTCTGTGGAGATAACTCACCTGTGTACTGATGGAGGAAGGAGACAATATCCCAAACAGATTAGAAGTACAGGCAGATCTCAAAACAAGATGCATAGTTTCAACGGAGGGATAAACACGAGATGGGAAAAATTCTAAACAAGCCAGATGAAAGAGGGTGCTGGCTGTTGTTTTTTTATCTTACTACATTTGATTCATTTCTCTTTCGCTGTGTGTGTGTGTGTGTGTGTGTGTGTGTGTGTGTGTGTGTGTGTGTGAGAGTGTGACACAGAGAGAGAGAGAGAGAGAGAGAGAGAGAGAGCGTGGGAGCATGCACAGTCTTATAATAATATAATAATAATCTTTTATTGTCCCGAAGGATATTCATTTTCACAGGTCTGTTCAACACCAACAACAAAAACAGCACATAGCACATCTTGTTATTTATATAGAGAACACCCAAGTCTATTAACATTTGATTCATGAACCATGTATGTATCTCGGTGCAGAACGTCTAAAGTCTATTCCTAGACTCTTAATAGAAAGGCTGAATTCTGACGTGATATTTTACTCTCTGAAAGTCTGAAACGTGATGGAAGATGGGAGCAGGACCTCGGAGAGTTTAATCTCATCTGTTCTCCCCTCTTCTTCCTGCTCAGGCCCATGTTTCTCTCCTTTCCATCTTTCTGGAGTTGGTCTCTTGTCACGTAGCGGATTCCACGGTCTGCTGGCAAAAATGTCATTTCGAATGGCATATCTCTCCCCTCCTGTCAGAGCAAGTAGTAGATAGAATGGCTAATCTTCGACCGCAGGGAGTGTATGATGTGTTTGGTACGTTTATGTGGAATGATGTGTGAATGTTTGTGTCTATCTCCCTGGTAGATAAACTCCAGGTGCAGTGATAGAGATGGTGTGATTGGACCTCTCTGACATTCCACTGACTCCAGCACCTTGCAGCTGGAGTTAGTTGTCTAACAACTATTGCAAGGTTGTATCCTGAAGAATTCTGTCTCGAGCACAAATGCTGAAAAGTACCGTGGCGCCGTTTTCAATCGTAGCTGACGTTGTTGTTGCGTGCCAAATGAATATGTTCATTACTCAGCTATTCATCCTCCAATGAATGCTTGTCTAGATTAAAAGTGACATGCATGATGACACAAAATAAATAAGAAAGAACAAACTGACATGTTCAATCACACAGTGTTCACTTTAAAGTTGTGCTGGACCAATCGTGGGCCTTCTATTGTGGTTCGGTTAGCTTGAGGTCATTCTATGAGTTAAGGGATATGTCAGCTCCACCCTTGCAGTGTACACAGGCTCTATGTAACATAATGTAAAACATAATTACACAATATGGAGTGACATCATGTTCCACAGGGGTGGGACTCTGGACGCCTATCTTTGGGGATCGCACAACTTCACAGGGCTATTCTGACCAGCAGGTCACCATGGAGACGGCCGCACTGCCAGAGCAGCCACTATGCACGTAAACATATACCACCACCAGTGGTGGAAAGTAACTAAGTACATTTACTTACGTACTGTACATACGTTTTGAAGTACTTTTACCTCACTGCATGTCGGATCCAAATCCACTACATTTATTTGGAAACGTTTCTTACTAATTTGTAGACTTTGATTATTATTACAAAACATACATTAACCACTTTATTTCGGCCATTTGAAAATAGCTGATTTACAAGGTCACAATGTTATGCATTGTGAGCTTGTAGATCTGCTATTTTCAAAAGGTTTTTATACATTTGAGAATTTGAAACGGGACATTCTGCACAATGTGTACTTTTACTTTTGATGCCAAAACCTTTGTATTTTTACTCAAGTACACTTAGAATTCCAGACTTTTACTGGTAACAGAGTACCGGTATTTCTATATTGCAGTATTGATACTTTATTTTTTTAAAGATTAGTGGGCTTTTTATGCCTTTATTGATAGGGAACAGTAGACAGACAGGAAAGGGGGAGAGAGATGGGGAGCGACACCCAGCAAAGGCCGTCGGGCTCGGGAGTCGAAGTCACGGTACGCCTTCTGGCTGGGCCTCAATTTCCCAGAACCCTTAGCATGCCAGTGCGACTGAACCTTTTTCGGTGACGTCATCCGAACGCGTCACCTATCCCACTCTGTCCGATGGAAACCCTGTAAGTCTTAAAACTTATTCAAAACCGAATTTAACAATGAAAACGTAACTCGTATAAGTTGTTATTGGGAGGGAAGCTGTTCTACAATCAATTAACTTGTGTGACTCGTGAATGGGAGGGAAAGTGTTCCACCACTGACTGCCACAGCAGAATGTCTCCATACAAAACACCAGAGTGCGTCTGTACCGCGGGACGCGAGGACAGCCCCTGAGTTGACCTGAAACACGAGAGTGCGTCTGTACCACGGGACGTGAGGACAGCCCCTGAGTTGACTGGAAAAGGCATCACGGCATATCTCATAAACAGGGCTGCCAAGCAAACAGAGTGGAATTTATGAACAAACAAACAAACAAACAGATTCCTATTAAGAAAGGAAAGAAGGAAACTAGCTAAGTGGCTACAGCCTCTGCGGTGGAGGGAAGCATGCAGCAGGCCTGGTCGGGCCCTTGACTGTGTGTCTCTGTGCATCTGAGAGTGTTTATGGGCTGGCTCAAAGTGGAAGTCATTATAGGCCGTTTGAGTATACTTGCGCTGATAGCAATGATTCTGGGTCCACCCAGGCCCCCTAACGTAGGTGGTCCAGACTGGAGAGAGAGAAGAGCGACAAATGAGAGGAGGGTGAGAGAGAGAGTGAGGGAGAGAGAGAGAGAAACAGAGAAACAGAGAGGGAGAGAGAAACGGAGAGAATGGGAGAAGGAAAGAGAGAATGAGAGAAAGAATTGGGGGTATAGAGAGAGCAAAAACACTGGTCTCCACCCTTTGCCTACTGTCGCAAATGGGGATGTAGCAAGGGAGGGAAACAATCTCCATAAAGTTATAATTATCCACATGAATGCAGACCAAATTCTGGAAAACTGTGCAAACACACAAAAACACCAACACACACACACACACACACACACACGTGCACGCACGTATGTACGTACGCACGCGCACACACACACACACACACACACACACACACACACACACACACACACACACACACACACACACACACACACACAGGTTTCATGACCCTGTGTAATCTTTAGCAACATGTGATTGAAGGCTTTCTCACATAAAAATGTCTTACAAATGATCATGATTGGTTTCATACTGTACATGCATACACATAATCACAATATAACTTAGATAGGATATACACATAAAAGAATAATGCATTTTGGTCATAACGATCTTGAAGGCAAATCTGAACGTGGATCATTTTTGGATCAGGTTTGTTAGAAGAAAAGGCAAACAATCCTGGCATATTATGAGGAAGAATTTGCTGTTTGTAATTTTGTGTGTAGCTAAATCCAACGTGTTAATTGTGCTGTCCCCTTTTTACACTCAGAGTTGAATTAAAACTCTGGATGTCATTTTGAGCGGTGAAGGCACACTGTACCAACGCAGACTGCAGCTTCATGAGCGCTTCAAATCTGTTTACTATTGCCTGCCTACAACTGGTTTGTATCAGCTAAGTTTACTTAACAGTATATTTCACCTCAGGACATTTGGAGAGATAACCAAATAAACCTTTCAAGACAGGAATGTTCCCTAGAGCTGCCAGGTTCAAAGTGAAGCCGGGGCCCTTGCTGGGCGCTAGCCTGCCCACGGTCGCTGCCTGCACTTATGGTAGACGTGTTTTAGGTCCCTCTGTGTTGCTGAGTTACAGGACCGGAATCACGACAAGGAAGTAGCTTTAGCATAGAATGAAGGTAGACAAAAGGG